>NC_133861.1:15199457-15752958 GCF_044706935.1 Curcuma longa
ACATGACTATAGTTTGTAGTTTATTTGACAATAATTTAATAATTTAAAAAACAGCTTTTTTACTTTATAATGTATTATACAAATATAAATGTATCTCTATTTTTTCTTCTTCACTCTCTCTAATCTCTGCGGATTGTTGCCAAGAGGTGGCTGTTTAAATTCTAATTTTCATTATTGCATCTTTAATTCAAAATGCATCATGATTAGTTTCTTAATATCATTGGATGATTTTTCTTGTGCAACTTGAGTTATATCTTACTACGTTTCTCTTCCCATGGTTTAGAATGTTTCTGGTAGTCGATTTAGCACCTGGAAATTTAACTGTAATGAATTTGTTCTGGACATGCTCTACTAAATCCTCAATACTCTTATTCTCTTTTAATCAGTAAACCCTGCTTGGAGAACCTTACATCGGGAAGCGCGTACGGCGGCCAATTTTCCTTTGATTGCGTTCCCTATTCAGGAAAATTCCTACAAATATAACTTACAATCCGGATATCCTACCGTTACAATTGTGTTACATCACTTTGATTCTAGTGATATAAAAAAATTATTTGATTCTATTTTCAAATCATGTGATAATTTTTTTTCTAAATCAATCAAAGGATGCTGGGCATCCTATCTTTCCGATATGTTGTTCTACAGAAATATCATTATTACAAAATATATTATTGTCTTTTTTAAAACAAAGTACTATTTTTCAATTTATTTTTTATATTTTAATTTGCTTTTTCCCTTTATATTGCAATCGCATGTGTAGTATAAGGAGAAGGATGTCCTTTCAACCAATCTAGCATCACCCCACGTATACTCTAAAATCATAAAAATAGTCCCCAGGGGTACAACGCAGTTGGTAAACGAGCTTGACGATGAATCTACGAACCAAGATTTGATTCTCGGTAGACATATACCCGTGGTGTCAAATTTCTTGTGCACATGACTATCAAATCCAGAACCACTTGTGCTTTCTTAATTCACTGGATGTACAAGAAGTGAGACTGAACCGTACACTCAACGCATTTTAAATATAAAATGAGTGCATTTTAATTTGCAATTTTTTATTTTTAATTGTGAGATAATTTTAATTTCTTTATCACTCGTGATCGTTAACAGATTATAAATATAATTTTGCAACACTATATATCAAAATTTTGAAAGACATTTTTTGTAAAAGGAACCTCGTAAATAGGATAAAGAGCAGTTGGATTTCGAGTGTTGTGACTGCTAGTAATCGTGTTTGTGATTGCTAGTAATGTAAAGATTCATTGGAGTATATCAAGGCTAGAGCCAAATTTGCCGGGGGTTACGTAGGTTTGATAAACATCTGCCACAAAGTTTATGAATTCAAAGGAGAAAAAAAAATCCGGCAATCTATTGCTTATTTTACATTTCTAAATTTTGTTATATGATAAAGATTTTGAAGACGAAGGGAAAATTTCTTCAGCTAAAGGCAGCGCTGCGAAGCAATTGAAGGAACTCACTCAATAAAGGTGAATATGAATTCCAACAATGAGAAAAAAACAGTTACTGAAACTTATTAATGTTTAAATACCGAAACAAAGATTTTATAGATTAGAGCAGCGGGTCACAATAGGGCTCATAATTCGTAGCATTTTTCATTAGCAGGATAAATTGTGATGATCTTAAATCTGAAATCACACTCAGAACTATGATGAAAAAGCAGGCGACTAAAGAACAAGGATTTAGTGCCAATAAAAAAAGAGACAATGAACCAACCTGTTCGTTTAAAACAAACACAAGCTTTCTTATTACATTTAATACGACCTTTAATCTTACCTCTACAGAAGTTTGAGGGCTCTCAGACGCTCTTCATGCTCAGGATCCAATTTTGGTGGCGTGTAGCATCCATGGAGGTCCTCCACCACGTACTCCTGTTTCACACAAATCCTCCAGTAAGCCAATTGATAAAATATTGACAAAGAAGAGTTGAGGGATCGAATGTCTTTTGCCTTTGAGAGCTCCCTCTTGGTAAGGATGTGATAATGCCTCTGCCAAATCCTTTGGAGGGCCATTGTCGCAGCTAGGAAACCATAGGCAATGCCTAGGATAGCAAACACAACCACGAAAATGACTACAAGAGCGAAGCACGCCTCCATTGAAGCAGGGAAACAATCCAAGATTCCCCACCCATAGCAGCAGTTTCGGCAACCAGTCATGCAGGGATCATTAGTGTTGAAGGATGAGCAGTGGAGTATCAACCCAAAAAATCCGAGCAGGGCTAAGAAAACCAATACACCTGTAGTGCCCAAAATCATGTCATAGAAGTAACAAATAAAGAAGCAAAATGCATCTGGCAACCACCCTCTTAGATTTATATTAAAACCTCAGGTATAGATCCTCAAAAAGGAAAAAAAAAAAAACTCTGGCAAAGGTCAAGTGATTATACATTGCTTAGACTTTAAAACTGGATTTCTGTAGTTGCTAATTGCCAATAAAAACAAGTGTAACAAAATGGTTTACCTATGCAGTAGTAGAAAGGAATTGGATGCTTGGATAATATGCTATCCCAACTGTCACTAAAGGAATTTCTGAAGTTCCCATTTTTGTCCAGAGAATAAGCAATACAACCAATGGTAGCAATGACCTGAAAAATAAATAAAGCAGTTACCAGAGTTGCCTCAAGATAGACCAATTGATGCCAACAAAGACCATTTATCTAGCTAAAGTTTCTGGGTACCAAACTGAACCAAAAAAGGAGTTACTAAACATATATCATCCAGATTGATGTGTGTCATAAAGAATCAAGTCCATGCTCCCTAACTTAGCATGCTGTATGACTGATGGAAGCTTAAGGATTCAGGTGAAATCTTTCAAAATAACAGATTAATCACCACAGGTAGCATCCTACAAAACAATAACTACATTGTTGTGGTATGTTTTGTCATTAAGTGAAAATAAAGCACAATGGACATGGGGTATGCCAATGCTTTTGCAAGTGAAAAGGATATGGAGTCTAAAATATATTTCAAATGACAAGTCAACCACTTAATTCAGCCATATCAAATAGGAAATACAAAACAAGAACAAAAAAAAAAGGAAATATGAAATATACAAACACAAAAGGTCAAAAGATGAATTAAGCTTTTCTCTTACAGTCTGTACAGCAAGGAAGACGAGGAGAACATCTCTAGCTACAAAAATACGGAATTTTATTTTGCGCCAGGAGTAATCCTCCAGATATTCTATTCGCAGATGGAACTGAGCCTTGCATGTTGTGCAGTGAGAGAAAGCAAAACCTTCCTGTAGATATTACAATTAGACAAGATATACTCATCAACTTGTGCAAGACATCAGTCTAATATTTCTCTCTATATGGGAAGGAATCTATGCCACAGCAAAGCATAAAGAAATGACAATACTGTAGGGAATGCAAGAAATCTAGATGAAAGGATAGGCGGGAGTCAGGAAAATAATTTCATTTTAGTGGCTTCAAAATTGCAGTATAGTTTTTAGACAAGACCACAAGCAAAAAAGAGAACTATTGCAGGCTGTTTGTCAAGAAAAATAGTGCAAGGAATTATATGCGCATTTACATTTGTATATTTTAAAAGAATTGACATGTTTGACATCAATCTATCTGGAAAATATCAAAGATTACTCAACACAACAAAAAAAAAAAAATCAATGATTAAAATCTTTCAGTGTTTTATGATCAAGAAAGCACTGCCATGACTATGCTTCTGCACATGATCCAATACAACGTCAACCTTCAGCATTGAATCATCTCAAATCTTCTGTACCTACTAATTAACTTCTATGAACATTATGCCCGATGTTTGACATTTCCAAGCGAAACGTGTACTGAAAATTTGATCAAATCCACCTAACTGGTCCACCATAAGAAGCCCTTTTTGATTTCTTGAAATATTTTCATGAGTATAAATCACTAAAAACATTAAGCATATAAACCATTGAAACTTGATGACAGAGAAAGAACACAATCTGGATCAACATGAAGAAAGGTTGTTCGCCAAGCAAGTGAAAATTGAAAGCAATTCTAGAAGTCCCTAAATTATTATGACTATTGTAATGGCAATAACCAACCCTAATAAGCACTAATTGTTTAAATATGCCTCAGAGATCCATCTTTATCCAAATAGTAAAAGAAAACTCCTGATAACTGGTGAAAGATGACAACAAAAAATGGGCTTTATAACCTATAAGAGGATGAAGCTTAATCTTCTGTGCGTACGTTTATTGAGAAAATCTGAACAAAGAAAAACACCCAAAGATATGAGTTATAGGTTGTATTGCATATTTAACAAGCAAGCATAAGTTTTCAGGGTAGAAGTTTAATCCACTAAACCCAAAATCAGCAAGTGATTATAGTCTCACAGTGAAGTGAATAAACAATTAAGATAAACACAAAGAGTTCAACAGTCTGTAACTTATGCAGCATAAGTTACAGGCTGCAATTCTTGTCAGTAGAAAATAAAGTACAACTTAGTATTCAATTAAAGCAGACATAATTAATTAATAGCTAAAAGAAGATGTGGAAATAAGAATCAGCAATTGACCATCAACAACTAGAACAATATTCCAGGATAAATGAACAATTAAGCAGTCATCAAAAAATGATAGTATAAATAATTATATATTAATTTGGTACAGACATATTTGGAAATGATAAAATACTAAACTATCGAGAAAGGAATCTCTTCAAACCAGCCTAACTAAATCCACATACCAAAGATATTACACTAGTCTTAATAAATTTTTTTTTAGAGCATCACCTTGAATCTTGATTTATCTGGAGGATGCCCAATGTATAAATGATAATCATTATAAATGTAGATAAGTAAATCCTACATAATTTCATGTTATGAATGTGGCTAGTAATGACCAATCTATGCCATCATGCATATAAACAAATTTTGCTTTGTTTAACATTTCCTTCGTATCACATTTGATCATTATTTATGTATCTGTTGACTGAAAATATTGGATGATGTAATATCCAGACCAAACATCTAGATTTCATATCTCAAAGAGTTTAAATCTTAATTTAAGAGAATATCATATGTCACCCTTTCTCATCATCTAGAGGCCAGATAAAGGGCAATATGAGACTACCAGATCAGATTCACATATCCATATTAGGCATTCTAAATGTAAATTAAGAAACTGAATAGTGAGTATCATTAATCTAAAGACCAATATATATCCTTAAAATACAATTCAAAATGACCAATTCTGTTCTAGAATTATTTCTTTGTTAAGATAAATATTTAGAGATCCAGGACTCCTCATTCTCTTTTCTATTATCCCTTCTATAAATATCATTATTTTACTGCAATGCCATCCTGTGCAATTAGGAGCCAATCAATGAACTTCATTGTCACACCTTTATAAACCACTTCTTGGAGAACATATTGATCCAGATCCACATATCATAAATAATTATATCCTGAATTATAATATAAGAACACATTTAATGACCTTTGAACATTTAAAATCCTCAAAAAAGCTACTAAGCAGACAACCCTTTTCTCCCCCTTTCATCACTATTTTGTAGAGATGTTACATAACATTCTGGATTGGCTATGTTTCACATGGTACATTTAGCATTATATTTTTCACATAAATATCATTTAAATAAGAATTGACCATGTTTTGTTTGCCCTATAATCAGTATAAGGTGAATATCAGCAAGATTCATTATTCAGCGAATCAATATTTGTAACCATAGGTCACCAGCTTGTATTAATTTAAATATGCGTAGCCCCTTGATTATGTTTATGAAATATCTTAATGAATATACCATACAACTCGACAAAAGAGCATTAAATTCATTCCGTTGTTTTGAAAACTTTCAAGCATAATGATGTCATAGTAAAAACAAATAAATAATAATGCACCACAAGGGATAAGACAACATGCCTTCACCGAACGCCAATGATCAAGGCATGAACGATGGACAAACTGTTGAGTGCCTTTGCACATGCATGGAGATATCAACTCATCATCTACAGAAAAAAGAGACGGTTATTGTGTGTGCAATAATGATAATAAAGTTTCCATTCTACAAAGAAAAGTCTGTTATTGTGCAACATTCACTTAGCATGCATATCAAAACAGCCACAATACATTTCTTCAGCAAATTTTTTACAGTGAGCATTTTTGAGTTCATATCAGTCTTTGGATTAATAATTAATAATTTAACATAAACAAAAGGCTAATTGGGAATAAAGATAGAATATCCGTCAATTATACCTATATTTTATCCTAGCTTACAGATTAAATTGTCTGAAATAGAAGCTTCTTGATTTTATTATCTCAATGGCCTACTTCCCATTGAGCCTGAATCTAGTGATTCCATTGCTTTCGAAAATTTCCTAATTTTAATTCATGGTGCATGCTTCATGTAATCCTCCTAATACTCGTTCCAACTGTCCATAAAAAAACACAAGTACTAGGCAACCTTAGAAAGGGTTATGCCTAATCACAGCTAATAAATAACATCCACCAGAGATAATCCCTTAACTCAGCTGTGAGCTACACAGTCCAAACTGCTAACTAAAATCAACAGCGAGCTCATCTCAGAGAACAATTTAGATCGAAGTCAACGACCCGTTAAACATATAAGTACAAATTGGCCGGAAAAAAAATCACCTGGAACCGAATCATTTTCAAGGCAGATGCGGCAGCAAGCAGGGGAACCAGCATCGGCCTCCTCGTCCTTGATCTCATCCGAACCCTCGGATGACGAAGAAGACTCGGTCACGGCTTGTCTCCGGATAAGGGGATCGGAATCCTTGGGGCTCTTCTCTTCCTCCTGCACCATCTGCACCTCCCCCGTCATCGTAACCGATCCGAACGGAGAAAAAAAAGCCAAAACCCTATAAGGAAATTTCAACAATCATATCATCGATTTGCAGGAAAAACAACCAGTAGACGAGAAAAGGTAGGGGTTTGGGAAAGGATCCAACCTTCGACAAACAGCAGAAGAATGGAGTGGAATCCGGGAAATGACGAAGAAATCCAACTTCGGGTGATCGAAACGATGGAACACTTCCGCGGCAACTTCGATAGGTCTCGATTTCAATAGTCAATATCGTGCAGTCGTAGTCCATGGGCCTATCCCGGTGCACGTGCTTTACTCGTGACTAGCTATGCGGGCGGTGGGTCCGATGACCAATCAGTTCAAGTCGCGTGACCGAAGCATATCAAATAAAATGAGAATTTATTATCAAAAAAAGATCGAAGATTTGCAAATCTGATCACAATGGCGAGTTCGACTTTAAAATTTTCCAAAAACCTGAGACTAAGCACGAGCATTACTAGAATTCCAACCATAAGATTCTTAAAGTTTCTCCATTAATATGGCATTAAAATTCTTCCAAATGCACCTTAATTTGAAGAACAAGTGTGAAAGAGGCAAGTTTAATCCCAACTATTCGTTTCAGAGCATAAACAGCACAATCCGACAGGTTTAATCCCAACTATTCGCTACAGATCATAAAGAAGTATGTGTAGAAGCAAAAGTTCCCAAGAAAAAACAATCATAATACCAACACAATTAGAAGTTCAGCACAGAGCCTGACAGATATAGGCTCGTTCGAATTTTCCAAGCCTAATCGCTGTTTGAATCAAATGAAACAGAGTCAGATACAACAAAACCTTAATACAAATATATGAGGGCAATCGTGTTTTGCAGTTCTTGGAATGGAAATGTATAAAACAAGAGGAACATGCCTTTTGCAGCATCTCAGCGCGATGGAATACAAGGCATTGCACAAGGTGAGAATTCTGAAGGTTGCAGCAGAAGCGGATAAAACCCCAAACAAAAGAATGACCATCTCTGCAGCAACCAAAACTCTTACCTATGACAGATCTAACGAGCAAGCTTGTGACAAAGAGAGGCGTATTGACACTACAAGAAATAATCAGGAGTTTTCCGGGTGGTTTCTGGCTCAAATTGTCTAGGTGCAGGATCAAACTGAAGGAAGTTCTGTTCCATGTTCTCTCCCACCTCCATTATTGCTGCCATATTACCGCACCGGTAACAGTAGTTTGGGGCACTAAATACTGTAACTACATTCTTTTCCTGCAACAAGCAAACAAAAAGAAAAGAGCAAATGAAGATCACAAGGCTCGAAGAAATGATTCCATCTTATAATCAAGACCTCCACTCTTCATTTTGGTGCAGTAAATGCTTCTCAGAAGCTCACATCTTGCCATTCACATAATATTTGCATGTGGATAATAGTGAAACATGTAATCAGAAAAACAAACAATGAGTTGACTTACTAATCAACACTTCTTAACTCACCTGACACCAATTATAACCGTCCATGACAAGTTGATGGGCCCGAGCCACCAAGCTGAGACCATTTCTATGATTAAATTGTTGAGCAATGTCCTGGCCGAATGTGTATCCTGCTCCTCTTGGTGATATTCCCCATCCACATCGATCATCTGGATCAGACCACAGAAGATCACACATGGGACCTTCATGTGGAACCTATAGATCAGACAAATAATAGAGAAAATTAGATTGAGTAAAGCAAATAGAGCTGTTACATTTATTCTTATGTATAAAGGGAGATGAAGTTTAAAATTTAAGTTTCACAAAATTATCATGGATGAAAATATTATGTGTGCAATTTCGAATCTCCAGAGGTACATATGGCAGGTTATCCGACTTAAAAGAGTAAATTAGAACGAGGTGAGGACCTGAAGGTCACAGTCTTATCTGCTCTGTGAATTTGCATAAGAGTAAAAAGAAAGCAGTTCACAGAAGTCAGAACATCAAGTGCTAATTAATTAGTGATTAAATAAAAACCTAAGCATCATATTTTTATTCAATTTAAGAATTAATCTTCCAAAAATAATTACAAGGAATAACTTGTTTCTTGGCTTGCCACAATCAGTAGGAAACCCACGTGAGATTCATCAAATCCTTAGTCCTGAATCTGGAAGGTATGAACCAGGTAAGAAATGCTCACCTGATTCTAAACAATTTTACCAGCATCTCAGAAAACAGTTTTCTCAACAAAGAAATACATTTATTTAATACAGAAAACCAAATGGAAAAATAACATTGATCATCCGATGCATATAATAATAAAACTTTCTTGCAATGAGCTGGATAAGCATATAAATTCCATACTAGAATCAATGTTGGTGCAGCGATGAACAGTGGGGTGCACACAAAGAATATAAATTTAAGTTTGAGATTGATAAATTCACTAACTGTACAACCTCTGTATAGTGTAAACCCAATTTTTTTTATTTTAAACATTTCTATACTCAAGTGTAAACCGTTCAGTATGTGCATATATGATAAAGAACTACTGAACTTTGAGGTAAAAGATTGAGTAAATAAAAATGTCAAAGCTTCACAAATTTATACTCTAGCGGAATATCTACTGTAGGCTAAACAAAAGAAATACTATACTAACATTTCCATAACAAAGTTATCAAGATAAAAAAGAAGAGAACTGAAATAATAAAAATTATAAATTGTAACTATTGATTTTAGTTTTAGTTAGTCAATGCTCTTATCAATTTCATCTTTCAGAAGGTCTAGAAACAGTGGAGATAATGTTAATTTTACACATACCTCTTGAATCCGATCAAGATCACGGATATTATCTAATGCATCCAACGATGGGGAGAGACCACCATGTAGACAGAATATCTAGAAACCAGAAAGTAGATAATTTATATAAATTACAACTGTGGAGAATATGGTGTAAAAAGGCAAGAAAACAGACCTGGTTCTCAATAAGAGCTGTAAGAGGCAAATAATCAAATAAGTCAGTAAAGTGCTTCCACACATTTGCATTTCCATACTTCCTTAAGCATTCATCATAAAACCCATACCTGAAAACAAAACCTAAGATTCATGAATAAAATTAATCTGTAATAGATGTTAGATGTTAATAAATTAAATTAAGCTAATGTGTAACAGATATTGAAGACAAAGAACTACAAATGTGTTGTTCACTGTTCATTGACATAAGCACCATATTCTGAGAGAACTTAATGTTTACTCAAGAACTTTGGCAAAAAATGAGCCATGTAACATATGACACACAAAAAAAAAAAAAGTTTATTCAAGTGTTCATTAAGTCACACTCACTAAAATTAATTAAATGTTCAATTTCTCGTTCAAAGACCAAATGGCAACTTGATTCGCTACAATTTGAAGAACCATAAAGATGAGTAAATTTGCAGATATAGACACTTACACTTGAGTTATTTGCCGACTCTCATGATTTCCTCTGAGAATTGTAATCCTATCTCTGTAGCGAACTTTCAAGGCAACTAAGAGTGTCACTGTCTCAACAGAATAATAACCGCGATCTGCATCCAAAAACATGACAGTCAGGAAATGTCCTGTTTAATGACAATTATACAATAAGGTGACAAGCCCAATTTGAACTGCAATCTTGTACAATGCCAATAAAGGAACAAAAAAAAAATCTAAAGTACAAAAGATATGAAATTATTGTCAATATGTAGTTTGTTGGGAGCTATATGTGTCTCGAGCCTCAATATAATTCTCTAAGATAAGTATGGATCTAAGTGTCAAATACATCACATAAGTGGGAACATGGAATCAAGGGGATTAATTGTCCAACATGATATACACTTACAAATAGTTCAGACTAAGATGAAGAGAGGTGGAACATATAATTGTCGCTTTACATTCAAAACAACTTTTTCATTGTTTGGAATATAGAGCAAATGAACTTGAGAACTCTGTGTATGAGAGAGAGACAGATTTCACAAAACTAGGAACTGAAATTATGTTTGTGAGCCAAATGAAGAAATTACATTTACTGTTCTGTTATCTTTTTTACTTACTCCTACATAAACAATTCAGCTTTGAAGGAAGGAGGTCAAATAGATTTCAGATTCACAGATTCTCTGCATCAGCAAATTTATATAATTCCTGTTGCATGGAAAGCTGACTTCAAGAAGTTGCAGCCATGAGAATTGCGAACAAGGAATTGATATACTGTGTGTTGTGATTAATCAAACAAACAAAAAAATCCTTACGGAGAACTTAATGGTCATGCCAGGCATTGGGGGAATGCAAGGCTTTTGTCATCATTCATTGCCTTGAATAAACATGTCAAGCAAGTTAACCGTTTTCCTTAGTACTCAATTCCAGATAGTAGATGCTACCTAAAATTTGATATGATGCCAAACAATCGTCTATCTACTCCAAACATCCTCTACTGATCTCCTGCCTTGGCTAGCATATCGCTGGACTTATTAACCGAATTATGCAAAAGAAACATTTCTCTTTCTTAACGACCTTCTCATTAACTAAAAAAAATGAGGGAAAAGCAAAATTATGAGCGGAAATACTACAAGTTTCACGATCACTACGTGATATATTTGCCCAAACATCAGTTGGCGCAGTAAGTTACTATCTTTGAACATAAAACTAATGTCCATTCTAGGGAACATAGGAAATTGGCTATTTCAAATAAGCAAAAACGACTTCTGCTGATTCTCTCGGATGCTAGAAACACTAACCTACGTAATCCCCCATGAAGAGGTAATTGGTATCGGGTGCCTCGCCGCCGATACGAAACAGCTCGATCAGATCGTGGAACTGCCCGTGAATGTCCCCGCACACCGTCACCGGGCACTTCACCGGCTGGACGTTCCACTCCTCGACGAGGATCGTCCGCGCCTGCTCGCACAGAGCCTTCACCTCGGCCTCCGGTAGAAACTTGCATTCTCTCAGGTGCTCGATCTGGCGATCCAAATCCGCGTATGACGGCATCGCTCGCGGCCAGAAAAGGCCCCGACCCCCTCTCGCTGATCCGGTGACGGAGATCGATATAGCAAGGGAAAATTCGACGAGATTTGGTGAAAATAAATCGAGGAAGATAAGAAGAAATTGACAAGTGAAACTGGGAAATTAGAATAGCTAGGGTTATGGATCAAGTACGGGCCGGACGAGGATGTGCGCCTTTTGCAAATTGGTACCTGAGATTAAAATTATTCGCAACGAAAAATCGTCCAATGGCGGTTTAAATTTTAGAAACTCATAATTTTATCTCAACTGTCACTGATCAATCTACATTGGTCAATGAGCTGTGGCACAGCTTAGGTCCGACCACACATCTACCCAACCTGGGGCCCACGGTCTCAAGTGCACCCAATAGGGCATCACTTCACTACTAAATTATATATAATTATTTTATTATCTTCTAATATTATTTAGTATTATTTATATAATTATTTTTCATCAATCCATCAGATATATTATAACAAATTTAATTTTATAACTATTATAACTTATATTTAATTTATTTAAAAATATTTATATTATTCACTTATCATTTTATAATATGAAATTTAAATATTTATAATTAAAATTATAAATATTATATACAAATTCATATTTATATTATACCTATTATAAAATTATAATTATTATAATATAACTTTAATATATTCATCTAATATTTATATTTATAATAATTATATATTTATAAATACCTTCTATGAATTCAAAACTTAAATGAAAAATAATAATTATAATAATATTGAATAAAATTAAAAGGAAAGTTTAGTAATGGTATGACTAAACATAGAATAAGATTTTTTTTAATAAAAAACGCAGCTCTTTGATGATTAAAAAAAAAATCATTTTAAAATTACTGCGTCAATCAGACTGATATTCACAAACAAAGTGACAGTCTGATTTCTTAAAAATTTTTTATTGATTATCGGACTATCTTTGGGAACTCCTTATTTTCATGGCTAAAAAATCACACAGCGGCCTTCCGAGGACACAGCGGCCTTTCTTCAGGCTATCACACACTTGTAGCTCTGCACTGCACGGCAGTTGTATCCTCGTCAGATCATTGACTATTTCAATTTCAAAGCATGTAATTCATTGTATATATAATTGGTCAAATTTTAAAAGAATACCTCTTGTTATTATTTTTTACTAAAAGGATTTTGTTATAAAAATATATATAATAATAATAATTCATCATATTTTTTTATATGTAAAGTAAGATAATAACACAGAGCAGTGATTTCGGCACAGATTGCCAGACGCTGTTGGCCTGGATATACCTCCGATCTTGCCATCTCGATCTCTCTTTCTCTTTCTCGCCGATTTCTTTCTCCAAGCGATCTGTAGGGTTCCAGCAATTGCCATGAATCGATTCGTAGTTAGGAGGTATCACGGCGAGAGCCCACCGGGCGACTTCTGGCTTCTTCCTTGGTTCTTCGAGGTGTCGGTCCCTCCCCGCCCCTTGTGCTTTTTTTTTGATCTCAATAGTGTTTGCATCATAACTCGTTGCTTCGTATGGCTGGAAAGAAAATAATGTTCTTCGAGCCGCTCTGGAAGTTTTTTAAGCAAAATTTCTTCGCGAATCGTCGTTCGTTTAAGCGAGATTAGTGTCATCTGATTCGAAAATGAAGGGCGAAGAGAAAAAACCAGTGACCGGTGACATCCAAATTGAAGTGGGATCCTCGAAGCTATTCATTTCTCTAATCGAAGATTGGTTTCTGTGATGAATCTTTGCAATTCAGTAATGTGTTTGATCCACGCTTTGTCTCATGTCAAATATTTTACCACCCACAAATTTGGAGGGCAAAAAATATATATATATATATATATATATATATATCCTCTGCTGTTAGAGTTCTATTTGATTTGGTTATTTTTCTCGGGATTAAGCTATATTTCGATAAAATATTCAAAATTCGTCTTAGCTTAGTTTTATAAGTACTGCTCAACTTGTAATCTCCGTTAAAAAATAAAGTATTGTAATTATTGTGATTTGCATCGTTATTGGGCCATAGAATGGTAATGTATACTTCTAGATGCTACTATTATGATGGATACATTTTGTATTTTGTTATGTTAGTGATTTAATTCTCAGCCGGTATTGTTGTGCGCCTAACTATTTTGATTCAATGATTTTACCTTTCTGTGCACCCCGTGTATTGCCAAAACATGATGTAAATTCTGATTGGTTTAATTTTAACAATCAACAGAACCCTACATTCACCATCTTTTGCTACGGTGCCAGTTGATCTTTCAGGTTCCCAACCAGCAGAAGTAAACAACTTGGGTAAGTTACTGTTATCTGTGTCCATAATATTGTTTCCTTGAATGCTGACGAATGAGATTTATTTGATCCTTTGAGAATGTAGATATAGTCATTTTAAACAGTATTCAGATTTACAGATTCATCAATTTAATCGACCAGACTTAGGCTAAAGAAATTAAGGTGTTAAACTATTAATTGACCATATCATTAATTTGACTCTGCTCCTGTATAAGGACTGAGTTTGTCAATTGCAATCAAATTTAGGTTTACAACGGCCAAAAAGGTTTAGCTATGAATGGGCTAATTTGATAAAGTGATAATTGTATAAGTCAGTTATTTATGTGATCAGAATGGGTTTTCTTTAATTTAATAACTTTAGTCAAATAGTATATAAAATCACTTATTTACTCCATACATAATTGTCCAATTAACTTAATGAACTTTGAGTTAAGTGGAAATAGTTCCCATTCTCACCAAATCAAGGAAATAAATCATGAAGACCAGGACTCAATCTTTGTAATTGTCTAATAAGCTGGGAAATAAATTTGGGGCATCATAGAAAATTCTCAAGATTTTAAATTTCCCCCAAAAGTGAAATATCATCTTAATATGGAAATCAATTACTAGTTACTCTCCAAAAAGGTCAGGTCTTAACTTTGAGCTTTCAATTTAGTTCAAAACACTAATTTATTTAAAAGTGGAAATTGTTTTAGTAATTTATTATCAATAAAATACTTATATCAAATAGAAACTACCAGAACTACAAGATTTGCTTCCATATAAATTTTTTTCTTCTATTCAGTTTGGTATAGTCAGAATCATATTTAAAAGTTAATATTTGCACAATTGCTAATAAAAGAGAAATTCAAATATGTATGTCACCTATATTTGTACCATTTGCTAGATTTGCTGAAACACCAAAACTTCATGCTAGATTTATCAATTATCTGTATTTCAAAATGATACATAAATTTATTTTGGTTGGATTTTTTTGGTTTTCTAGAGTTCTTAACTGACCTAAAACAGTTTTTTCCCTCCTTACTTTTAAAACTGAAACCAAATTGCTTTACCTCTAAATTGAATTTCTCTGTTTGTTTTGGATCGGTCCAATTCATTCTTTCGGTTTTCAGTTCTTAATTCCTAATACTAGTCTTAATTATTATTTTGCTTTCCTAATCGTTTATGATTTTTCTATTTCCTGCTATTTAGAATTGTACATGTATTTGAGACTCTGCTATATGCATCATTCATCACTTAATTTAAGTTTTTACATGGGTTTCCATGGAAGATAACTTGGGTTTTTTGCTGGTTTAGTGCAAGGTCAGTGGAAAACATCTTCTAGCTCAAATTGGCTGCTTGATCCCTTGAACGGGGATCCTTTCATTAAAGTTGCTGAGGTTCAGGAATCAGAAATCAAGGTATGCTGTGTCCAATGCTACTTCACTTTTTTTTTCCTTCTTGCAAAGAAATGACAGGTACATCTCCATCTGCATGGCGTTAACTACATCAGTTCACCAAAACTACTCGAGGTCACCTTCAATTCACCAATACAGTTTTGATTGGAATATCAGACTGTTACTCTGTTCTGTGCTTTCTTTCTTCGTGGAACTGATCTCTGGAGTTATTTTACCTTTATATATATATATCTAATTTTCACCTTTTTTTGCAGCCTTTTGTGGACAGCTTGTCTAGGTGCCCAAAGCATGGCCTTCACAATCCATTGAGAGCTCAAGAGAGGTCAGCCTCTTAGTGTTCTAACAATTTTTTTATATATACAAGAATTGGATAATATGTATCACATGATCACAGCAATTCTATCACCTTTCAGATTGCATCTCCAATCTCATATTTGCTCAATCATTTCAAAAGTACTGCATATTTGCACAGTTCTGTAGATATAGTAACTCCTTTTCTAACTTATATCTTTCATGGATTTGCATTCTCCTTAAATTCTAGAGGGATATATAAGCAGATCTCAAACTGATTCTGATTTTTCTTTGTTCTAAAATTGTCCATTTTCTTTATAGGGTTGTATCAGGTAAACAAAATATAAAATGTTGGACCTCAACACAATCCAAGAATTTCCAAGAAAATCCATCTTTGGTTGGATTTATGAATCTTAACTTTGGATATAATGTTTTCTCCTTTGATAAGTTACCCAGTTTGACAAGACAAACTTTATAGAGGTAGGAAATGTGAAATCCAATTTGGATCGAAAAGTTGATATTGTGGATATTCAACATAAGTTTCTTGGTGGAGGTGCATAACCAGATAACTGTGTTACTTGCTAGATTTACTAGTTTATCAAGCAAACCAGCAGGGTTTAGAAAGTTTTCACCAACACTACTGCCAGAGTCTGACCTGTTCTCCAAGATTTTGGATCATCCATATGCAATTTAATTATAGTATGGATATCAGAAATTCTTGATAATGCCCATGCGACGGGCCTGACTTTGCAGTGTAGAATTTGCCTAGTAACTGTTTTATGGGTCTGGACTGACAAAATCTCAGTCTAGATTTGCATGCAATATTACCTTCTTCAAACTTTCCAGTGCTCGAGTGGCCTACAAAACTGTTCTCATAATGTATGTTGGAATGCATTGGGTTTTATCTTAGGATTAATCATTTAGTCTTGTGGTTTAAAATCCATTTGATTTGTTACTAACTTTAGATTACAAATTTTGTTCATTTAGTTGAAGGTTCATTCTATTTGAGTCAAGTGTTAAAAAGTGTTCTAGACAATAAGGGGTCAGCCAACTAACTAGCGCCTAGGCAGCTTCTAGCTGACCGACATTAAAATATTATTAAAATAGAGTCATATTCAAGTTTTCAATCATAAATTCTTAATCATATATCACATTTTGAGAAATATATTAAAACTCACTAAACATTTCTGTCGAGGACATTAACTGGAAAACCATTTCTTTGCATCTTACTTCATTTCCTTTATTTGAAGTGCATTAGCTAGATTGTCAATTGCTGTTGAATTATTAAGAGAGGACACAATGATCTTTATTTACTTAATCTGATTTTATCATTGGTTGAAACTTTAAAGTATTATTGCTCCTTTCTTATATTTAATGGCTGATTTTATGGTTATATTTTGTAGATATCTACTATTTGGTGAAATTTCAGCAAAATCTGCACAAATCCTTGGACAACCTCAGGTACATACCTTTGAATTATAGAGTGTATTTATTATTTAACTAATTATGATAGCCATGATGATTAGTGAACATTCTTCAGAATGAACCATGGAGTGTTACTGATGATTTACTGACATGGATGCTTGTATGCAATATCAGGTTTCAGAATATTTTGCATGGCTTATCCAGAGAGTATCTCCAAAGAGTTTTGCACAAGCTCTTGCCGAAGTCACTGTTACTCAGAAATTTTTGGAGAATTTTTCTGGCGACCAGGTATAAGCAAAATAGTATCATGTAAATGTAAATGCTAGACCTGATATTCTGTTGGTTTAGCTGTTCATGGTTGCTATTTCTAATAAAAGTCCTACTTCACTTTGTTTGAGATAGAGAATAAGTACATAAAAAAAAATCCTTACGTATACTTTATGCTCCATCCAACTTGAGTATATTTATGCTCAATCCAACTTCAGTATTATGCTAAATAATTTGACTTAGAGATGTTAGCACTTGGCATCTATATTCTGTTATATCATGAAACAGTTGCAGTTTTGCCTTCTAGTATTTTTCTCCATGGGCATCATTTAGGTCATCCTAGCAATAATCCGCTATTCCTTTCAAGGTTGAATGATTTGAATAGATGATTGATACTCATTCAAGTTATTCAATTATCCATTCTTATTTTTAAAAAATACAATTATTTCACTTTCAAAATTTTATAAATAAACAGGAACGTAGCCAGCATGTTTAGAGTGGGATCATTTGACCCCAATGAATTTTTCTAGCAAAGCAAAGGTAGCTAGGAAAACTAGAAGTACATTATATGTATTTGTGTTTGCAACGATAATAATTAATATGATCGCTAACTAATTGAAATTGAAAATTATCTTCATACAGAATTTACTGTCACTGGATGTATATGAGTCGAATGCATTTGGTTCAAAGTGAAATTAACACTAATTAGTTCAATTATTTAATTACAGAATCTATTAGTTATCTTTAAATGTCTATATATTTTTATAAATTCTCTTATTTTGGCAACTATTGAATCTACAACTGATTGTTTAAAATACTATATTGTTAATTTTCCTTTCTAGTAACCGAACACATCTATCACAGTTTTTCCTCTTTCTACACTATCTTTAAGTACATAGATATTGTTCTCTATTTCACTGGTCAAATTATTCCTTTTAGTTTTACTAGGCTTATTCTTAACTTCTCATGAACCATAACATGTCATCTATCACCAAAAAAAATATATCTTAGTCATCGCACATCACCTCTCAACCTATATTCAGGGTAAGTTCTTATTGTTTTCTTCCTCGAACCTAAGACTATCTTTTCATAGCGGCTACTAATTAAATGATGGCTTGTGGTGATCTCACAGTCATTGAACCCCTTTATCACAATGTCATAAACAACAACTTATCAGAAGTGCCAGACAATAAGATAATGACCCCACTCACATAACTATCTAGCTATGTCTTTGTCAATAAATGTTCTTTTGGCAAGACAATAATTACTAACAATTGTTTACCTTGTTACCGTCTGTGATTTCATAATGTAGGGAAGTGGTAAGTGGTAAGTGGATGGAGATAAAACTAAAGATACCATTTTATGTTTAATGAATGTTAGTTAACATTCTTTTTTATTGTAATTTCTGGATATTTAATGTGATGTTTGACTTTGTTATTTTTGTCGTGATTATTTCTAGTATGGATTCTAGGTCTTTATTAATTTCACATGAATCTTCATTAGGTGTCATGTTTTGGTCCTTTTAATTGGGGTGGTGGTTAGTGATTTTCCGCTATGATCTTTGACAATTTTTATCTCAGGTCCGCTTTCTAGCTCGATCATTTGCAGTACCAGGCAACCATCTGGGGCAGCAAAGTCATGGCTATCGATGGCCATATGGTCCAGTTAGTATCTCTTCTCCACATACATGAGTTAGCACTATTTATATAGGACTCGTACAATAAAGGTTAATGTGGATTGTTCTCTAGCCTTTGATCAGTCTTGAAGCACAAAAATTTCAGAATTCTTGCTACATGTTTGTTTATCCTATCTATCTTAGACATCCATGCCTTTCAGATTCTTCTCAAGTGAGATGAGAAGTGCATGACCGCATGTGAATTGATACATCATTAACCAAATTATGAGTGTTGTTTCAAATTCTACATACTGCTTCTTGGCATCTAAATATTAAATATTTTTGTTGGTAAAATGGGGGAGAACCAAAAATTATCTTCACCTGCCACTGAGGTTGAAATGACATTACTATGCTTTATTATCTAATTGCATAAATACTCTTTTTACATATCTATAACTAATTACACAGATACTCATTTTACGCATTTACTTCTCATTTTCAACAGAAATAATAAGATTAGACATTTAAGATATTCAAATCGATAGACATACACCCACTTAAGGCCCACGAGTTTTCTTGGAATATTTCAGTTACGTTCATTTGTCGCTTGACCATCTAATAATGTCTATGGAACTTACATGTGGAAATTGGCAATTTATTATCATAAATTTTGAAGTTGGCATGCTAGGAAAGTACCTTGGAAACTAGTAAGTTATGCTACCCTATAAGTAAACGTATTATGATATGATGCATCCTCTTGTTTACTTACATTGGATCTTCAAATGAGGCATATTTATTCGAGTTCTAGAATTAGGAAATATGTGGCATAGTCAAAGGTATTGTGGTTGATATTATTGCATTTGATGCATAATGAACACTGCTCTCCGTAGATAACTGAACAACTTATCCTTGTATTTGCAAAAGGCATATTTGTTCTGATTTGAGAAATGAACAATTAATATTTGCATATGAGATTCTCTGAGGGATTATCATTGTCTTCATGAAATTAATGTGTATGTGTATGCACTCAGGAAGGTGAAGAATAAGCATAAGCTTTTATCCATGTGCAGTAATTTATATCACAATGAAGGCTTTAGTCTTACAATCATAAATGACCATGGAATTTTTCGGCTTTGAGGCTTTTGCTGCTATAGTGTTTCACAAGTTACAAAACTGCTAATGGCATAAGTTTTACAATCTGTTTAATTGATATGTGGATGAAATATCTCAACAGAAAAAAAAAATTGTATTCTGAACAGGTTGCTATTATCACGCCATTTAATTTTCCATTGGAGATTCCTGTGTTGCAACTAATGGGGGCACTGTACATGGGCAATAAGCCAACTATTAAAGTTGATAGCAAGGTAAAACAAGGATGATCCTGTTACCTCTATTTAAATAAACACTACTTGTTTGGTGTTTCTCCTATAATAATGCATTTCCTTAAAGAACTTTAGCTAAAGTGCACTGTCTAAATGTAGTCTAATATTTTCTAACTGATCTTTAGCACCCATGGCATACCCATCATTAGATCCCACATGGGAGAAGATATGATCGATGAATTGAAGTCTGAAAAAGGTAAGGATGATGGAATGGGATGATGACATCTCAATGATGGCAAAGCCATCAGCAAAGTGAAGGAATGAGTGAAAGAGACGACGGTTAACAAATAAAAGAGGTGGCAGATCTGGAAGGGAGAGGAGGGAAGAAGTCAGGATGGAGGAGACATGCGGTGTCAATGAGACCAGAAGGGGGCTTACCAAATTACCAATACAGGAAGAGTGATCAGGAAGAAGAAATAGGTTACAGTAGGAAAAGCTTTAGTTAAATATACCAAACTTTAACAGGTTCAGCTAGACCAATTCGCTCTGGCTCAGCTTCTAAAGAACTGGTTCAACCACTAAAAACCCACTAGAGTCCATTAAACCCTAAATGGTTCATTCTTGGCACAAATACCATGACCCTAACTAGCCCCTGACCATATAATTCTTGATTTAGCTCAAATCAATTAGGCTGAAACATCAATTAACCCAAATCACGATCCATTATATTGCAATCAAACTAATTATTTACGATGGAAAAGTAAACTCAAACCTAGGCCAAAACACTCAAAATTTAATAGGACAACAATAATATTAGTAAATAAACAAACATTAGTATGTAATAGATTATTGTCACATGTTGTATCATTAAATCGTATGTGGATAATCATATTCATGATCTGTGTTACTGCCACATCAAGCATCCAATGTTACTTTCATCAAACATGTCTCCAGCTGCTATTCTTTTCCTTTTCTTTAAGTGGACTGTTGGAACAACTTGTATGGTGGGCACAACTGATGGCTTGTTATGGTTGCCACAGGTAAGCATTGTGATGGAGCAGATGCTTCGGCTACTTCACGATTGTGGCTTACCCAAGGAGGATGTTGATTTCATCAACTCTGATGGTAAAACAATGAACAAACTTTTGATAGAGGTTTGTATTTACACTAAATTCAATAATCATTTTTTATTCCTTATTTTGCTAAAAAGGTCAATGTAGTGCAACCTTAGGTGAGCTCAGAAAGCTCCCACCCCTGAGATTTTGGAGTTCATTTCATGTATTGGTGTTTGCTTACACATTGGGAATTTTTAATTTTATATAATTGTGTTTATTGTTTGGTGTTTCTTTTTATTTGGTATTTAGTGCATTTTTCTGCTTCCTTCAACCAGGCAAAGCCACAGATGACACTTTTTACCGGGAGTTCACGAGTGGCAGAGAAATTGGCAGTGGATTTAAAAGGTCGCATTAAATTGGAAGACGCAGGTTTTGACTGGAAAATTCTTGGCCCGGATGTTCAAGAGGTCTGTCAGCAGCTCAAGCCTCAAAGGGCCTTTCCAACCGTTAAGCCTTTGAATGTTAAGTTATTTTAAACCGTCTCTCTTTTGATTTTCATAGGTTGATTATGTTGCATGGGTGTGCGACCAAGATGCCTACGCCTGTAGTGGTCAGAAGTGCTCTGCACAGTCAATCCTTTTCATTCATGAGGTACTATTTATTATCTTTAGTATGATAAAAGAATTTTACTGATTGGCATATGTTGGCAGGGGCTAAAATGTAGTGCACATTAAAGGTTTTTGTACATGCATTAACAATTCATAAAAGAAGTTGCAAATATTAGATGGCAAAATTCTGTTCTGTCATTTTGGCATGATATAGTGCTGACAACAACATGGTGCAGTTGGTGCCATGTGAAAGAGGCATTTACCCACTCCATACAACAATGTATTAGCTAGTTATTTCACTAGATAATTCAGATAAATCAATGTACGGCCTCCTTTCTTAAGAACTTCATCATAATGTGCTGTATTTTAGATCAAATTAGTCTAACAAAGATGTTGATGGTGAATTTGCATCTACCTTCTAAGTACAGTTATGTACGTTATGATTTATCTTTGAGCCAATCATGTTTCTTTAATAACATCTTTGAACCAATCCTGTTTCTTAAATAACATCTTTGACCCAACTGTTGATGCTGTATTGAGTTTGACAGCACAAATGAAAATGAGAGTAGCAAATGCTTTGTCAAGGGCTATGTCTTGAAGTGTTTGTTTCCGTTTCAAACAGAAAGATAATTGTAAATGTCAAGGTAGAATATTGATAACATTTTTCTATAGAAGGTATCTTTTCCCTTACTAAACCATAGCCACATTTTTCTCTAATGCATCATTTTTTAATAATTCATGCAAAAAGCTTAATGTTGTGTGCAGAATTGGACTGCTAGTGAGCTCCTATCTAAAATGCAGCATCTAGCAGAGAGAAGGACACTGCAGGATTTAACTATTGGACCTGTTCTTACTGTGAGTGACTAAGTTGGACAGTTTATTACCAATAACAGAAAGATGATCCTTCTTTGAGTGATAATGTGCAATATTTAGTTTGACTTGGTTTGCATCATAGAATTTTTTTACCAGCCTTTCTTTCTCTATCATAATTTTTTCATGATTATTTTTTTGAATTCAAAATACACACATATTTACTTTAGGATGGAAGTTACATTCATGCAATACTTTGAGTGTCATTGACATGTCAAATAATCTTTTATCAAGTTTGATAGGACTACTTTAACATAGTACCTAATATTCAATCTCATAAACAACTCTGAGTGATCTAAATTATTTGCTTAAAATTATTTTAAAATGTTTAATAAATTAGATAGGTTTTATTTGAATCAAGGTCTTAGCATAATCGCAAACATTAATTGCATCTGATTGAGCTTAATTAACTTATAATTAAACAACTACTGGATTTAATAAATTTATAATTAAATAACCTTGAACACAAATTTTTAAGCTCTGCTTTTTTTTTTTTTGATGAACAAGTTCAAATATGTATGACTTTTGTTTGACTTGGCTCCTTTTCAGCTATAGCTTAACCTAATTAGTTAGGATATCTGTCTTCTTGTTATTATGACCTCTAAGAATTATGGCTATGCAGATTATGAGTTATTCTTATGTCTATAGTTTGCAAGTGTAGCAATCAATTCTTTCACCTATTCTCTATGCACTTACAGAGAATTCATTTTCTAACAGTTTACAACAGAAAGCATGCTAGAACATCTAGATAGCTTGCTTAAGATCCCAGGATCTAAGCTACTCTTCGGTGGTCAAGAATTGGAGAATCATTCTATTCCAAAAATCTATGGAGCCCTGAAACCAACTGCTGTCTTTGTTCCATTAGAAGAAATTCTTAAACCTCATAACTTTGAGCTTGCCACAAAGGAGATCTTTGGGCCATTCCAGGTATGTGTCACTCCAGCTGAAATGCAAGGTATTTTTTCTTGTAAAATGATTTTTCATAATGAATTTTGCAGTCATGGATTGTGATATTCATAGTTGCATTATTATTTTGTTTATAAGAGGGAAACTTGCTGTTTTACTAGTTACACATTTCATTGGTTGGTCTGTTTCTTCAATACTTGTCAGGATTATAACTGATCTTTCATCTGAGAAAAATTGGTTTTGATATTTAATGATGGTTGGCAAGTATTATGGTAATTTTATCTGTTCTCATTAATCCAGAAAGAACCCATTACAATATGGTTTCTGGGACAAGGATGCCAAAATCAAATATGCACAACACCTTTTCTACAGTCATACTCAACATGTCTGAAGATTTGCTTTTTCTTTATAATTTTAAACGAGCAATTGAATCGTAACAAGGACTTGATTAACTATCTCGGTGATATTGGCACTATAATACTTCTTTGCATCAGATTATTAGTTGAACACAAATGACACACAGTATATGTCAGATTGTGAGCACACACATAGGAGCATTCCTGAATTAACATTGCAGGTCAGAAGATAGATAGTGTTTAGGAGAAATGGTAGAGGCTGAACCTTCATTTAGAAACTCAAGGCTACAATACAAGTGAAAATAAGAATGATGCAAATAGAAAAAGGAAAAAATCATCCTTAAATTTGTCAGGGTAGGAATTACAGAAAAAATAATATGAAATTTTTTATTATTTTCGTCATGTGTGATTCTTCTTTGCCTTGACCATGGAAATATTCTGAAATGCCAAACTATGTAAAGTTCTTTGGTTCTTGCAGTTTATTTTGAAACAATGTCTGTGTGCTAAATGACGTGTGTCAGATATTTCCCTCATTCTTTGTTTATGCCTGATCCTGTTTGTCCCCTTTCCCTTCCTTGAATTACATGATATTGTCTAATGCTAAGCTTTCTCGTTTCTTCTATAATTTATTACAAAGTATATTTTTATTATGGCCTATCTTTATTGTTCTTGTTCACTCTCTTTTGTTTGGGATTACATCTACTAGTTTAAATTGCTGAAAAAAATTCCTCGCTCAGATTGTTACATACTACAAGCATGATCAACTCACTGAGGTGTTGGATGTTTGTGAGAGGATGCATGCACATTTGACTGCTGCTGTGGTCTCAAATGATCCGTTGTTTTTGCAGGTACAATTTGCAACTGTCTCAATAAATTAGGCCACTCTACACCCACATACCCACATATAGTATCTTATTCTTTTCAACTATTCATTTGCTGAAGGAATCATGGAATGTGTTAACTGTTGACTCTAATCTGGATTGCATTTTCCAACCACATGTTTCGCTGACCCAAAATTTTACGGATTCAAGTGTCATAAATTAGAGCAAGCCTCTATAGCTTGTTTACTTTGGTGGATAATAGGAGGGAAGTGGGAGAAGATTGGGGAGGAGGGAAAATAACACACACAAAAAATACATGGGTGATCAATTTCACTCAATTTTTATATTGTAGATCTGTACTAGTACTATCTGAAGCGTGAACGTTTTTCCACTTGATTACCTATTTGCATATTGCGTCCCTCATTTTGAATATATGCAGGAAGTTCTTGGGAAATCAGTGAATGGGACAACATATGCTGGAATCAGGGCTAGGACCACAGGAGCTCCACAAAACCACTGGTTAGTTTATTTAGGCACTACATGTTTGCGTCGTTGTATGAAATTTATTTTAAAAAAAAAAACTCATGTGTGACACCATTAAAATTCAAGGTTTGGGCCAGCTGGTGATCCAAGAGGTGCAGGAATTGGTACACCTGAAGCAATCAAACTTGTTTGGTCTAGTCACCGAGAGGTTATACTTGATATTGGGCCCGTGCCACGCAATTGGGAACTCCCACCACCTTCATAAACCAATTTCGAACATGATAGACTAGTAATCTATTGGTTAAACAGCGAGGTTAATGTTCTTAAATGCATTCGAAAGGATGGCTGGAAAATAAAGTGGAAAAATTTTCTCAGGGGATTACTCGTGCTGCTGTTTGTATCATAAATTTCTTAGTCAATAATCAGCATTCACGCAGCACAAGTATAAATAGTCGATTTTTTTACGCTTTATGTTAGAGATATTTTAATATATATTTTGACCATTTGCGCCTCTGCTGAAAATTTACATTTTGTTAATTTTATTTTATTCGATTAAATTAGATCAAAATTTATTCTGTATTTCTTTTTTTATTTTTGATATATAATAACAGCGGTACGCTTATTACCATCAGATCCCTTGGTAGAAATTTGTAAATTATTATTTTAATTTAACACTTAATGTATAATGGTAGAGGGCTATTTTAGAAAAGGTCTCAGCTGCTAATTTATGAAAAGGGGATTTGGGTAAGGCAAAATTTCAAAATAAACTTAAGTTTCTATTTTTTTTTACAAATATAATTTTGGGATCATTTTTTCTTGAGGAAAAAAACTTGAGTGGAATTTTGATTAAGATTTCCATTTTCATACCTATTTCCACTGCAAAACGCTAGTACATCTGGAAACCAAGCAATCTGATCTGCCATCCAAAGAGTCATATGTTTTGATGCAAATAGCATCGTTTTGGACTTCCCAGGTCTACAAGAATCAGGCCATTTGTTCCAGAAATAAACATGATTATTCTGTCTCCCGCTTAATTGAAGATGATGTTACTTGCATAAAAATAGATTAGATTACCTTGACAATAACTTTCAAAAAGTTTATTAAGTTGCTCTCAAATGACAAATAGCTTTGAAAGCAAGGAAAAGATCAAACTGAAACTGTTCAAAATTTCACTATATTTGAAAGGAAGCACATTCCTTTCTAATCCAACTTACAGCTTATTTATATTTCAAAGTTTAAGTGCAACACGTTATGCGGAAAAACAATGCCTGTACCATGGTTTGAGGTAACAGTAAAGAGATAACAAGAGACTGAAATGATGGAAAGAGCATCTCCAGACATGTACTTTTGTGCGCTCATGCAGCACTCAGAAAATGAAGACCACACTATCATGGATTCTGGACTTCTGATTCTGCGCTACGCATTCAGAGATCCACATCAGATTCCTTATCTCCTGCTCGCTCAATCTCATATAGGCGAAGAAAACCGCATAGTGAAACTGCATTGTCATTGTGAGAATTGATTAGGGCTGGTGAGTTAGTTCATCAAAAAAGAACAACGCCCATTAAACAGCATGTAGAGAGAATTCTGCAAATCATTTGGTATTTTCAAGAAAACAGGAAGATAATTGAATTATCTCAATCTTACAATTCCATGGAATTCATATATCGAGCAAAATGGATTATTAACACAAATGCATTGTGATTCTTGTGGACCAAGTTCTGTTGTATCAGCAATCACAGTACGTGTAAAATCAAGGAAAACACACTCTAGAATAAATAGCCATGTCAAAGAAGTGTCTTTGGCCAAAAGAGTCGACAAGATCCTCCCGATACAAAGATGGTGGAAAATTTTGAGAAGTTAAGCATTAACAGCAAATTGGAATTAGGGGAAAGCTAGTGATATCCTTTTGTCAATACAAAACTAGAGAGCAGGCAAATTGACTAAATTCATCTAGTCTCAATCAAAAAATTTCAGAGTCAGGTGGATCAAGCAGGCCGCACAATCTTAAAATGAATGATTATCGTTATTAGTTAATGATTTGCAACAATGATATAAATCAAATTTAGTCTATCCGTGTCAAACAATTGGTGGATGATGTTTACCTGCTGCTCAAAAGCCAAGCAGAGCCTCTTTACTTCCTCTTCATAAAATGCTTTGTCCAGCATCTGACTTTCTCCATAGGATATCTTAGCAAAAATGGACTGATATGGTGGATATTTCTCCATCACACCACGGACCTGGACCAAAAATATAAATGTAATCATGTTTAAGGCGTGTTTACTTGAAATGAGAGAGAAAGAAAGTGACAATTTATTTCCTTCCAACAAGCAATTTTGTCTACGCCAAATTAGAGTGGAACTGGAAGGAAGAAAAATCAGCCTTCTTGGTTGATCAACAAATGCCGGTTGGTCCTTGACAGATAGGCACAATTTAGTCCCCAACTGGAATTTTAGGCTTCTATACTTCTCTCCGATTAAACACAACAAGCATTATTTCTTTCCCAATACCTATTCCTTTGTGCAACTTAAACAACTTCTTGCATCCCTTCCTATTCCTTCTATGAGATGACTAACATATTTTTATCCCTAATCTTTATGAGATGACTAACATTTCAAGAAAAAGCGAATTGGCCTTTTCCGATACTAATGCAACTCGGGCAATATGCATCTGAGTATGAGAGATTTTGACACCTTTTGAATGAGAAGTCACCATTCCCCTCCTACATTAAAATGTAATACAATGGTGAAATCCAAAACCAAGTTAGATGTCTCCTTTCTTTGTTGACAGTGACTGTCAAATGGCAAAGTTGATGAAAAGGAATTGAGGAAGGTCCAACGAGTAATATGTGGTGACTGAGATAGATGACAAGCTTCTTTTCTGAAATATCCTAACTACCAAGGCATTATAGAAATTGATACACTCATTCCCTCTCCTCTTTTGTCACTTAATCTCCCTCTAAATGATTGGTGCCAGTCAGCACAATTCACCTATGTTGACCTATACCTTGTGTTGGCACAAGTTGACATTAGCGCATGGCCATTTTAGTCTGGGACTGAAATTGATTCCTCAACACTTTGAATTCTGGTCTTTCTAGCAAAGTTTTCTAAGATATATGGATAGGTCGATGTGCTTCATCAAAAAAATGTAATGGATGGTAAGACCAACACAATAATATAGATCAAGTGCTTTCAAGTCATGCCCTGGGATCTTGTCAATGCCCATAATATATATATATATATATATATATATATACACACACACACAACTGGGCATGTTGCACTTAGGCAAATCCAGCCGAACTGCCCAATCACAATTTTGTGAGAGTGTTATAAATAGAAGAAATTAGTTTTCCCAAAAACTCAAACTTTGGAGCTAGATGATCTAATTTGACAAGCAATTCAACTATCTTACCTGGTCGATATCCTCACAGATAGCAAGTTCTTCATGGCCATAGGGATATCTGTAAAGAAAGAAATATATATAAAAGTGCAAACAACCAATACAAGCTACATGACCATATGATAGAAGGGTGAAAACCATACAACAAGCCGAAATTAGAATAAAGCTTCCGGCGATCATCTCTAGTCAACTCAGTGCCAATGCTGTAAAACCAAGCCCTCGATTAATGAGCAAAAAATCTCATGCTTACAAACTTTTTAACTTTGATGAATGTGTTGGGTAAACAATACAACGAACATGGCCACCACTTGAATAACCTGAAGTTTAATTTTGGCTCACCTATTTATCGTAATATTGACAGCCCTTCTATCAGCTTCAAATGCAAGAAGATCGGACATGATTTCAGCAGTTGCTCCACCTAGTTTCTGTTTTGACGTAACAGTTTAAGCCAAAAGTAGTAGAACAAACTATCTTTTTCAGTCATAGATATTGTAATATGTCATCATTGTTTACCTGGCAGAAGTTATAGAAATCTTCAAGGTAGGCCTTGTACAAGGTATTCCTCATGATCTCTATATTCATATCATCCAAATCCTGACAGAGTCAAATAAAGATAAACTTCCATGGTCTTTGCAATTAAACAAATATATGTTTTTCCAATTATCCAGGTATACTGATTCTTTGCAGCTGTCACACTAAAAAGCACAAGGAAATAGACAAAATTTTGACAAACAGTACCTCTGATGTGATGCACTCTGAGAAATATGGTGCCAATGGTGTATCAACAAGGACCAATCTGTAAAGTTCCCGCATATTTTGGGCAACTGCAAGTGTTGCAATGCTGCAGAAAAGATGCTCAAGATTTCAACATGTTAACACCAAAAATAGACAGAACAGAAAGGGCATACCTATCAAACATTCCTAAAGGGTGGCATTTTTCCAGCAGTTCCTGAACATCTCTCTCATGCAATGTGCCGGTGACAATAAGGACAACATTGTCGATCATGTAACCATACCTATCAGGATCAACAGGTGAGTCAATGTTTCCATTGGATGTCCAAAGAAATTAGTTAGAAAAAAAAACCTAGTTTGTAAAGCAGGAAAACATTACACTGGGAACCAGAGAAGTGGCAGCAACTAAGAATAAACATGTAAAAAAATGCTTAGAGTAATGCTTACGTTATATATTCCAAGAAGGTTGACAAAGGCTCTGTTGCCTGACACAACATATGCTTATACTCAGCCACAAGTTTAAGGGTGCATTTCTCCACAATGGTAGTTGTATGTAAAGGAGATGGCTCTGCAAGCAATTACAAGCTGATATAAGATGACAAGATAACATCTACATTGACTAAAAGAAGGATAATATTGAACTTACTTCATATATAATACATAAGCAAAGTCAGATGATATTTGTAAAATATCATCAGTGCTTATTATAACCATATTGTTAAGCAATTATTAACATATACTAGAGTAGCGCTAGCTTCAACTTGACCATGTATTCAAGACTCAAATGCATCATAATGAACAAGGATTCTTGTCGACTTGTGCATTGTTGCATTCTCATGTTGCATCTACTCCATGATGTATTCAGCTAGAGCAAGCTTTTATAAGAAATGAATTTAGTAAGCTCACTAACATTTATGAAATTTAAATAAACTTAATTATTTACACAATGAAACAAGAGTCTTTGCATCCGATGTGTGAAAAATCACGTTTGATGTAACGGTTATGCAAGCTTAGATTCGATCGTATTCAACAACACGTGAAACCCTCGAGCCTTTCTCCTTCACAAATTCTCCTGAGAAAAGTTTTATCACAAATTAATTATAGAATTTACAATGGAAAACAGGGGAACCACTAGCTCCCTTTTTCCTAGATCCGCGCCAGACACAGGAATTGATCTGAATCAGGTTTCTGATCAGGCATACAGGAACCCAGAACATGCCAACCAGTTAATCATAAATCCTATTCGACATCCAAAGTCCCTCGATGCCCAAAAACAAGCACAAGATTGCAATTGTATAATGCAACAGATAAATCCAGCAGCACAAATTTGGGAAAGTGCATAGAATCGGGAACCAAACGCACCATTCTGTAGGTACGGCCCGTACTCGGTGGCGGAGAGGTGCATCTTGACGTCGTCGAGGGTCTCGCACTGGCAGAGGTTGTTGTAGTCGGCGGCAGTGAGGAGGCCGGAGCGGTAGCCGCGGACGATGGCCTCCAGGTACCCGCCATGGACGTTGAACGTGAGCGCCTCGAATCCGTACATCGCTTCGCCCTCCTCCTCGCAGACGCTTCCACGGTCGAATGATCGGATCTCTCAACCACACGGCCTCGTTACGCTCGGGAACAGAGGTAGAAACACCACAATTTTATTCACGACTTAAGTCACGAAAGTCGAAGACGGAGCTCGAAATCGTCATCGTCGGATGTTGATATTTCGCCACGTTTAATGGTCGTTGCAAATCGCTACTTAACTCGCGTTGGTGTAGGCTTTCTTCCATCGGGGAGCGCGGCGCAACTGGGCCAGATGCAAATCAACGTGCGGGCCGCAGCCTCGACAGCTGGGCCAGCAGGGCCCATCATACAACTCAATTTTGTTGTATATTCTTTTTCATTTATTCGTATTTCTTTCTCAGATACAAACCAGGTGAAGCTCTACTTGCAGCCTGAGATATTGAGTAATTACTTATAAAGTCAATTATTGGCGTGCCGTTGAATTTATCCTCCCTTGAAAATGACTTACCAATAAAAAAAAGATAATTTTGTATATCAAAGTATGCATAAACTTGCATTTATAATGTAATTTTCTGGTAAATAGACCTCTAAGAATTGACTTTATATATATATATATACACATGCAACCCTCGATCGGTAGAGATAATTTCTAGGAAAAATCTTAAAGGTCGACCTTAATTTCTAGGAAATTGCAAGTCAAGAGTCAATATAAAAAGCAGGAATAAATATAATCAAATTGCAAATATATTTTGGTTTCATTTGATTTATAAAATACCTGAAAAAATATTCGATAAACTATATTAGCCAGCAGCATCTCGTTCGATCTCATCCTCATCCAATGACTTTGCAGCTTCCCTTGAGAATCCGTCAACACCAACTCAACATCACGATTCACGTCCATTAATTGTTTGACTTTCTGCATCGAAGAAATCCAAAACACATCCGCCGGCAGCTGCTCTCGTCTCTCTATATATCCAAGCAACTGCTCATTTCCTATCTGTGCAGTTTTACGCCTTCATTCCATTCTCAAGCCTGTTAAGTTTCTTCCTTAATATTCTTTTGACGATATTATTGCAGAGCTCAAATTTGTTTTTCTTTAGGCAGACAAAATTTTTTCATATGAATTTGATTGATCCATTCCTTGTTTGTTCTAGCAGTCGATATTGTTATTCTTTTGAGATTAACTGAATTATTTGGTTTTGAAAAGTAGGGGAGAAGTCGATCGAAGCCATGGGCCAAGCTTTCTGCTGCGTTCAAGTAGGACAATCCACAGTAGCGATCAAGGAATCCTTTGGGAAATTCGACGATGTGCTTCAGCCTGGATGCCACTGCTTGCCCTGGATATTCGGCAAGCGTGTCGCCGGCCGCCTCTCCCTCCGAATGAAGCAGCTTGACGTCAAATGTGAAACAAAGACAAAGGTTTGCGTTGCTTAATTCCCTGATCACTCTGCTAAACTAGTCCTTTGAGTTTTGGAGATAAAAAAGTTGCGAGCTTTTTTATAGATGAAGAGCTCAGTTAGTTTGTAGGTATGTTGTTTGAAGAAATTCGTGTACTAGTTCATGATCAGAACATGTCAAGCATCTAGCGTATTGTCTGACTTTGCTAGCATCTTCACAGGACAATGTGTTTGTGAACGTTGTGGCATCCATCCAATACCGTGCTCTGCCTGACAAAGCAAGTGATGCTTTCTATAAGCTTAGCAACACAAAGTCTCAGATCCAAGCTTATGTATTTGACGGTATGAATCTCTCGTCGATGATTGTCTGCATACTAATGTATTTTTCTAAGATAGGAATCACTTATCGATTGTAGGCATAGTAAAATGAAGTTATGGGATGTGGAACTTTTGAATTGTTCGATGTTGTAGTTTTAATTTCTTGTTCCTTGCTTACCTAATAGACTCTGTTTTCTTTCTTCTTACATGCACTTCTCTTGTTGACCCTTTTTTCTATATATCAAGAAGCAAAATTCTTATTTTTCAGATTTGAAAAAGAAATTGATCTCAGTAGTTTAAATTTGAACCCCAAAAGAAAATATTAGTATTCCCTCACAAACTTCCACACGTCACTGAAAGTCACCATTCAAATTTCTCTAAGTATATTGATCTACAATTTCCCTCTTTCCAGTGATAAGAGCCAGTGTGCCAAAGCTCATCCTGGACGATACTTTTGAGCAAAAGAATGAGATAGCCAAAGCTGTGGAAGAGGAACTTGAGAAGGCCATGTCTGCTTATGGCTTCGAGATTGTGCAGACTCTCATCGTCGATATTGAACCGGATGAACATGTTAAAAGAGCAATGAATGAAATCAACGCAGGTAATTGTAATTAATTTTCTTAGATTAACGAAAGAGAAAGATCCAATTCCAATTCCAATCAGAATAAAGACTAAGTTCTATATATATATATATATTGTGCCTTTGCAGCTGCAAGACTACGACTGGCAGCACACGAGAAGGCGGAAGCCGAAAAGATTGTGCAGATTAAGAAGGCGGAGGGTGAGGCGGAGGCCAAGTACTTGTCGGGCGTGGGCATTGCAAGGCAGCGCCAGGCGATCGTGGATGGCCTGAGAGACAGCGTGCTTGGCTTCTCTGTGAATGTGCCAGGAACAACTCCGAAGGACGTGTTGGACATGGTGCTCATCACCCAGTACTTCGACACCATGAAGGAGATTGGAGCACAGTCCAAGTCCTCGTCAGTTTTCATCCCTCATGGACCGGGGGCTGTCCGTGACATTGCTCAACAAGTCCGGGACGGTCTTCTCCAAGCATCTACCCATGGAAATGCTATATGAGATCGATCGAGTATCAAATTAATGCAGTTGCAGTTGTTATAAGTGATGGTTGTGTTATGTATTATCTTGTATAATGTTTGGTTTGTATCCAACTGTTGGGATGTAAGTAAACTAGGCGTGATGTTTGAGTGTTTGTCATAAACGAGCTTCAGTTTGTTTGTGATTATCAGTTCATTTGCAAGTCTTCTTTGAGCATATACCAAAAGCAAGGATTCATCATAAAATTATTGAGCCAGCACTGATCATCATATTGAAAGCAGTAAAAATTGCACCAGCCGGGAATCGAACCCGGGTCTGTACCGTGGCAGGGTACTATTCTACCACTAGACCACTGGTGCTTACGAAGATTGGCCACTAAAAATGATAAATATGTTAAATATTATTATATTATAAATCTCCATCATCACTTCGTCCATGCCGTCGTCAACGTATGCTTTTTAACTTCTTCAACCAGGCAATAGCTAAGTCAGGCCTTGTCCGAGAAAGGCAAGATCAAAAATTTGTACTGTAGTTCTCATAACTTAGTGACATCGTAAAAGTTAAACTATTATATATTTTTTTAATAATTTGAATGTTTTTATCATTGTGTAGAAAAAAGGGGTCGAATTATTGCATTGCTAGAGCTTGGGGATAAGACAAAGATCATTTATAAATGTTACTAACAAGTTATAATGACGAATGCAATGAGCTGGCATTCGATGGATTTTAATTAATTTTATATAACAATCATTTTAACTTTTCTTCCTTTATATTATATTAAACAAAAAAATGCTTTCAAATGTCAACCTAACATATTATGATGAGCTTGCATTCGATTCGATGGAGACCAATTTTAATTAATTTTCTACCACAATCATTCCATTTTTTCTATTATTTTAAGGTCTAAGATGATTAAATTATAATATCATAGATCATAAATTATGAACTACGGTGGTGCAATGTCAAAACGTTTTCATAATTTTAAATATCTATGATTTAAGTTTTAGATGTACTATTGATTATTTGTTTGTGGAAAGATAATTTTAAAATATTAATTATTTATTTTGATGATTGATGAAAAATAAAAGATAAACTTAAATGCTCTACATATTTATTAGAATCGAATGGAAAAATAAACTGAGTCACTAATTTACTAACTGAACCATTAGGATATTAATAATTACAATAATATGTGTAATTTTTAGAACTTAAAAAAAATATCATTCAACATTTAAAATATATATTTTTTCGAAAATAATTTATATGGTCAGTTATTAAATACTCCTAAACCATGCATTCTCGACATAAAATTTGAATTAAGGATTAAAATGACTGATTACTTGTCGAATTAAATATTCCTAAATAAATTTAATATTTAGTTTTGCAAGAATTCTTTTAATTTGAATAATTTATTAAATTAAATGATTTATGAGGAGAAATTATGAAGTGTGTGTGAAATTGTTTACTCTTCTGCAAGAGGTGGATCTGTTTCGATTTCATTTTGAATCGGATTGGTTAGGGTTTTCACTCCCCCGGCTTTCTTCTCGGCGATCGCGATTCGCGAAGTTCGTCGCACGAGAAACCGGTGGGCGTGTGCAGCCTTCACCTGTTGCGTCGACTCTTAGCCCCAGCCGTGAGCGCTCCTTCGCCTCCCTCTCACGGTGCCTCTTCTCTGCGAGTCGCTGCTGGCCGCCGTCTGTCCAATAGCGCGCCGGCGGCTGGGGCTTCCTTGCGGGCCACAAGGGTTGCGGTCGCTGCCGCGGACTATATGTGCTATTGTAGCTGCCGCCGACATCCTTCTCCGGCAGCACCTCGCTGGTGTCAGAGTAGAGAACTCTGACGTAAACTCATTGGATGCTCGCTGTTGAATATACAGTGTCAGCTTGTGGCATATTTGGAGCATGTCTAATCTCATCTTGCATGGTATTGTTTTATTGCCAGTTTTGGTTATGTTTATTTTTTAACGTTGCATGTCTTAGATTAGAGTTGCTGATGTTTGCCAGTTGCTTGTGATTCTGGGTCCTTTTGTTTCTTTAATTAGCTGAAAATATATTTCTTCGCAGAACAAATAGGAGGAACTTGTTTCTTCTTTGCTGTGCTTGATGGAAAATGTATAAATTCTTTGTACTTTTTTCGAGGGACATATAAGGCTCCAACACTATATTCTTGAGAATCATTATTTTGTATTATACAAATAAGAAATTGATTGCACGTCATGCTGAATTACAATGTTTTTATTTGCAAATTCTTCTCACGTATATTATTATTTCTAACAAGAAAAACAAGATAAAGGAACAATGGAACTGGATGGGCATGGTATCCCAAATAAGAACTTGAAATTGATCATTGATGTTGAAAGATAATTTTAAATTTGCTAGTTAAATTTTATTAATTAAACTCGAAGGTGTAAGAGATCAAAATAGCTAACTAAGAAACTTCTACACAACTGAAAGTGTTTTAAAGCTCCAAGGAAATAGAAAATTCTACATAAGATAACTAATGGTAAAAGTTTTCATCAACTTATAACTAGTGATATGGCATAATATAGAATTGAATGAGTAATTAGATCAATTTAACCAACCCAAATAGTTGAGACTCAGCTTGTTATTGTCGATGATCTTTGTTTGGCTTGTTATATCGTGAAAAGTGTAATCCATTATATAAACATGTTATTTTTGATAACTTTTTCATAAAAACCTTCTGCACATTGTTAGTCGATCTACCATATCTTTTAATGCAAGGACTTTGCTATATAAATTATGTAGCCAATTCAAAATGGATATTGTACTCCCTTCTTTGTTCTCTACTCTTATTTTCTGTTCAACTCCACTTAGTAAAATTGCTCCATGATGCTTGCAACAGTCATGTTTCACTTTCTATGATACATTGATGAGTGATCCTGATCATGTGCTACTCCATCCATACTGTCATTTTTTTTTTCTTTTTCAACTATCACATAAATTATGTCAAACACCAAATAACCTGTTCTAGAAGTACCTGTGGGAAGGCCCAGAATGCTCTGATATTGTCGTATGGGATTAATTCATATCCAAAATTTGGTGGCTTAGCTTCTAAGTGCTGTCTATCTTGGGCTGAATATTGAAGATAATTCTGGCTATATCTCTCATTGATTTCTTGTATGTGCCCTGCACATAAGATGGTACTGAGATATATCTATACACTATTTGTCATTTCTATTCTTTCTTTTTTAGATGTAGCACAGTCTGGAACTAGTAATAGTTTCATCAGTAAGCTTCACTCTAGCATTTCAAATGGCCTTCCTCATGCAGAACCAGTTCTTACCTTCAAAAAAGATGAGAGGGAACTGGTAACCTTTAATCTTCTCATCTTCTTTGGTATGCTTCTTCAAAAATAATTCTCTCATTAGTGTTGGAATCCTCTGTATTACCAGGTTCAAGGCATCCTACAAATGCTCCAGGGGTTCTCAAGTTCTTCCTTTCACTGGGATGAACATAAACAAGAATATTGCCTGAAAAATGGGATATATCTGACACATCTGTCATATACAAGTCTGTATAATACTCTGAGCCAGTTTTTGTTTGCTGGCACATGCTTGAAGCAAGTTGAGATACATGTTCAAAATTTGCAATCTACACATTTCAGAGTCCCTACCCTCAAAGCTTTTGCCAATTCTGCTTCTTCATGGCTTAAGGTTTACAGTTTTTTAATCCTTTTTAGCAGTCTTTACTAATTTTCATTTTTTACTCAAGTCTAATATGCAATTACTTAAATGGAAAAGAGGTTGCGAGATGTTGTTTTGAAGGAGGAAGTCAACTTTGTTGGTTCAGATTCAGGAGCTAAAGTTACTCTCCTTGGATTGACTGATTCTTTGTCAAGGTCAATTTGTTGTCTTTAACACATAAATTAAGTTTTCCACACATGTCAATATCTTGCTTGCATTTTATATTTTTTTCAAGTGAACATTCTATTATTATAGTATGGTAGTTAGTTTAACATTTTGACTGGAGGCAAATTCTTGCAGGTGTTTTTCAATCACTCTCAGTGTGATAATATCCTCTGAAATTGCAAAATTATCTATAAACTTAATAAGTTTCTTTTGATAAGGACCATTAATGCTTCAAATTTTGTCTAGCTTGAAATTATTCTGATTATATTGGTCCTAATCTTAATTCTTCATTGATGTCCTTTATATTCTTTGTGAATACAATTTTTTTGAAGAAAAATCAATTATACATATGGTATACTACTGTGCAACTACTGTGTTCCATTAACAAGTACCATAGTAAAGTGGTACTTTTTAAGCAGAACATGTATGCGGCAATATACTATTTTTAAAGTATCATATTTTTTTTCATTAAGCAATATTTTCTTCAGTGTATTTGTATTCATGAACTTTATTGTTAGCCTGGCATGAACATAAAGCTCTTCACATTAATTGAATTTTGGATTCATCCACTTCACTAAGACACTAATACTATCAACAATTAGTCCACAGACTAATTTGATAAACATCTCTATAATTATGAGACTTGTTGGGGTAATAATTTTGTCCTCTAAGTACTTTATTCCAATGAGTAGTTTCATAATAAACATCTCTATAACTATGAAACTTTTGGGGGTAATAATTTCTTTTTCATTAAGCAATATTTTCTTCAGTGTATTTGTATTCATGAACTTTATTGTTAGCCCGGCATGAACATAAAGCTCTTTAGATTAATTGAATTTTGGGTTCATCCACTTCACTAAGACACTAACACTATCAACAATTAGTCCACAGACTAATTTGATAAACATCTCTATAATTATGAAACTTGTAGGGGTAATAATTTTGTCCTCTAAGTACTTTATTCCAGCGATTAGTTCATGCAATAATTTCATAATAAACATCTCTATAACTATGAAACTTTTGGGGGTAATAATTTTGTCCTCTTAGCATTTTATTCTCATCTCAGTTGAACCACCAATCTACAGTATCCGTGCAGGAGCAGAGCTCCTTCATCAAATTGTTTATGGAGCAATCCCCAGAGCATATTGTCAGACATCACCATCTGCAAGTGAATTGGCAGTTCATATTCTCGATTATCTTTTCAAAAAGTTAAATGAATTCTGTCTTGTTGAAGGTGGCAAGGTTGCAGAATAATAAATGTTCAGTTTTTGCTACTCCTTGCCCCTTAATCTTTGCAATTAATTTTGAGAAATTCTGCTAAAATAACAGGAGGAGGCTTATCTTATGCTGCTTTTCTTCTTCACTGAAAGCTTGTTGCCATATCTAGAGGGGCTTGACTCATGGCTATATGATGGAATTCTTGATGATGCTTTTGAAGAGGTATTTAGTTGTTTCGACTAAAATTTTGCATTTTTGGCCAAATGTGCCATTATTTTGACTACTATTTTAGTTGGCTTTAAGAAAAGCAAGCTTTACATCCTTGAGCACGGTTCAATTCTCACTGAATAATATTGGTATAGTGTCTTTAATCACCCTTGAACCATGCATGATCTTAATGAGTATGGTTCAGCATCTCACTATATCAGTATTTGTATACATCAGTGATTCAGTGCAATGTCTTTATTCACTGTTGAATTGTGCATGATCTTCATGAGCTCGAGTCAATGTCTCCCTATTTAGTTATTGTTGAGCACCTACTTGCAAAAACATTGATGTATAAAGGCTTATCTGCTAATATTTCATCTAACATAAACAATATTGCTATTTTGTATATCCTACATGTTGATCTGGAGAAAGGTGAATCAAGTGAGATAATTTGAGATTCTCTATGGAGAATCAAGTGTACTTTGACTACATGCCATATTTTGTGCACACTTTTGTGGTCAACACGACAAACCTGACTGAAAAGATTTATACAGTGCAGATTTCTAATTGATTTCCTCTTTCTTCTGTTATCTGAATTTGAACTTAATGGCAGATGTATTTTTATGCAAATAATGAAGTTGGCATTGACCAACCTGCCTTTTGGGAGATGAGCTATCTTCTTAGACGGGGAAGATGGAGGAAAGTAAAATCTGACAATGTCCCAGAGATTTTAACCCAGTACGAGTCAATTACAAAAATGAGAAACAAAATGAGTGAGCAAGAGCATGTTCTAGGATTTACTTCACAAGGGAGAGACCAAGCTGATATTGATAACATAGTCTGTCCTATATTTCTGAAGGACATAGCTAAGTCCATTGTATCTGCTGGAAAATCTTTGCAATTGGTGAGACACGTTCAAGGCGACCACATTGTTTCATTAGACAACAACAAAAAGTCTGAACCATACAAGCCTATGCTACCAAAGGGGTTTGAGTTGGGCTCTCAAATTTGTGAGCATCAAAACGAATGCAGCAATCTTGAGGAATGCATGTTATGTTGTGAAAGTAACCATGCACGGGTTATGGGATTTCTGACTTTGCCAGAGGTCTTCCTAGTCTCGTTGGTTGGCTTGCTAGTTGATGGTGATCATGCTTACAAGTGTTTATGGTCTGCCGATATTGCTCGAGAATACAAGACTCTGATATTGGGATGTAATTTAGAACGAAGAAACGAAGAGGGTCTAGGCACCAAATTTGCCTGTGAGAAAGTATGGAAAAAGTTTTTAGCTGATGTTGTATTTAGGAGGATACTCGGGGACTGTGATAGAGAGGATTACAGTGAATGCAAAATAAGATTTTCAGCATCCCCTTTTGATCCAGAAGGATCAGAAAAGGCTACAAAACTTCACAGAAACCACTTGCAAGATCTTGAAGCTGCTAGTTCATTAGGAAAGAGTATATTTTATTCTTTGTGCCCTGGAAATCCAGTGATAACTGTTAGTAGGGACATTCTGAGAAAGAACATGCCCTCCTGGGATGAACTTAACATTTCAAAAGATTTCTATCTTCCACCAATTAATGATGAAAATTTACGTGAGGACATCTTTGGTGATAGGGACCTTGGTGCAAGGTTGGATAGTGATCCATTAAGACTCCCTAGACTTGATAGAACTGACTATGCACTTGGTCTTCAATTTGATGGACGAGAACACATACACAAGCAAGATGATCAAAGGAGTTTGGAAAGTTTATATGCATTTCCTACTCTTCTTCCTTTTTTCCAGGTACAATCAAATGATTCATGTATTTATCAGATTCGTTTGATTGAACTTTTTATTGAAATTATATAAAAAAGCAGGAAAATTCTGATGTATCGGATCTTCTGCCTTTTCAAAGTAATAGTACTCTTGCATCAAAAATTCTCAGATGGATTCAAGTTAATAAAACCAAATACACACTTCATCCTGCGGTTATCATCCAAGAATGCCTTGCTGCTTATATCATGAAGCAGGTAGGTTGGTTGGCTGCTATTTCAGATTAACTTGTTTGTTTCTAACATTTGTCGTTATTACATTCTAGGTAGTTCATGTTGGTAAACAAATGTTGTCAAAGCTAATGAATGATTGGACATTAATGAATGAGCTTGGTGTTCTTCATGCTATATATTTATTAGGCTCAGGTAAGATTCTGGGTTGCCTTGGTTATTGTAAATGTACACTCTCGACTTGCCTGATGATCCTGTGTTCCAGGTGATTTGCTGCAGCATTTCCTTGTAGTCACTTTTAGCAAGTTGGATAAGGGAGACATCTGTGATGATGACTTTGAGTTGAATGCCATATTGCAGGTATGAATTTATTCAAAGATTTGTCACACTTGGTTTTGCTTTCACCTAGGCACCTGTTTGATATAATTGTTGTATTGTGAAAAATGTAGGAATCAATTAGAAATTCATCTGATGGTGCTCTTCTTAGCACACCAGACTCTTTGGTTGTGTCTCTGACAAATTCTGATTATGAAGAAACTGAAAGGGAAAATCTCTCAAATCCACGAATGGCACAGAATCAATGTTTTGGCATTAATGCACTAGATATGCTCAATTTCAGTTACAAGGTATGTGTATGACTCTTTTTCCAAAGGATGCCCTTGGACTTTTATTCTTTTCACAGGGCGACTCACACTTTCTTTCTGTCCAAAGAGTGCACCTCTCTCACATCCATTTTCCCCCATCTTGAAATACCCCTATCAAGTAATATTAACTTAATTTTTTAATTGATCAAATGTACTATGAATCACAAAATAACAGCAGCTATGCCCTCTAGATATGTGTTCTTGGGAGTGTGAGGAATTCAAATCTAGCAATAATTTTTTATTTTTAATGTTTTGGTCCATTAAACCATTTTGATCTAAACAACCCATTTTAACTAAAAAAATTATGTTCAGATAGATTTGTCAAAAATGATAAAGATTTGGTTCTAAAAAGATACAAATGCAAAAATGCAACTTATTATAGAGAATGTAATTTTTGTGGTGCTTTACAGCTCCAAATCACAAAATAAGATGTCTTCTTAGAAGTGTGAGCAAAAGTGTAAGGAATTCAAATCTGACCTTAATCTTTGATTTTTAAATGATCTTGTCCATTAGTTTTGACCAAATCAGTTTGATGGAGATCTCAATATCATAAATCCAATAGTACCCTTATTTGTTCTAAATGGTAAAGATTCATCTCGCAAAAAAATTAAGATAAAAAAATAGCTTTAATGTAGAAAAAAAATGTAAATTTCATGTACTCTATAACTCTAAATTACAACGTGTCTTGAAATCCAGCCTTAATTTTTAATTCTGAAATGGTTTAGTTCATTAAACAGTTTGAACAGAAGCGGCTTAACAGTACCTTTATTTGTAAAAAAAAAAAGAGGCAATTTTTTTATTATTTTTTAAAAATATAGTTTTCCACTGCTTGAAATCTAAAAATAAGATCATATTTGAACTTACAGTCCTCTGAACATATGTATGGTTTTATTTTTATGATTTAGAGCAGATTTGGTCAAAATGGCTCAATAGATCAAAACGGTTTGGAACCAAAAACTAATATCATTTTTGAATTTCTGCCACTTTTAGGAACACATCAAAAACTAAGGTCATATTTGAATTCTGATGCTTTGAGGAACACATATCTGGGTTTTATATTTTGATTTAGAGTTGATTTGCTCCATCAAATGATTTTTTAAATAAAAATGTTTGATGGAGACCAATGGGGTCAATATTTCTTACTAAGGATATCTGGAGAAGAAAAAGGTGGTGGTGTGAGAAGGTGTGTTCTTTGGTCAATAACTAATGGGAATAGTTGAAACCCTGGGAGCCCCTATGAAAATCTGCCTATATGTATATTCTTATAAACTGCATTTTGCTTTGTAAAGAAATTTTGTGCCTCTTTGTCTTGATAGGTGTCTTGGCCACTAGACTTGATTGTTAATATGGAGGCGCTTAAGAGATATAATCAGGTGCTTTCTGGTTTGAAAATGTTTCTTCCATAACACTGCAGTATTTTGATTGTTTTGTGCTCTGTTCAGGTTATGGGTTTCTTACTAAAGGTCAAACGTGCAAAGTATGTTCTTGATAGAACTCGAAAATGGATGTGGAAGGTGCAAATTAATCATTCCTTTCTCTTGCCAAGCAATTACAATTCATATTTGCTGCTTAATATTCTACTTCATTCAATGGAAATTTTTGTAACTTATGTTTTAGGAAACTATACTTCTCTCTCAGAGTGGCAAACAAGATCTATTCATAATGTTTGCATGAATGCACCTATCTTTTCGCTCTTTTGATTCAATTTATTGCTGCTTCAAGCAGTGGACCTGCAATTAGATAATCTGTGACATGTTATCAGTATTCCCTTTTCTTCACAAATATACGACCGCCTTACAAATACTTCCATTCTTTAAACCGAAAGGTTACTCCAGAGTTGACAAATATACCAATCATTTCGCTTGAGTTCCTTGGAAACTTGTGTTCTTCCACTTAAATTTCTTTTTTCATTTTTTTTTTTGCACTGTGCATTTCTGTCTCATGTCATACTTCATTTCTTATTGCACAATTATTGCAGATGACGTATCTGACAAAAGTACTTTATGTTTTCTCATTGAATTTTAGTTCTCAAAGTACACTACAACATCAACGTTGATAGTAGAATCTTTCTGTTCATGTTTATCAGAAGTTTTATTCTCAATCTTAGCATTTTGAGATGATAGAAAGCAATTCCTACCAAGTGTAAATTTAGTTCACACTGGATTGGATGGTGAGATGTCTTTGAATAAGTTTAAAGAATTGTCAATGTGTTAAAGAATTAGCATTGGAAAGTAGGAAAAATTCTTTTAATTTTATCATGTGGACGCCCATAAATGTTTTACTGATGTAGCATTTCATCTAGAGATTTGAACAAGTTTTATCATTCTGATCCTCTTCTGGCACCTCCAGATTTTAAATTTCTTTGAATACTTTATTTTCTGTGAATTGTTTGACTTCGCGCTAACTTTTACATGTATGCAAAGATCCATGAAGAGATTGAGATTTATCTCAAACTCAACACCATATATTTATGTATTTTATTTTCTGTCCACCTGTAACCATCAATTTAGAACTTTCATGCATTTAATACTGAAGGTTCATGATACATCACTCTTGACATGCATAAAATTTTCATTTGGCAGGGCAGGGGAGCCACTACAAGCAATTACAAGCATCATTTGTTAGTAGAGCAGAAGCTCCTCCATTTTGTCAATGCGTTTCATCAGTATGTCATGGATCAGGTAAATAACAATTCATTCTTCTTGGAACCACTTTTAGAGGTAAATCATCTTTGAAATTGACCAGATTGATGCAGGTTTTGCACACTGCATGGTCTGAACTTTGCGTTGGAATGGCATCTGCTGGTTCCCTTGATGAAGTTATAGAAGTTCATGATGCTTACCTGTTGTCTATTCAACGTCAATGCTTTGTTGCTTCAGATAAGCTTGTATTAACTTCTGCCTATGCTCACTTTTTATTTTAGTGATTAAAATCAATCCGACAGCATCAATCACTATCCTTTCATCTTCTCATGCAACCGCAGTGGGCGCTGATAGCAAGTCGAGTTAAGACCATTCTCGGACTGGCACTTGACTTTCACACGGTACAGCAAACACTAAGCAGCGGTGGAGCCGCTTCTGCAATCAAAACAAGATGTGAAACGGAAGTGGATCGGATCGAGAAACAATTTGATGATTGTGTTGCATTTCTTCTGAGGGTAGTACTTCTCGTTTTGATTTTGTAGATAATGGAGTTTTTTGGACAACCGATTGAAAAGATTTTATTTTAAAATATGCTTGCATGCAGATCCTCTCCTTTAAGCTTAATGTTGGGCATTTCCCTCATCTGGCAGACTTGGTGACAAGAATTAACTACAATTACTTCTACATGTCTGACAGCGGAAACCTTCTGACTGTACCTAGTTTTGACACTTCTGCCAAACCAGGAAAGTCCGCTATGTTCAGAGACTGATTGTGTTGCATAATCATGCGGTTTTGCTTCCATTTATCGGATCATTGCTTCAAAAGACTTGAGACTCTAGAGTTCCAGATGTTGCAAATTAATTAATTTGTCATTACTAATTTCCCTTTCATGCCTGTACAGTTGTGTTTACATGACGATCTGTAGAAAATTGTTATGATATTTTTGTTCCTTAATTTATCCACATAATTTATGATGAAAATTGTGCTTCTTTTGTTGGGATTTCATATGAACAATGATTGTGTTAAGTATTGCGTTGTAATTAAGTTGGGAGTCCTTTCTGCTTCGTTGGAAGCTGTATTTTTGTCAGCACATAATTGTATTGTTTCCAAAACTCGTGTCCATTTTGATTTTATTCTTTTAGTTGTTTAGTCATAAAATCTTATATTAAATTGGACTATGAAGGTATTTATGTTGCATAAAACAAATATTATAACATGGTAACACTGCTTATAAAAACGTCTACGAAATTATATACACTTTATCTTAGACTGGCAAAGAGACTTACACGTACGTTGAGCCAATTGTTTTAATTAAATCTGCCGTATCGATTATAAATTACTTTATTAAAATATTTTTTAGGAAAGTATTTATTATTATATTTTTAAATTTATTCCTTAAATATTAGAGTATTCTATGCATAAAGTAAGAAAATATTATTCATTTTATTTTTATCTATTGTAACCGTAAAAATAGTTAGTTATTTTATTTCTACGTACATTCCCTTACATGAATCAAATACTTTTAAAAAATAATTATTTATATTTTATTTATTCAATATAAAAAAAAATTCTTTTCAATTTGGCGGATCAAACTTAATAATCGTCATTACTTTGAAGGAGTCAGTTGTGTTAGTTTTTTAAAAAGTAAAAAACGAGACTATTTTCATTTCTACTAAAAGTTAAGGTACCCGCAATTATTGCCCATTAATTTTAACAATAATCGAGGAGTGAAAAGTACGCGAGAGATCATGCGGGACCCACCTGAGATATCCTCCCGGTAAAGTCGGCGGGTTGCCCTCATAGGGTAAGTGTGCGTTTTGAACTTTGGTGGGAGAATTCTACGACGCGAGGACAAGCACGCCAGGCCTGTCTCCATCGAGCGGTCGTCAATCGACGTATTACGCGTTTGGGATGATCCGACGGACGTGAGATATTCTTGGTGATCACACGTGTAAATCGGCGGCGTCCCACTCCACTCACCGTTTACTTTATTACGTTTTTGGCATTGCTGATCTGTTATCACTGCGGTAGAGGAGGAGAAGAACAGATCTCTGTTGCGGTGTTGCCATTGAATCTCCCCTCGCTGCTGCGTCATACGAGGTTTGACGCCCTCAGATTCACTGCGATCCTTGCTTTTTGTGAAATAAAGCTGTCTTTTTTTGCGATTTTATTGCGTTTTATAGACCTGGAAGCGGATGTGTAAACCCTAACTTTTTCTTCATAGCGTAGAAAGATATGGTAAAAACGAAAGGCTTTAGGATGCCAGAATCGACCATTCGTAGGTTAGCTTCCCCAGCCCTCTTCTTACCAACTTTGAGAAGATTTATAGCTCCGTGGATCTCTAGCTTCATTTGAGTGTTAGTATTCTGGTGTGAAGAGATATTTGTGGCGTTCATATTATTTTCTTCCTGTTTTACTGGGTGGTGGTGGTTGACGGAAACTCGATTACATATAGATCCAATCAATGTAGTGTAGTTTTTCATTTCAGAGTAAGAAGCTTCCATTTTCTACTAGAATTATAGCAAGCAAATGGCAGTGGCTTTAGTGGTTGAAAAAACTCGTTGCTATATTTATATGCGAGTAAGATATTTTCTTGTCTCTTAGCATGTTGAGATGTGCCCTATTAACCATGTCATAGTTTTCATCAAAGAATCTTCTCTTTATTATATCTCTTTGTCATTTTAGTTAGTACTTTAACTCAAACTTAGATCAAAGTTTTCCATTTTTCGCCCCTTGTTCTTATGGCAGAGGAATATTTGTGTGGCTGTATATCATAGCGTGCAAAACACTGCTAAGTGCTATGGCATATCACTGGTCATGCTTGTTTTGCTTTTTCCCTTTTTTTCCATGCATCAATTGAATTGAAGCTTCTTTTCCAATTGATAGAATAAAAGAACAATTAGCAATGTTTGGCCATAAAAACCGATTAACAAGCCTAAGTTGTTTCTTTTTATAAGATAGGTGCTACTGAACTATTTTATACTATGTTCTGATCCCCCCCCCCCCCCCCCCCCCCCCCCCCCCCCCCCCCTTTTGTTACTGCTTGTAGGAAGTTTAATGATGGACAAAAGGAAGAATTATTGTAATTTTGAAGGGAAGAGTTGAGTTACCCCATCTAATTTACCCAGGGAAACTGTTAAAATGCTTTTGGCTGTAGAAGGAGGAGGATTCTTTTCTTCTTCGGCGTCAGGGTATACAAACGGTCTTGCCCTTTTGCTTTTTGGACGAAGAAATGAAGAGCCCATGAAAGTCTCACCTTGGAATCGTTACCAGTTAGTGGAGCAGGAATTTGAGCTTGAACCTCAGTCAACAGCCAGGAAAACTCAAAATTCTCGGGGTTGTGCTCGCTTCAATTGCTTTGGATGTGCTCATGTGCAACTTGATAGGCATTCTCCTAGTGCCGTCAGTCTAGTTAACCAGTCTGAGACTCATACAGAAACAGCCTCTTCTGACACGAGTAAGACATCAACTACGGATGCTCTTAATAAGAGTGACAAGAAGCCTTGCCTGAAGAATAATCTGAAGAAACCTTCCAGAGATTGTTCTGCAACTTGTGAAGTAGTCAATGTCAATGAACTTTCAGAACAAGTGGAAAATGAGACATCATGTTCCACACTGGGGAGAAAAGTTCAATGGACAGATAAATGTGGCAAAGAGCTTGCTGAGATCAGAGAATTTGAACTCAGGTATATCTTGCCTTAATATAACCAATTAAAATGCACAATGATTAATATGGTTAAACATAAATGGAATAGTTTATGTTTTTAACATACGAGTTGTTAGTCCTTGCTTCTTTGTTTTAGCTTACACGATCACACATCCTCATTCTTAAGTTAATTTTATCAGTTGGTTGTGATATTGTTGTTGGGGACCACAAAATCTAGTGTGCGAAGAATGTTTCAAGTTTGATTTGAGGTGACCACATACTATGTCCTAGAAAAACCACATTGCCCTGATTTCTTTTTTTGTAAAATATGTTTCATTATTCTAATTGGAGATAGCAATTGATCTTTTTAATGATTGTATTACAAATGTTGTGATTACAAGTCTGTATGTAAATTTTATTTCACGAATAAGACCTATGCTGGCCCTTATTGTTTGTTAATACTAACAAGGCCATTCAAGTCTGTTCTAATCATATAAGAATATTTTTGTCTCTTTCACCTCTCACACTTACATTTATGAATCAACGAGGAATTAGGCTTCTCTGTTGGGAAAAATGCCATCAATCGATAAGTTAGTACTGAAGGACATCATACTTGCTTATGATGTTTTACTCCAGATGTGCCCTTATTTTATTGTTTCACCTAAATACTACATTCAATATCATTTTTCTCCTTCTCATCAAACCCTTGGCTCATTTATCACTCTGATTTGTCTAGATCTAATTCTTGTGCTTATCCTAATATGTATCTCGCCTTTCAAATATTACAGCGATTATGGTCTATCAGACGAGGAATTCAATCAAGAAAATTTCAGAAGATGTGATTGCGTGATTCAGTAAATTTACATCTAGAGATGTGGGTAGCACTCTATCCGTTCAAGGAATTTGCCAATCGACTGTACATTCAAGCGTTGGTCAGACTTTTGTTTCTTCTATTTGTTGTGCCCATGTTTCCATTGCCTTATTCTTTCTTTATAGTTTTATTGAACTTTGGCAATCTATGAAACCTAAATTCAGCGTTTCCATTCTCAACATTATGTTAGATACGTCTCCTTTTCTAAATTGCCTTTTATTTTAATCGTTTATGAGGTTTGTGGTTAAGACAAGGATGATATTTGGATGCGAAAACAATATAGTATATCTGTGGAATCATTTCATTTTTTCTAGTTTTAGTCAATCCCAATTCCTTTTGCAAGCATGAATTTCTTCTGTTACTCTGACAAAACTAGTGCTCCTGGATCATTTTTCTCAGCGTGTTGGGAACATGCTTTTGGAGGCGAAGTTTAAGTTGTATACAAAGGGATATATTTATAAATTAATAAATACGAATCACATAAAAGTTATTTAAAATAAGAGATTAAGTAAAATTATTTATTAATCTAACTGTTGTTTAGGCAATTCATTTATTAACCAGGCCTTGACAGTCAGTAGGGATGGCAATTAGACCCGGACCCGATGGGAAATCCATTCCCCGATCTCATTTTGATCGGGGAATCCCCGAATCCGAGAAAGCGGGGATGGGGATGGGGATGGGAATCCCCGAATCTTGGAAAACGGGGATGGGTCGGGGATGGTATTCCAAAAATTTCCCGTCCCCATCCCCGAACTCGACTTTGATAATTTCATTCATTGAGTTTCATTAATTTGATTATATCCTTATATCAAATGAAAAAATAAGTCATATTGATAATTACTTGTTTGAATTCTATAATTTCATTATTTCTAAAATAAATAATATTTTTTTAATTAATAAAAAAGTAATAAATTTTAAAATATACTTTTTAATTATGTCATGACGGGGATGGGGATGTGTATGGGTATGGGGATATCTATGGAAATATCTGCGGGGAAAATCACTTCCGAAATCTGTGGGGATCTCCGAAACCCGCTGGATACCCGAAATTCGACGGGGACGGGGATGATATTTAAATTATAATACCCGACGGGGATGGGGATGGGGACGGGGATGGTATATGAGTTTGGGTTTCGGAGACGGGGATGGAGAAGGCTTCTCCGCCAATCCCCGAACCCGTTGCCATCCCAACTTGACAGTCACAAATTGGATCATTTAGAGCGGCGTGATTTGAACGGGGAAAAGATGTGCCCGATCCAACATGGCTCTTAACGGGCCAGTCAAATCTCAACTCAAGAGTATAATCCATTAAATAATTTTGATTTTTTTTTCTCATCGTACTACTATTTTTTATTAAAAAAAAGACTAAAATAAAAGCATTGTTTTAGGCGAGTGCCGTTTATAATTTGCTCCTTCCGGTTAAAGATTTCGCGTGTTAATATTAATACTATATTTCTTAATATAGTATAATATATTGGTATAATATAATATAATAATATAATTGGTGTTGCTCCGGTCGAGTCAAATCCACTGCCTCCTTTCTCTTCCACCGCCGGCTATATATTTTCGTCCATCGATCGCTATCCCTCTCGTCTTTCCGAGGAGAAGGACGACCGCGAGATCATGGAGGGATTTCCTGTCCGCACCGCGGTGGCAGTGGCCCTCGCACTGGCGATCGCGACAAGATCTTTTCGCCACAGGTCGCTCGATCTGTCTGGGGCAATAACTGGGTTCTTGGTGATGGCCATCCACATCGCGGCCGGATACAGGTTCGGACCTCCCCCGTTTCTTGCGAACTGATTTTAGTTTCTTTGAAGTGTAAGCGTTTAGTTTCCAGATTCGGCGCGCTCTTGCTCGTCTTCTTCTTCACGTCCTCGAAGCTCACCAAGATGGGCGAGGAAAAGAAGCGCAAGATAGATGAGGAATTCAAGGAAGGAGGACAGCGAAATTGGTTATGTTTCTGTTTCTGTTTCTGTTTCTCCCCCTTTCGTACTCGGTCATCTAATGTGATTAATTTACAAGTGTTAGGAGTAGTTGTTCAGATGGCGGTAGAACTAAATAATTACATTTCTTCGGTCAAGAATCTCCAGCTTTTATGTTGCCCAATTAGACGTTTTACGAATTTGACCATAAAAGAACGCTAATTTGTCTGCCTCAAATCTCTTTTTAGTCTTCCGAGTCAACAAGAACACGAATGTTTAATACCCATAAGTAACCCTTTGGCAGTGGTTCTACCTCATAAAGCCATGCATTCTCTCCAGTAAAACAGAAGCATGAGAGTGGATGTCCCTAACTGGTCCTAGCTAGGTCACTTTGAAAAAAATCAGTGTATTTATCGTTTTATTTTTATTTTGAGAAATTTGCACTCTTATGCATAATATACAAATTGAATCGAGCATTTCCTTGCTTGCTTCATAGTTAGCTTGCTATGCACCATCAGCCAAGACCATGCAGAAGGAAACAACACTGATCTTCTTGGTTGATTGCTTGAGACTGAGGGTCCAAAAATCCATGATTTGAAAAATTCATTTCCTAGTATATGACAAAACAATTGAGCTTCGCCTGGGTCCAGCTTATTGGTGAAGGCAAATATGATTTATGATAGACGCCAAGAAATGCATAAGGTTAAGAGAGACCATCATTATGTGCAGAGAAAATATAAGTAGTGTAGTCTCAAATTTAGCAAGTCAAGTCCTACATATTGTGTTGGCATGCATACTTGCTCCCCTAGGAAGCAAGGCACTGTATAAGAGACATCAGAGCAAGCCACAGAAGTATCTTCTAAGCTGGTCTAACTTATGCTTAACTGGAGTAGGGAGAGCTATACTGTCCACTGGTACAGAGTATTGATGTGAGAACAATGTTCTCTAAAGTGTGACATCCTCTGAATGATGGGAAAGCTTTCTGCCATGGTTCAAGTCTACTAGCCACCTTGCCAATCACTTGGTACTATTAGTTCTTGTTCAGTTTGCTACCCACTAACTAAAACCTGAGATAATAGGACTGAAACATATGGGAGTAGCAAAGAGTTCTGCAAGTGATTTCTCAAGTTTGGTTTCCTCCCTAGTAGGAAAATGAGGATTTGTCAACATTGATGTGTGGGCAACTAAATATGGAGAATGCTGAGAGAACAACTTGAAGATTACGAATATCTCCTACTATTTCCCTCAAGAAAAGAAGTGTGGCATTTGTGAATTGGATTTGGAAACTGAAAACTGGCACTCACGTGCAACACTTGACCCAACCTGTTATCCTCTAGTCGAGATCCTGTGAAGTGCATCAGCAAAATGAACAAATAAGGTGAAACGAAGTCAGCTTACTTACCCATTTCACACACCTAAACCATTTCCTATTGATTATTTACCACTATTGCACCATTAGCTGAAGAGAAAATCTACATGATCCAAGATATCTAGAGCCTAGAGAAACTCTGCAGAAAAGGACTTGTGGAAGGGTTCCCCACTTTACCTTGCCAAAAGTTTTTTCATAATTCATTTTGATCATAATCATCTCTTCTTCTTTGTTCTTGCATTGATTTACTACTTCATCATCACAAATGAAACAGTCAACAATACTACATCCCTTTAGAAAAGCACATTGATGTGCTCAACAAGTGTTGGAAGAATCCAATGCTCAGAACTTTGTAGATAGATGAGCAGGTGCTCCAGGGCAATAGATTGAAAGTCTGTGTATGCCACTTCCAACTTGAGTATAAGGATAAATAAAATTGGTCCTACATTCATTTTTTTGCCATTTTCCTTTCAAAACTGGTGCTTCCAAATTAAGTATTAAAATAAACAGATAATTGATACCAACTTTTAGCTCAACCTAAAAAATGGTATGGGTGTCATGCATCAAACCATGGCCTTGCTCTGTAGGGTCTATAGAATATTGAATTAAGGTTGGTTTTCATTAATCGGTAATCATTAATCGGTAATTTGTAATATATTTTGACCATGATGGAATTGAGGAGCTTGAATTTGCATTGTGATGTATTTGCAGGAAGGCTTTATCTAAGTTATATGCAATTTACTTTATCTGGTACCAATAGTCCAAAACATCTGTAACTCTGCTAATGCTGGACTTAGAATTTTCCTTAATTTTGAACTAAATTAGTCAACAGCCTTGTGATCAAGCCAATTATTCAAGTCTCTTTTTGTTTTCTCAATTCTATGGAATATGCTTGACAACTGTGGAGTCTTGTTTACAATAATCACACTTGTGTTTCATATCTTATATTATAATATACCAGCTTAATTATTAATTGCGCTGCAAAATTCTTCTTTGTATGTCAATTATTATTCTCAAGTATGATAATATGTGTGATAAATTTGTACTCATTGATGAATGATACATGTTGCAACAAATTCCTAATATCAGAATGGTTCTGTCAAACTTACCTAGTTCATACAATTAATGAGCTTGCATAGTGAAATTAAAAATTGGAAGAAAAAAAATTCCAACTCACTTATCATAATGTGTCTTGTTTGAGTGAAAGATTATTTCCTGCTCCATATGGCTGGGTGATAAAGGTCACAATTTTAACAGGATACAAGTATTGGCTAATAGTGGACTGGCAACTATTTTAGTAGTTGTATTTGTAACTGTGATTGGGGGACAAGATACATGCTTGGACACAAAAAGGTCAAAGCTTTTCACTGGTCTTATTGGTGGCATTATTGGACATTATGCCTGCTGCAATGGAGACACTTGGTCATCTGAAATTGGATTACTTAGCAATGCCCAACCAAGACTAATCACTACATTCAAGGTAGATGCTAGTTTGATAATGTATTAAAGTTTGCTCGGAATGTGATGAATACTGAATAGAGTGTTTTAACTGACTATTACTTTGTTAGTTGTAGTGTAGTCTGAACTAAACTGCAGTTAAAAGGAAGTATTCATGCTTTTTAAGTCATATTTTCTTGTATCCATCCAGGTTTAATCTATTTGGCTTGATTTAGTTTTTTTTTTTCTTGCAAAAGTTTTACTAGGTCTGGATTTTTTTAATGGATAGTTATCTTTTTCTGTGGAGTTTGTTTTTGCAAAATATTACATTCATCAAATTAAACTAGAATCATTTATGTTCTTTCTCGACAATAAGATCAATTTCTTTGTCATAGACTGCCATTTTTTCAAAAATGTCAACATGAAGCAATAGGAGACCCACATGTAGGCCTGAATTGACTTGATCAACAAACTTTTATGGCAAGGATAACTTGAGCTAACTGTTTCAGTATGGGATTATTTTTTTTCCTAGCTTTCTTCAGCAAAAGGTGGAATCTGCCACCCCTAGCTCTCATATTCATGCCTTGTGAATCTAGAAACGTGAACTAGTATATCTTTTTGGTGATTTTAACTTGTTCCTTGATGATTGGTAGCAAATTAATTTAACTTTTGAAACGATTCTTCAAACCTTCCTATCCAACTGAGGGTGTAGATTTAGTTAGTTGATTGTGGAAGCAGTTTTCGTTTCCTATTAATAGGACTGGTAGTATTAGACTCATAACATGAATTGCAGAAAAATGACATGGATATGACAAGCCACAATACAAGCATTGACATCCACCGACCAGTTTGTCAAATAAATAAGTTTCTTCAGAACGTTTAACTAATGTTTAACTTTATACTCTAAAGTTATAAGAATCTGTCTACTTAAAGTCATTTTGTATTATATCCACCAGAGACTCATTTTGTATTATCAGATACTGGCAAGAAATGACACTAGAGTGATTCTGGCTTGCTCTACCCAGCATGTAGCCCATTGTCCCTTGATAATTATACATCTTTCATAAAGTGGTGTTCTTTGATCGTATGCTCTTAAAACTTTGACCACCATTTTCTTTTAAAATTGTCAGACGGTTCGAAAAGGTACAAATGGTGCTGTCAGCGTAGAGGGACTTCTAGCAGCCGCAGCAGCTGGTTTAGTTATTGGGCTTACTTCTGTCATCACTGGGTCACTTGCAGCAGCCGACTGCTCTACGGATGCAGTCTGGAAGCAGTTGTTACTAATTCCAATTGCTACTATTGCAGGGTTGGGTGGTAGCCTGATCGATTCATTGTTAGGTGCAACTCTTCAGTTTAGTGGCTACTGCACTGTAAGGAAAAAGGTACGCACATCTCTACCAACACTAGTGTTTTCAAATTCGAAACAGGCCAGCACCATAGGGACCTATGATGTTCTAGTAGAATCAAGTTAAAAACCTGGTTCAACCAGGGTAAATCTACTACTTCAACAAGTGCCTACCAGTGAGTCAGTGACACTTTTTTCTTTCACATCCAACGGCGCACACAAGTATTTTTTTGTTTTTTGGCAGGTCCCTTTTGCTAAAAGCCTGCTAAAAGTGAAACGACTTAAACTTTTGTAGTTCCCTTTTGCTTTTTCTGTAAATTATTCTAGATATCAAAATTAGAAGCTCTATTAGGTAGATTAAATATGAAGATTTTCTGGCAAATTCATCTACTAAAAAATTTTTACTCGACGGTTAACCATTTTTTTATTCAATTTTTTCCCCCACATATATGAGACTCTTCCTTTTCGTCATGCAAGGTGGTGAGTAATAGAGCACCGACCGTGATCAAGATATCAGGAATGAGCTTGTTGGACAACAATGCTGTAAATGCCGTATCAGTGTTGCTGACCTCTTTCCTTACTTCCGCAGTGTGTTTGTACATTTTCTGATTTAGCTGGAGGCCTTGATGCTTTTCCCACATCAGTATACATCCCAAATTTGTGACTCATGTAACCATAAGCAACTTTTGATCCAGCCTCGCCTGCTAATTCTGGATTTACACATTTCATTAGCTGAAAACTCCTTTTGCCACTTTGTTGGCAAATGTGCGATCTCTTGTGTCCTTCAAACATCCTCTGCCTCAAATGTACCTTTCATAGCTTCTTTGTTGCATTTTTCTTCTGTCAATCGCCAAATAAATGTTATTTTCCAGAATGAAGTTTTATGGAACCTTGATGCGGTACTGAATGTGGTCCTAAAGCGTATTTCAACATAGGTAATATTCTTTTATGGTATTATTTTAGCTTACATACTTATTATATAATTTAAAATATTATACTTTATCCTTTATAATTTGTAAAATATAATTTCACATGTGTAGGATCAGGATGACGGGTCAATTATAATTGAATATCTGCATAAATAGAAACTCAATTTATGGATTAGCAACAAGTTGCAGGTTTTGTAATCCTTTTTACGTGCATGTAATAATAGCTTATTCATCAACAATTAAACAGAACAAAAGTAGTTTAGCACAATTTGTGTTCCCCAAACAAAATTTGAAATTTCAACTCCTAAAAACTCATTTCTATCATGGAAGACTTATTTTCCTTTCAGAATTGATCCCAAACAAACAAAAAAGATGGTTTTAGCAATACAAATAACTAACGTGGTATATACAGGCCCTTGAGAGATGCCATTCCTGTGGGACTCACTAGGCAGCAATATCTCCAACTGCAGATGTCTTTATCAACTTGAAATATCCCTTTTAAGCTCCTCAACAAATTAATTGGCACGTATAGAAAAAAGAATAACAACTGCGCCCATGTAAGCCATTAGCATGATCTATTGTTGGGATGTTGCAGCTCCTAGAATTTTGGAAGAGGATTGAAGAATACTGTAGCCATCAAACATCTGTGCAAAACAAATCTTGCACGTGTCAACTAATAAACAACATATATAAGAATAATAAAAGTATTAAAAACATGAACTTTCGCTCAGGGCTACATCCTCCTTTTGATAATTGTAGAAGTAGATTTTAAACCCAATTAAAACTTATTTTGAGTTTTTTTTGTAAGGTAGGCGCACTAAGATCTAGTGATATTTAGATTGGGGTCATAGATGGTGTGTCGCCTGTGACCTATCACACAATAGAACCAAACTTAGTTAATTTAACTAATCATTTCAAAATTTACAAATTCAAACACCTTTAGGATATGAGTGACAAAATACAATCAGCCTAAGATGATTTATACACAACTAAATTGCCACAGGTTCCAAGCAACCCATGATTGGTGAAACAGGCCCATTCTGGATCGGTCAATCCAACTCAGGATTCACAGCAGCTGATCTGAATGAGAGATCAAAGGTCTTTATGAGAATTATGGGAAAGAGTTGAAATGTCTTAGGATAGGGAGCTGCAAGACAAGTTGGGAGGAAGGAGGTAGGGGATGCAGTAAACCAATACGCAAACAGCAAAAGCAGGATAATGAAGTTTGCGCAAGATTAACTGGCGAATAACTGAGCTCAGCAATGGCTAGGCACATCATATGCAAAGACATTCAATGAGGTGAGGAGGCAGAGAGGATCAGCACAATCTACTAGTCAAGCACAATGAAGGTCTACTAAGTATTGGAAAATTCCAACAGAGAAGGGATTCCCCCAAGTTATAAAGTGAAACATCTAATATTTAGACTCTTCATCTATCTCCTTTGTACAAGTATCAGATACCAACTCTATGACAATGATGGTAGGCATTACTATTGATCACATGAAAAAAAATAAAGAAACAACCATGTCAGATGCTTGAGTCATAATCTGATGATTGAGTTTGGCCCCAAAATGCATAGTACAGACTAATTTTAGGTTGTGGTTGAGGGACCTGAAATAGTCTCTTAGGCACCACCTAATACTTTGCTTCTTTTTTTCTAAAAAAAAAATCCATGATAACCAGTAGCACTAGCTAATGAATCTGGAAAGAAGAGTTTCTAATGCAAAAGGAGGCCAAATTCATTGTGTGTGTGTGTGTGCACGCGCGTGCGCATGTGCCACAAGCACAGGAATACGACTGAATAAAAAAGATCATGCAAAATAATGCTTACTTGAGCGAAGTCGTCTGACGGGAATTTCTTGCATCTCACGTCTAATACACAGCCTTTCACCAAGATAAGACATCAATGCCAAACCAATTACATTAACAACCCACCAGGTAATGGATGATGGCCAACCTCCATAAATGATGGATATAAAGAGATGTATGATGTAGAGAGTAGCTGAGAAATCCAAGCACTTTTTAGATCTTTCTATCAAATAAAGCAAATAAACTGCCCTGCTCAAGGAAAATAATAAAGGTAAATCAGGTTAATTTTGCTACATCTTGCAACAAGCAAGTTAGTTCTAAAACAAGTAGTTCCCAAATTGCCAAAGAACAAAATCTTTTATAAAGTAGATGAACTGGGTTCCTTTTTTGGAGTTAAGAAGCTTTCATAAAGCTGATGAACTTAGTTTTTTTTTTTTTTTTTGAATCGAGAAGCTTTGAAAGGTCATACAACAAAATATAACATACCACCAGGTAATGAACAAATCAGGACACATGGCTATATACTCTATGCAGGTAATTCAAATCAAAACATGTAGATTAACATCATATCTATTGAAAGAAAAAAACAATTGCAGGTTAAAAATCAACGGTAACTCAATTTCTATGGTTTCTAGCTGGCGTATATGAATGAATAATAGCAAACACAATTTCAACAAACAACAAATTGAACTTCTCTTGCTATGCATTAAGCACACAAATGGAAAATGGACAGAAATAGTGAAACACCAACTGCTTTTGTGCGAATTGTCTGAAAAATTAATAAACACAAGTAGGAGATTGAGATGCTTGACCAGAAGAGGAACTGAAAGAGATGAAACAACCTAAACAAATAAATAAAAAGTTGATATTGTACCCTGCAAGGGAACTGAGTATGAAGGAAACGATCGCACACCACCCAGTGACGGTGGAAGCCACAAGCATCGAGAAATCAAAGAAATACATGAGACTCATCCGAGATACTCGCGTCCCCACGAGAAGGACCATGAAGAACCCGAGGGTGAGATAGTAAAGGCACTGGAGGCAGACGATCTGCGCCAGAATGAGCCAAGGATCCCATACGATCGTCCCATAGAACATGATTCCTCTCCTCCTTGTTCCAGAACCTAGCCTTTTGACCACCTTCAGATATCTATCCGAATCTCCAAACTTCAAGATTGCAGGAGCCGAAAAAATAGGACCAAACGGATCAAAAGAATGCATGAACCCTAGTGAGACATGAATCGATGTCCAAATAGTGAATCCACGAAGAACACGGCGCAGATGAAGCACAGGCCGCGGGGATCTGAGGCCGCCGGATGCAATCACGACATCGCGGAGAAGGGATTTTGGGTAGAGGAGGGGAAAGCGAGGAGGCGTGCCAGTGCCACTCGGATTCGCGACCACTACGCAACTACTCTCTTTTTCACCTTCCTTATTACTGGATATAAAGAGTGGGCCCGTCATCGACGCTGTCTCCACATTCTGCAGCTTTCTTACCCGCCTCGACGCTGTACTTAATCTTACTGACGCCATAAATACACTTCTTTGTACCCTACTTCTTATTGGATCGAGGGCGGTCCACCTGGCAAAATTTGCAGTGATCGGGATGAGCTACTAAAGATCGACGGCCAGGATGGATTATGCTGTTTTCTTGTATATTACGCGTCTTTCACGGGTGGATCATAAACAACTAAATAATAATGTTCCGAAAGGAGAAAGCTGCTTTTTCTGGAGTTTTCCTTTCCCCTACGGAAGCAAGAGCTCCGGTGAGATCGATCGAACCATCGACTTTTGCATTCATTGATCATTGGAATTGTATAAGTTCAGAGGATGGCGGAGGCGGAAGCGGGAATCGACGACGGGGAGGCCCTCGGCAAGGTGCGGCATCGCATCGCAGATCATTCAAAGGTATATCATGTCGCCTCTGATTTCTTTTGTTTCGTTTGCGTATTCAGAGTTGTGTTTGTTTTATCGACGTGATTCTATTCTGTGGGCGTCGATTAGAGAGTGGTGCAGACAAAGGAGATTCTGTCGAAGCAAGCGGCTCAGACGAAGGAGATTTTGTCGAAGCAAGCCGTAAGGATTGCTAAACAAGCCGAAGAACACGAGCGGATTTTGTTTAAGGTGATTTGATTATCTTTCTGCCTGTTCAAGTCGCTCTCGATGTTTTGAATCGCCAACCTGTTGTGGTTGTTTCCTCATCCAGGTAACTCATTTGTTGGGCGTTCTTGGATTTGGCGCTTTTTGTTACATTCTGGGCGCTAGTAAGTAGTTGTCGATTTCGCATGAAGGATTGGAAATCTATGAAGATCTAATGATTTGCAGACGATAGTTTGACAATTCAGATACAAACTTCTTTTTGAATTAGGGCCGCAAGATGTACCCTACGTGTATTGTTTTTTCTATGTCACCTTCGTTCCTCTTCGGTGGATATACTACCGGTACAAGAAATGGCACTATTACCTCCTGGTGAGAAACCGAATGTTTAATCTTTGAAACGTTAGCCAATTTTCTTCCTTGCATAGATGTCCTTTTTTTGTGCGTGTGTGTGTGTAGTTCTTGTTCTTTTCCTGCCTTTCTCCTTTTACCTCTTATTTAAACAGGCCAATAAGATACTGAGGATACCAATAACCTCTGTGTTTTGGATGGCAAGCAATCATTTTGATAGCCATTCAACACTAAAGAGGGTTGAAATGTTGCATAGGTTTGTGAAAGCGTACGTAGGGATGGTTGCCAAACAATTGGTTTGAGATCATCTTATGCAATATGTAGATGTATATGCAGGTAGTTCCTCTAGAAGTTGTGTTTGTCCCAACACTAATAATACTTCATAAATAACATATTCAGTGAGTCGGTTTGATGGTAGAGATGTATGATATATCCTTGTGTTTAAACATGAAAGTGATTTTATGTTTGATTGCGCAAAGCCTCAAACTACTCAATTGGTTGAGACCATTGACTGATCCCAGGATAAATGGATTGACTATGATTGATATTAATTTCTGACGATTCATGGATGAACAGTAAATTTCAGAAAAGGTATAATAGTGCATCATAATCAATAAGTAATTTCTTTGTTTGTGTCAGTTTCCAATGTATGTGAACTTTAGGAGTCGTCTTCATGTTTACATACAATGGCAAGTTTGCAAGTTATGTTGTGTCTGTGGTGGTTATTGTCTAAGGGTTAGAAGTCAATTTGTAGGAAATGCATGTTTCCTGTGCCCACTATCTGCTACATCAACTTGAAACTGTACGCCCTTTTGCCGATTACCCACTCAAGATTGTTGTTACATTCCTGTAATTTATCTATCAAGCTTCAACTCTTGATACAGTAAGCTAATAGCCAAAAAATGGATGTTCTTCTCTATTGTTATTCATTGTTGTGCATTAAACAAAATTTCCAGAAGTTATTTCTACTTTGTTTTTTCTTTTCTCTATGATGTGATTTTTTAAAATAACATAACATCGCTTTTGTTCTATAACAATATTGTGCAAGTCAGTCATTATTGGGGTGCAGTATCTTACTGGCCATGTTTTTTTTTCCTTTTTCTAACAGGATTTCTGCTACTATGCCAACACTATCTTCATAGTAATGCTACTGCTCTTTCCAAAAAATGAAAAGCTTTTCATGGTTTGCTTCTCATTTGCTGAAGTAAGGCTGCCTACAATTCTTCCTATAAAATGTGCTTATATCCCACGTAGCTAACATGCAAATCTTCTGTAGGGACCCCTTGCTTGGGCTTTGATTGTTTGGCGTAATAGCCTGGTGTTTAGTTCACTTGACAAACTTGTCAGTGTCCTCATACATCTTTTACCTGGTGAGTCACTACTTCGTAGCTGAGAAAGACCATATGTGATATTCAATCTAAAGGTGTTCCTCTCAGGAAGAGTTTTGATGAACTTGGTTCAATATGTTAATTTAATGGTCATACGATTCTTTTCTGATCTAGTTCTTAATCATTCCATGACTACAAAGTCTTGTCTCACCATGTAGGGTGACTTGTGCGATATTTTTGAACCTTGTCTTACTTTAACTGTTGATTGAAATAATTATTTCAGTTGGTAGTGGCTGTTTCTGATATAAAAAGGATTATATTGTGGTAAAACGTTTAGTTTGGAACTTTATATTCTTGTTGTTACAACCAAGTGTATTTATTGAAGAGGAGAGATTTAAGAATGTGCACAAGTTGATGATGCATGCGCCCATAGTGATGGATGCAAAGAAGAACAAAAGATTTAAATCAAGGGCATCCATGCTTAGTTATACGCATTGGTATGTCACGTTACATTTTGGAGTTACCATTAGGTGCAAATGCTGGAGATGGTTATGACTTATGATAGCTTGTTTAATTTGACATTTCTACTGCACCTTTCTAGTTATCTTAATTAATCAACAAAAATGACAATATTATCCATGAGGATGTGGATGACATGATATTTTATTTCCATTTCACGCCAAGTTTTAATCAATGAATAACATCACCAAGTTTGATCTTGATTTAATGTTGAAATTGCATTCTCTCTGGTTCTTTACTTAATTTATTTATGGCATCTCTATCTTCCATTAATAATTGTATTTCTATCACAAACTCCATTTTCAGGAATTGTTTTCTTTACTATCCGGTGGTGGAACCCTGAAACTTTTGCTGCCATGCAACCAGAAGGGAGGGCAGCAAGGGCATTGTGGCCATATGCGGAAGATAAGTCATACCTGTGGACATGGTTATTTGTTGTTCCTTTGATTGCATATACCCTGTGGCAAATTCTGTATTTTCTCATTGTTGATGTTCTACGCCGTCAACGATTCTTGCGTGATCCTGAAGTCATGACATCTTACAGGTTCAATATTCTTTCTTGATAGCCTTTTCTGCTGTATCAATTTACCTGTACGAGACACTTGACACATTTTCCTGCCACATTTTGCACTGCCTAAAAAATTGACCATATGTCGATCTCCTAAATTTCTTGAAAATATTACAAATGAAAGAAAAAAATTGAAATGAATTAGTATTGATAATATTTGTTACATTAAAAATACAGTTAGTATTTGCTGTTAAGTGATGATTAAGTTTGTCAATTTAGCAATATCAAAAGTTGTCATTTTAGCTCATATAACTTCTTGCACTCTGGAATGCATGATGCAGGGAACTCTCTAAGAAGGCTCAGAAGGCAAATAACATCTGGTGGCGGTTGAGTGGAATGCTGGGTGATCAGAACCGGCCCATCATGTACATTTTGCTGCAAGCTGGCTTCACAGTGGCAACTATGGCCCTTGCAGTCCCAATCTTCATGTCCTATAAGATGCATGTGATTTTCCAAATCTTCAAGGTCTCTGCCACAGTGTGGAATGGTGGCAGCTTCATTTTAGATGTCATGCCCAGACAAGTTGCCCTCAGAGAAAAGAAGAAGTTGGAGATGAAACCAGTTGAGGTAGGCCAGCCATTGCCAGAACTCCCAGCTAACCATTCAAAATCTTGTGAGTCGAGTGGAACATAGAACAACATCATCCATTACAAGCAGCTCTGGTTCCAGCCAACAAGTTGAGGATGGAGTAGCTGTTGTTATGTTATTGCTTTTTCGTCTTCATAATTTGAAACCAGTTTTTCTGGTTCTTAGAAGATCTATGTGTCTAATCTTGTGGGGATTTTGGCTTTGGAATGGTTTTTAAATTCCTAGAAACAAAATTGCTGAATAGATTGTAACATTTTCCTGGTTAATATACAAACCATCCTGGTGTGTTATAGCTGGTTAAACTGCCGTTACATAAAACTACTAGTTGGCATAGCACGTATGTCCCTACTACATTCAACATTTAGTGTCTCATTCATTCATTTGCAAAATAATTAGTTGAGAAAATTACGCTTACAGATTTGTAGTTCGGTTGTTCTTGCAAGTTGCAAATGTCTGCCCATAATAATAATAGAAGATAAAATAGCTGCGTGTATAAAGATGAGTTGTTAGTTGCCTTTCAATGGTTGTGTGCAGTGCAGAGATGGTATATCTTTTATAAGAATGATTTCTGACAAGACAAGGTCACTTGTAGAATGGTGCCAAGGCCAAAGATCAAATGGATAGATTTCTAACACAGACAGGCCTTTGGTTTGTTGATGCTTTAGAAATTTGGAGGAGATTTTGTTGTATGTTGTTCAAGTACTTAATTTGATTTTTAATGCTCGAAACACATGAGCGAATTCAGGTGAATACAATACAACTAAGGATTTCTATCAGGGAGAAGTAGGCCAAGGCAATGTCGTTGTGACACCTTTTTGCAGATCTTTTTGAAAACAATGACCAGAGGTTTTCAAAGACACCTTTTTGCATATTCAATACAACTCTTAATTATTAAAAATCTATGGAGGAGCAATTGCTAGTTGCTACTCTTAATCATGCATAACTTTCAGATAAAGTTTAGAAACCAGTTACAGAAGGCTTTGTATTAAGATTGCATGAACAAAGCTGCTATGATAAGTAGCACAGCAATCTTAATTTTGACTCTTGCTGCACAAAATGACTCTTTTAACCAAAACAAAAATAAGAAAGATCAAACTTTGCTGTATAGAAGGGGGAAATTGTCCATTTCCAATCAAAAAATTGCAGCTTCAAAATAAGAAAGTCTCGCAGATGGAGTTGCAATGTGCTAGTCTACACCAACTGGTCACTAGTCAATCCCTTGTCAAAATTGCCATGCTCACTTGCACTTCCTGATGCCAAGCCTCTTGTTTGATGCCAAAATTGCAGGCTACGACTGCCTGGCATCAGAGGACCTGAGCTCGAATAGCGGCGAAATGAACCTGATGCATCCCTTGTAAACCTTGCAGACACACTGAACACATCAGGATCAGGGAGCATTCTCTCTGACCCCAAGTCCCACCCCATGCTGATCCTTGGCTGTTCCACTCGAGTAGATGTCTCCTCCAAGCTACAACTTCCCGGATACTCTACTAAAATCATCTCCTTCATTGCATACTAATTTTAGCGCTTGAACCACTTCGCCCATGAACGGTCGCTGGTCCACTTCAGGCTGCACACACATTGAAGCAATGGCAGCCACCTTTGTCAAACTGTCGAGTGTAATGTCAGGGCCAACAGATGGATCTATAATTGATTCTAGGCTGTCCCTATTTGTGAGAAGTGGCCGTGCCCATGTGACTAAATTCTCTTGCCCTGGAGGTCGCAGCATGTCTACAGGTTTCCTTCCAGTAAGCAGTTCAAGAAGTACAACTCCATAGCTGTAAACATCACTCTTGACGAGAAGATGCCCGGTCATCGCATATTCAGGGGCCACATAGCTAAAAGCAAGAAAATTGATGGTGTTAATCCATGTGACCAGAGACAACTTAGTCAGAAATAAGAGAAAAATAGTAATGTGGAGTTGTGTACCCAAAAGTTCCCATAACACGCGTGGAGATGTACTCGTTTCCTTCTCCCTTGGCTGTTCTTGCTAGACCAAAATCAGACACCTTGGGATTGAAATCGTCTTCCAACAATATGTTGCTAGACTTGAAGTCACGATGTATAACACGAGGATTTGAATCTTCATGCAGATAGGCTAGACCTCGAGCAGCACCAAGTGCAATCTTCAGCCTAGCATTCCAGTTAAGTGGAGCAACTTTCTTGTCGGCACCTGAGCAGTAGCTCTTACATTTAGTAGTGGATTCATAAGAGGTAGCATCATCAGCAAAAGGGTTATGTTTTCTTTTACTATCAAATCTCTCCATTGATACAAGTAACCAACATTCACGAAGATTTTGAAGTATATGGACATGTTTCTTAACATTAGCATGCCAAAACCCAGGCTATCGTATAGTTAGGAATGCATTTACTTCAATAAACATATATATAAGTATTCAGATAAGTTCCATCAGTTGCTAAATATACAAGTCAAGGTAGTTCTTATTTATGTGACATAAGAACCAAACAGAATCACATTTCAGATTACTTACCATGTAGGTGAGAGTCTACGCTGCCATTCCGAACAAGTTCATAAACTAGACAGTTGTCCACCTCCGTGCATATACCAATCAACTTAATTAAATTCCTATGATGCAATCGACTTAGCATCTCAACCTCAGCCAAGAACTCTCGGTTACCTTGTCGGTCATCTCTCTTAAGAACCTTAATGGCCACCTTCGTACCATCTTCAAATGTACCTTCATAAACACATCCAAAACCACCTTCACCAATTATTTTTGAGTGGTCAAAACAATTTGTGGCCTTTTCCATCTCATGTAAACTAAAAGTTTTAGTTGTTCCTGCATATGTTCGTATACTGGAGCTGAAAGATGCTGATGCTGATGTTGGCCTGCTTTTGATCATGCTTGGATCAGTCCCTAAACAAAATTAGGGCTAAAGTTTAGGAAATGAACAATGTCATCAATCAACTGTTAATAAGAACCCAAGATTGAGAATTTAGAGAAGTTTGAATATCATTCGCATTATTTTCAGGTATGAAATATTGCACAGAATAATACCTATGCAGGCTTGCCTTTTGGCCACATAGTCAAGCATGTTATAGCCAAGTAGCAAACAATAATATGCTTTTATCACTAAGAGCTAAAAATGTTTGTAAAATATGACCAAAAAAACAAACAAAACAAAAAAAACCCTGACATTAGAGCCCCTTCTCCTTTTATGGTGATATCTTTGGTTCATTGCTTAAGATCAAGGAAAGGATGACAATTGAATTGCCGGTAAAATTTAGCTATTTACAAATTTTAACTCCATATTTACTAGAATAAAATGAACTATCCTTCAGAAGATGACCAACACTAAAACATCCTATCAGACAGTCTAGAACCACATGATCAGCACTGAAATTTTTTTTACCTGCTTCCTTTGTGAGTGAGTTTCTCAAACCTTGAGGAGCATGTGAAAGATGAGACCTAGTTCTATATTTCAATAGCAAAATCCATACAACTCCAATGCATAAAATGGAAGTTATAACAGCTGAAAGAACCAGAATAGCTACTATGCTGTGATTGTGTTTTCCTTCTCGCTTTCCCACATCAACTGCAAATGGGTGTAAAGTCCTAGAACTACTGTCACCACCAGATGATCCATGATTATCTATGCTTCCGGGTGCCATAGGTGGTGAAGGAAGACCTGCAAAAATATATAGATTATGAGTACAGGGAAAAAACATGCGGAGACCATGCACCATTTTGAACTCATGTTCCCTCATATATAGTGCAGTTAATGGATTCTTAATATTTGAACTTTGATTCACTTATTGATACTTCACTGATTTTTATGCAGCCAACAGATAGAACAAAGAAAAACAACCTTTTACCATCTTAAGAATTTCCATCCAACTGTAAAAATAAACAAGCCAAAAAACCAAGACAATACAGCTTTGAAACATTATTTCTTGTTGAAAAAGGTTGGAAACAAAACTTGCATCCTACTTCTAACAACTTTCAATAGTTTTTATTCAACATCTTTGGATCATTATTTAGCCAAATTGTTGGACGGAGAACATAATATTTGTATATCAATTCCAGACATCACAATGATAAGGGAAAATATTCCTTCACACAACAAAAAGACTTGAGCGCAGTTATAGGGAAAAAATAGCCAACCTGGGTAAGTGACATAAAGCACCAGATAGTCACCAAACAAAGATGAGTTTATGAACAACTCTTTGTGCCAGAACTTCTCAGAAATTGAGAACACTGTGCTGTTCTCGAATTGATCACCAAAAGGCAGCAGATCGATGAGAACATCAGTCTTATCAGGCTGCTCGTTGGCAGCATTTGCTCCCATGATCCGCACCTGATTTTGTTCAATAGATGTTCCGGATGCAATTTGTTGAGCAAAGTCAAAGACCAAGGGAAAGAATGTAATCAATGGAATGCTTAGGCGCAGTCCAACATTCATTGGCAAAACACAGGTGCAAGGTGATCCTGGACGGCTATTTGTATAAGGATCATGGCAAGATGGAGGTGTACAATCTGCACAAATACCATAGCTGATCATGTAACTTCATATCACACAACTCTTGACAATTTCAATGAGTAACAGAGTTTCTATTAAGATGCATCAACATAAAAAGATTATGTAGTCCCAAGTACTTATAGCTTCTTCCCAAACCAAGAGGTTTTCTCAGCCATTTATATAAGTTAGCTTAGACACATTGCAATTCACCTAAATTAGGAGGTGGAGGTGGAAGTGCATGGACAGGTTGCATCTTTGGTGCTTTTGGCTTCACAAACCCAATTGGAGAAATTGCAGGAAACTGAATAGGCCCTGTCAAGATGACCATGACCAAAATAAATAAGCCAGAACTGAATTAGGTTACTGAAGGAGACTCACATTGAACGGTAGACGTATACCTCCATGATGAGTGGATGGAGCCACTTTTGATTGAGCAGGTCTAGGGGCTCCTTGATTATCTACCAAAATGAAGCAGGACTTTGAGAAAGAAGAACCAACAAGAGAAAAGGAAATCCAGTTAAACTCTTAAAAAATCTGATCATTTATCACTTACATTGATCACCTTGATTGTGTGGTGGTGGGGCATGAACCTTTGGCCAAATCAGGGAGGGTGGTGCTGGAGGATGACAAGAATCTTAGATGAAACTTTAAAGAAAAAACAACAGAAACTTAAATGGTATGTTTTTGTATTATCTTACAAGGATAGTAAGCATCAGGAGTGTGCAGCGGAGATGGAGCAGATGAAGGGTTTCCTGCCCTTTTCCTTGGTGTATATTGGTGATGATGAGATGAAGCTGCAGGCACAGGTGGAGGACTCTCAGGTACTGTTTCTGACGGAGGCTGTGAATGAGAAGTAAGAGGACCATGAGCATTATCAGGAGGCACCTTGGCTTCATGCGGTGCAGGGCTCATCGCAGGTAAAGAACCTTTACAAAAATAACAGTTAAATTAATATGCTCCCTTTATCATGCCAGCCTCAAACAGAAGATAACTACCTCCTGAGTGTCTATCATTTCTAGGGGGGACATGGCTGGATACTCCTTCAGGAGGCCCAGCAACTGGTATGCCATGATTCTCATGGATGGAAGGTGGTGCTGCTACTACTGGAGATACAGCAGGACCTCCAAATTGTGTATTTGTCCCTATTACAAATCACCATTAGAAGATTCATCAATTGTAAATTATCATTTAGCTAACATCATCATTGGAATTGGAGAAAACAGAATCAAACACCTTTTGTATTAGAATAGTTATGATGGGTTCTATTATTGGATAGATCTTCTGGAGGTGCAGCGACAGGCGTAACAGGATTCACATGGATGGTAGGGGGCAAGGCAGTCACTGGTGACATAACAGGTCCTGCACATTATATGTTTTCAATATTAAGAATCGTTTGTGAAATTAATGATAGAACATTCTGGCATACTAACTGCAACTGCATTGTATGGGGTAAAATACCTTCAGTTGCTGGGGCTGAATAGTTAGATAGATCTGCTGGGGGTGGAGCAACTGGGATGCCATGACTCCCATGAAAAGCGGGAGATGGTGCTGTTACAGGAGATTTGGTAGGACCTGAACATTTTAATTATTAATCTTAACCATTATAACCCAAACAGCAATGGATAAGAATAGTTTGACTTTCTTTCCAATAGCAATTTGAGAATATAAGCCAAATACCTTTTGCATGTGAATAATTTACAGGGTGGTTTGTTTGGTTCGATAAATTTTGTGGGGGTGCAGCAAGTGGTATGCCACTATTGTCATGGATGGCAGGAGAATAGGCTGTTATTGGAGGTGTAGCAGGCCCTGCACATTGCGTTCTGTCATTATTGTCAAACCATTAATAATGTTGAAAATTTTTTGAACTGCAATTGTAAAGTATTGGAGTACCTTCGAGACTGGAACCATTAGTAGGGGCTGCATAGTTAGATAGATCCTCTGGTGGTGGCGCAATTGGCATACCATGACTCTCATGAAAAACAGGAGGTGGTGCAGTTATGGGAGACAGAGCAGACTCTGAACATTTTGTATTACCAAACTTAGCATACTAAGAAAATTAACTGATTATACTTTGGCTAAGTTCCCAATTGCAATAGTGGCATGTAATTAAATACCATTAGCATGTGAATAATTAACTGGAGTTGAATGGTTAAGCAAATTGAGTGGAGGTGCTGCAACAGGTATGCTACTGTTCTCATGGATGGCAGGAGAAATGGTTGTCACAGGAGATATCGCAGGCCCTGCGCAATGCAATCAGTCATTTTTGGCAAATAATTTCTAGTTGCAATTGTCAAATACAGGTCAAGTACCTTTAAGATAGGAACCATTATCAGGGGTTGTATGATTAGCTAAATCCTTTGGAGGTGGAGGAACTGGCATGCCAGGACTCTCACGAAGAACAGGAGATGGTGCTGTTATTGGAGACACAATAGGCTCTGAACATTATGTATTACCATCTTGAGCATTATTATGAAAAATGATAATGAACCATGGTTTGGCTAATTTTTAAATTACAACTATGAAATGTGAATAAATACCATTTGCATGTGAATAATTGATTGGGGTTGGATGGTTAAACAAATTGAGAGGAGGTGCAGCAACTGGTATGCGGCTATTCTCATGGATGGCAGGCGAAATGACTGTTACAGGAGATGCCACAGGCCCTGCAAATTGCATTCTGTCATTATTTGGATATAATTAACAGTGTCGCAATTTTTTTAATTGCTAATTGCTTGCTATTGTTTGTTATCAGTCAACTAGTAGAGATAGAAGAACCTAAAGATGCTAGGTGATTCATTTTTTGAAGCAGGAACAGGAATATTTTAGGAGGTTCGGCAACATTTATGCCATCATCCCTATCGCTGTGAGTTGCAAGTTAAGAAAATGATGTTGGAGAAATATCAGGTCCGGCATATAAATTTTATGGAGAAAATGAATGACACACGAACATGAACTGTAATGAAAAATACAATGAGCAGTATTGTCATCATCTATTCGCTAGCAATAACTGAAATTTCAACTGGTTTCCGAATTGGAAATTTGATTGCTGGTGGTGAAGCTAGAAAAGTAGCATATATATGATTATACATAAATATAAACCAGCAAATAACCATTCAGTTAAATGGCTCGTTACCAACCATGAGCTACAGGTGCTGCAGCTAGAGAACTGTTGCCGTGTGCTTTTCCATGCAAATCAGCCTGAGGAATTCCTGTTCTAGAAGTAGCTAAAAGAGATATCATAAAGAATGAACGGAGATGGATTTTTTGCATAAATATATCTTCCTTATCTTTACAAGAATATCATATAAATATGTTAAAATGCAAATTTACCTTTTGGAGCAGGAGCCTCAGGAACTACACCCGCCTTTGGAGGTTCCCCTTGTATCCGCTTATGTCGCTCAGTAATGTGATCAAACGAAGAGCTAGGAGCTATTGATGGTACTACTGCATCGCTAGTAGGTGGCAGAATCTCAAGCTCAGGTTTGATGATAGGAGTTCCTGATACACAAGCTTTAATTATGTGTCATTGTCTTATTTGCTGCAAAGAATTTTGGTATATTCTGAATCTATCAAGTTACCTTGAGTGACCATTGACGGACTTGGTGCACTGCTATTTGGCATGCTCTCTGATTCTGTTAAATAAGTGTCTAAACATACATTTTTTTTAGAAAATATCTATGAAAATGAATACAGTATCAAGTAAATGGATATCACCATTTTTCACTGACCTAGATTTGGTGTTTGAAGAAGTCGAATGGAGGATGTTCTCGGCAGCTTTGATGTATTAATTTCCATCTTAGCATCACCAACGGGTGAACCAATTATTGTCTGAAGCAACATTCGTCGAGAGATTGGATATAATTTGAAGTAAGGACCTATATAACTCATAATGTTAGCATCATAGAAGACAAACACTCATATGCAAGCCATCCTCATAGGTGAATTTAGTTATTCATTGAAACTACAATTAAAAAGAGAATGCGATGCAATTACATCTCTTATTGAATTTAATTTCTTTTTGATTGGCACATAGACGTTTATGACTCAGCTTTGCAAATCTATTATTGACTGATTAGTCACACTGAGCAATACCAACTAACAAAGAAGTAGAAGGCTTGATGTAACCCATGACTAAATAATGAGCAAGTATATTATCTGCAAACAATTTCAATCACTTATGTATCGGCAATTTAGAATTAGCTAAGCAAGAATCTTGAGGCTTTGCGCTCAATCATTGCTTATTCTCACAATGACAAGCAAGTATCCATATTTATTGTGCATCCACCATATATCAGTCCTAGCTTAAGAAAGTTCAGAACGAAAAAGGCAATGGGCAGAAGCACATTTACGAGCTTAATCCTTTGGGATTAGTAAGTTAAGGCCAAAATTCAATTGGTGGGATCAAAATTCAATTGGTGGAGCATCTAGATTAGATTGATGCACCTAAATGACTATAATATGACTATTTGATGGTAGAAGAAAATTCATTATGCCACTGACGTCCCTCGTCAACTCATAGATGCCTGATAAAACTTAAAGAAATGTGTCAAGCAAGTAATTCAAACCACATCGTTGGCTGTCTAAATTGGAAAGTATTGATCGGCTTGCCTACGGAATTACTGGTCTTTCATTCTCAATTTTTGGCTAAGTTATTGTGTTATTGTGGCACAGTTGCTGACTTTAAGAAGGAGTTGATTATACAATTATATGTAGCAATCAAACTTCTTATTGTTTAATGCAACAGTGGGTGAACTACTGTGGTTCCTTAGTTTTTTCAAAAAAAAAAAAAAGTAAAAAGATAGACAGAAATCAAAGCAGCAAAGAAACCTATCAGATAGTATTTCGGGGTCATGAATCGAAACCTAATCTTTGGGAGTGAGTCTGATCCAGTTTCTTCCCCAAATTTAACGCAATATAAACTCCATCCCCAAGATGAAAACTTTGAGATTTCGAACTTCAACATACACCCTATTGGCTCATTTCAGAGACTATCTCCTGAGCGCCAAATGGAGACGACCTAACCAAGCTCTCCAACACGGCGACGAACAAGAAACTCGACGTTGTGTAAGAGAACAGATCGAAGTCGCTAATTCGTTACCTTTAGATCCACAAATAGCCAAAAGCAGCAGCAGCAGCGCGCAGAGAAGCCGCGGCCATACATTTTTCCGCGGCAGCGTCCCGCCCTTCTGCTCCCTCATAGAACAAATCCAAATCGGACAGCTCAAACAAAACTTCGCTTTCACCTCTTCCTCCAATCTATCACATCGCCACAGACGAACAACGCCAAAGGAGAGATCTTGAACCAAACCCAACCTGCAAAATCGGAACTTTATATCGATACCAGCAAGGAGCAACAAAGGGAGCGATCAAGGAGGCCTTTTTCTTCTCACCTTGCGCCCGGAAAGAAAGCGGATAAGTAAGAACACTGCAAAAAGGTGAGGGTATTGCTCCACGATGACGCCGACCAGTCTACTGATCGAGGGGGTGGAAAGATTCTGGAGGACTAAAGAAATCAACAGAGTTCAGCTACCCTGCGATTAATAATACTCATGGAAAAAGGACCAAACCTCGGTACAAAATTAGGTTTCGTTGGGTCTCCAACATGGCCTGATTCCCACAACAACAAACCACTTCTTTTGACTATTAAAGTGAGTGGATTCTGAACTGTTCAACTGCAGAGGCGTGTTGCATGTGGAGGCCTATTGTTCCACATTTTATTTTGATTTCACTTTTTAAAATCGATCCACGTTTCGTTTATTCGTTACCATCCTCCACTGCGCCTGCAGTATTCTAATGCATCCAGTTCACTGTGCGTTTGTTGGATTCCGGCGACATGAGGAAGAAACAAGCGGAGAGTTTGTTTAATGCGAGGCTGCTTTAGATTTAGTGTAGGTATAGTTGTTGTCGTCTCCTAGTTGTTTTAAAAAGCAAGTAAATATATAAATAACAAAAATTGTCCTCTCTCATGCATGTTTTCTTTTGTAGATCAGATCATACACTTCCATGTGTTTTGGATTCCAATAATAGATATTATAATAGATCCGACCATGATTGAAATCGACAGTTTGATGATTCAAAATTGTTAATTCAAATTTTAAATTTTAAATTTATAAAAAAAATAATAAATAATAATAAATAAGATAACTACGTGTATAAAAGAATCAAAATTCATATAGTTTTAATTTGTTCATGATCCATTTTTTCTGTTAGAAGCTCAAGCATTACTCCCGGCTTTTAGTGTTATTCAACTCTGATTTAATCATCAAATAACACTGGACATATTAAAATTGTTTTAGTAATCATGGATAAGATGGAAAAAGTTTGAGTCTTCAATGACTACCACTATAAGATATCAAAATTTATTTCACAATCTACCTCATTAAAATTAAAAAATTATAAAATAATTGTTTCTGTTAGAACTGAATGATCCTCATGGATATTTTGTCTATTCTTTTAATAAAAATTATATATTTTTTGTAAGTTTTAAATTCCTATTAATATTTTATATTTCAAAAATATTAATTTATATTTCATATTTTATATTATATTCTTTATAAATATCATATAAATAATTTTAAATATTATATATTTAAAGTAGAAGAATTTTAAATATAATTAAAATTTATATTTTTTATAAAATTTCTAATTTATATCAAAGGTTAAAACAATTGCAACTAAAATTTCATAAATACGAAAAAATTATTTTTCTATTTCGCTTTCATTGCTAATATATAAGAAGACGAAAATTTATTATTATTGTTTTTATTTAAAACTAATACTACATTATAAAAATTTATTAAAACTAAATGAAAAGTAGAATAATAAAAATCTAAAAATTATTCGGTTGGACCATTTAATACTTTTAAAATTTAACAAATACTATTATAAATATTTCATTAGTATGAAAATAAATATATATTAACATTATTAATAGTTTGTGTAAAAAATAAATATAATAATTTTTTATATTGAAATAAATCTGGTAACAATTGAAATGTTGAATTCCAATATGTTAACACATATGTGGAAATTTTTAAATCTTATTCCATTAGTTTTACAAAATCTATCCCATTATTTAATTATAGATAGGCAAGATCATAAATAGAAAATAGTCGTTATAATTGGTTTAATATAATTTTCTAAAATTCTTATTCTATTTTGAACACATAAATTTAAAATATGACATACACAATTAATATAAAAAATAAACCACTAATAATGGATTGACATATAAATTTTAATTCAACAATACTAGCAATATTATAATTAACATTATCAAATGATATTGAAAATATTTTATGAGTTAATATATATTCTTTTAAAATTAAATATAATAATTGTGAGCTATTTATCAAAAATTTTATAAGCTAATAATCTTTTTTGGATATTAGAGGAGTTATCAATCTAATAACAAATCACACTTATATACCAATGTGTTTATCAATGATCACTCTAAATATTTTGAACATAAAAATTTTTATTATTTAATTTATTAAATTCTTCAATTAATTTTTTTTTGTTATTAATTTTTTAATTGTATGAGTAAGTGTAATTCTAGAAATATATTTAGCAAATGGATTAAAAGATTCTTTACAAAAATCTTCAAAAGTGAATTTAGATCCAAAACTAACTAAAAGATATTATTGTACGGAAACAAATTTAGCTAATGATTCTTGTAATTTATTATTAGAATATAAAAATAAATCAGAATTAGTACTTCTACAAGTGAAAAATCTAAATAATTATGCTTGAGAATGTTCGATTCCATATTCCGTTAGGTGATTCATTTGTACGTGTAATTTCAACGTACGGCTCATAGACGGCGTCAACTTGGAATTTGTAGGAAGTATTGCATTGTTTATATTTTACACATAATTCTCTCGACGGAAGAGTAACATTCTCAAAATATTTTTTAAAAATAATATATTTTAAAGGAGAAACTTTTTAAACCTTAGAAATAATTGCATCTGTACTTTTTTATGTTCGGGTGTCAGAAGTTGCTCGGTTGCATCATTTGTGGATTGAATATTGAGGTTAAACTCCTCATTCGGATTTACTATTTTCTTGCCCTTCTGAGATCACGATGATAAAAGTAGTCAGAACTCGAAAGTTGAAAGCATGTAAAATTAGAGTAAAGTGTATAGAGATTGCGGAATTGAGAATGAGAATAGAGAATATATGTGTGGAAACAATTAAATGAGTTCTCTATTTATAGAGTTTGGTGAGTAAAAAACACTAAATCATACTCATTGATAAAAAAAATGGTCAAATGATCTCAACCATCGGAAAAAATAAATCCCTCCAACGGCTAGAATCATAGGTTAATCGACGATTTTGACCGTTGGAACCGTCAATTACACCCAAAAAAAAAACTCGAACATGCGGGCTGAATCGATGGTTAACCGCCGATTCGGTGATTTTTAAAGGGTTGAAACCGTAACCTACCTAGCACTTTGCTAAGCCCATTATGATTTTGCCCTGTGAAACGAGTCAACGGGTACCTAGCCCATTGACTCGGTTATGAGTCCGGGTCAAACCCGACCTGAGTCTATATTATAATCCAAACAAACAAGCCAATAAAAACATTTTAAATATATATTTTTTTATTTTTTTATCTTTTTGTCTATATATGAAAATCGATCACTTTTATTGGTAACTAATAATAATATTATAGAATTAACTTAATTGCGTATACATTTTCCATTAATTATATTAACTATATATGCATTATTAAGATTAAGCCTCTTCTATTTTTTTGGACTTTTATAGATTTAATTATAAATAAATCATAAATCAAAGGATGCGTGGTTTGTGGATCTAAAATGATCCATAGAAGCATAATATATTTTATGCTCCTCAGGGCTCAACCAAAACGAACTAATTTTAAATGGGAAAAAACATTTTTGTCTCTTTTTCAAAATGCAGATGAGTTCATCAGTGGGCCTCAAGAAAAAAAAACAAGCTTGTGTGCATACTGTATGAGAGTCAAGTATATTATTTATTAAAAAAAGATTAATTATCAAATGATTAATTGAGAAAATTTTAACTCAATCTGTTATATTATTTAAAGGGATAAGTCAATCTAATGAGCCCACCCATGATTGATGGCTGTACCCTTAACTTCAAATGAAGCCAAAGATTTCTTGGGTGAGACAATAATGATGATGATTGCAGTTAACTGTCAACCTCCATGAGAAACAGCAAGCATTTGAAATTACAAGTTAATTCCTTTGTAAAAAAGATTAGTTTCAGAAACAAGGGATTTGTGTTAATTTGCAGACATCATTCAAAGAAAAAGTTGGCCTGCAAGAAGAAGAGCTAGCTAGCTGCAGGTCTTTTCACTGCATAAATTATGGCTCATCACCTCCTCAGAGAGCTCATGTGCTGCCCATTTGAGCAACTCATGTTGCAACTGCCCTCCAAATATATAATTCACTTTTGAATTCCACAGTGGTCCTAGCTAGAAATGAAGGGCCATCCCATCGAAGGTCTATAAAGAAACTCTCACTTTGTAGCAGTCATTGTAGAACAGAGAAGAGAACAGATCGAGCAAGTTCCAAATAGTAGAAGCCAATCTCGCTGTTACACATTCTTCTTCCTTGTCTCTTTCTCTTTGAGGTTCTGAGATTTTAACGTTTTTCATCGTGAAATTCTTTGGCTTATTATTTTTTCCCTTTCTTTTTGGCGTTTTTCAGGTGCTGAAGAATTAACAAGCGTACGTACGTTGAGATGGAAAGTTTGAGCAGCACAAGAAATCAGGCTTCTTCTGTGCCTTCGAGTATATGGATTGATCATTACGATAAGCTCAGGTTTGATGAAGCTCTTCAAAGTTCCAGCTTAGATCTCCCAGGGACTCTGATGTGCCAGCCAAGCTCCATCTTCGAAACGATCGACGACGAATCGATCGAAATGTTAGCTCCAACTTTGAGTTTGATGAACAACATAACGCCCCCAGAGTTGAGTACCTTCTTGCAGCAGCAAACCTGCTGTCCCAGTCAAAGCTTTGGCGCACTCGATCAACTCCAAGCCATCGACGACAGTGATGAAGGCCTCTCAGCTATCTTTTCTAGCAGCAAAGCCACTCACAGATTGTGCGACAGCGTGACGATCTCTTCGGTGGAATCCGCATGCAATATTAATTCTTCTGAACTATCCAAGTCAGGAAGGCCTGGTTTTAAAAGAAAACTTGAAGATTATGATCAGAAAACAGGAGGGTACCACATCAGTTTCAGCAAGAATGATCAAGGAGCGAGGAAACTGCAGAGAGCAGACAAAAGTAGTCCAACTCTAGTGCCTTGTAGCATCAACTTCAGCCAGGAAAGCTGCTACGAGATCGACACCGAGGCGATCGCGCAAGTGAAGGAGATGATCTACAGGGCCGCAGCTCTAAGGCCGATAACCAGTATTGGAGTGGAGGAAGAAGGAGGTGATCAGAGGCCAAAGAGGAAGAATGTGAGGATCTCAAGTGACCCACAGACAGTGGCAGCAAGGCACAGGAGGGAGAGAATAAGTGAGAGGCTAAGGATACTGCAAAACATAGTCCCGGGAGGAAGCAAAATGGACACCGCCACCATGCTCGATGAGGCTGCAAACTATCTCAAGTTTCTCAAGTCTCAGATCAAGGCCCTGGAAGCCCTGGGCAACTAACCAAGCTTTAATTTCCCCATGCATGCAGGAATTAATTTCTCTCCGCCGATCGAGCTCCTCCTGATCCTGTAAGCCTTAAAATTATCCTTTATTTTTTTTCATTATAATTGAAGCAATTAAGAGAGCAGCGAGAAGAAGTGATTCTCCTTTTGATCTCTGTCACCTTTTCAATTTCGCCAAGAACCTTTCCATGGCTTGCCTAAAGCAACTTTTGGTCCAGCAGCCATTATCATCATACCTCCATGATTATGAATTAGCTTTAAGCAAGCCAATCTCTAGGTCATTTTTAGCTCTGCAGTGGTGATCATTCCCATGCAACCCCTCCTAATCCAGGATTACGTAAATCATATTCTTCATGATTACTTTATGTCAAAACATGGAATTTTAAATAATCATAATGTATGTATTTGAGCTTGGGTGGGTTTCTCAACACACAGGCTGAATGAATCTGTGCTCGTTGTGTATTTTAAAGTGCTTTGGTCTGATCAACTCCAGAGACATTCCCTGACAGTGCATGGCGGGGGGCAACGCAGGCTACAAGCGTGCCCTTGAGAAGGCCACCAGAGAATTGATCGATGTTGGGAAGCACATGCATGATGGAGAGAACAAAAAGGCATGCTGCTGTGACCATAAAGCTACCTAATTCTTCATATCCATCGGCCAAAAATGGCTTAAGCTTATGACATGCAAATGGGAATTGTTTTCAAGTCAAGATAATTGACTAGCCAAGATCAACTCAATTAAAAGGATTGCCACGTACGCTGCTTTAATTTTCAAGAAAATTAATAATATATAGAAAGAAGAAGATAAAAAAAAACCTCTGAAAGTTAAGTTGGGCATTCAAAGTTGAGGGCCGGGGAGTGAGTTAAGAAGCTATAAATGCCGTCGACGCAAGCAGTGGAATATATATATATATATAGCTGACGTTCTTCGCTAGCTTTAAATGTAACAGCTTTAATTGAAAAATATAGTGCACCGAAACGAAAACAGTTGCCCATGCACCATGATGAGCGCACTCGTGTTGACTGTGGAATGCTCCTCAGTTCCACCAGAGTTATTTTAATTTCGCTCTCTTTAAATCAAGTCAATGGTAAAGAATAATCATATAACAAATTTTATGGTATGTATCTCATAGATCATTCAACAAATTACGAGGATAGTTCTTTGAATAGATAATCACTGAACTTTGATTTTAAAAAATAATAATAAAAGATGGACAATTATTTAAAAGAAGAGTTTAAAAATTGATTATAGCTGTGCCCAAGTCCGTGTCTCACTTGTATATTATCTTCAGCTCTTTCTAAAATATAATTAATAAAAAAACTAAAGGATTTGATTTAGTGGAAAAAAATATAAAAGGATACATTATGTTAATAATAATATATATTTCAAATAAGAATCACACAAATGAACATTATAAACATAAAAATTGTTAAATACATTTTTAACATTAGATAATTAAAAGTGTGGAATAAAATTTTAATTAATACTTAATATGGGAGCATGGTAAAGAGATATTCATCAATTTATCTCTGTTAATCCTATTTTAATAAAGCATAATTAAACATCACAATCACAATATACTGTTTGTTTTTTAGAAATATATAATAGAACCTTGAATAATATTAAATATGATGTATATTTTAATTTTAATTAAAACTTAATCGACTGTGAAAATATATTATATAATCTCGAAAACAAACAAATGCATTTGCACAACAGAGTCATGAAACATTGCGGCATCCTTTCGGAATCAAAACAAACAAAAACAACGGTTTTCCCCATGGAAACCAAGATAACATATTAATAAGCTAAAAACAACTTATGTGAAATTACGAAATTTGTCTCTAACGTCCAAACAAATTGACAGTAAATAGAGTGATCAGAGAACAAAGCAAGGGAACATGTCTAAACGACAATCAACCACCCATCCTTGACCTAGTTCTTGGCTTTTGCAGCTTGTCTCCTCTTCTTAACACCAAACTTGGCAACCTTAAGGCTGCGATGAACAGCACTCAGTCGTGCAAGAGCGGCCTTAGTTAGATCTGGTCTGTAGTAATTATCAGTCACCTGCAAACAGGAATATATAAGCACTTGGTCGAATATTAATTGGTAATAACATATTTCAAAAGAGCAATGCAACGAAACAAGAACGGTAATAATTACTCGCATCGATGAAACAACCCAAGGCCACCACGCAGCATATCAAGCAGAGAAAAAGTGGAAAAAAATAGAATAGCTGGAAAATCATAACTTGAATAAGGTAGATCGAGAATTAAAATAAAAAAAAACTCGCCTGCCAAACAAAATAAAAAGGTGCAAGACAGATGTTGGAAGCATCAGGATTAAAAGAGAGATGTAAGCTCAGAAGCCAAGCGTAACAAGAAAATTTCATTGGAGAAGCAATCAGCTGAGAGAGTTCTCCTTGCATGTTAGCAGCTCATCATAGCAACTTTAAAAAACTACAAAAAAACACAGTAAACAAAATGGAGAACTCAATCGAATACCTGTGGTATAGCTCGCTAATAAAGACAACAGAAGAAAAAATAAACAAAGAAACACCCAAAAGAATGCACGGACGACTTAAAGCCTACTGTAGAATTTTTTTAAAAAAAGTGGCTGCATAAGAAGTTTTAAAAGGCCCTTGCGGCTGTGAGATCCAGGTTAAGAAGACCTTTAAAAAAAAAACACCTACACCAGGCACTCCACGGGTGTTAAAAAACTTTAAACTTTATTTTAAAAGTTACTTGTTTGTTTGATATTAAAAACTATAATTATCTCCATTAACCAACCGACTCCTCTTGTTTGTCTAATCCTCCCACCCCAAACTTATACCCAGTTTTTCACACACTGTCAGCAGCCTGCACAATTAGCCTGCATTGGATTTTTTCGAATTTTTAGTAAGGGAGTAAATGGACATTCACCCATCTTTTCTTACATTCTTTTCTTTTCTCAACCCCAACTATACCTGTTCTTTTCGTTGAAAAAATATATTGTCAGTACACTAAGAATATCTTCTTTTTCTTTTCAAATTATGGCTATTTTCAGTACTGATTTCTGATTATTTCCAACTTTAGGACTTATCAATTATGAATTGCAAATTTATCAATCGTTATATATATTCAAGCGCACACATAATATTCCTCTCTTCTTTAGATTAGCATGATTTTGACACCAACTGCCTAAGCACCCACCTAAGTGTTAGAAAATGCTTGAACACTTGCCACAAACTACCATTTAATATCTTGCAAAAAAGGTTGCCTTACAAGGTACATATAAAGAAGTGTTTTCCATGAAGGACTAGAAAATTTGAATTGTTAAGGTAATCTTCAGTTGGTACAATATAATATTTTTAGGTAAGCAACCAACATCAAAATATAAAATTTGTCCCATTAGTAAACAAGAAATAAGTTTTAAATAAGTATTATAACCCATATCTCTTCCTAAGTAATTGAGAGGATTCACATATTATTAGTTAATACTACAAATATGACAAAAATTTAATGTTAAAGGAGAAACACAACTTTATCCAAAAGAATCAGTAGGCAAATGGCATAGATGCAGAGTTTGAATAAAAACATACCAATGATTCAGAATATGGAATCATGGAAAACGAGCGAGAAGATTCTAAACAAAAAGAATATCACAAACACAATAATGCTGGACAACATATAGGTTATTGTAAACTCCAATCCACAATATTAGTTAAAACTAAGCTACAAATAAAAAAGAAATGTATACACTGAAAACTTAGTCCTCAATTCCTCTACGCAAATAGACAAAAACTTCACTAGATTGGCAAAGAAATTGCAGTTGGATACTGCACTACCATCTCCCACATGCCACAAATATGATGCCACTGTTTACTCACATAAGGCACTCAAGTACAACGATGAATTAACAACATATAATGGGTTGAAGAGGAAAACAACAGATACTTAAATTATCTGAGTAGGGAGTAAAGAAACAAATATTCAAGTTCAGTAAGAAAATATATTGCAAACACGAGAAATACCACCCATTAGACAAACATAACAAGATATTGTTAGAAGTTATACCTGACTCTTCACAATTTTAGCCATCTTGAAGAACTCCTTCTTCATTTCCGTTCTGTTACGCAAGTTTACAGGCTTATTCTGCTTCTTAGTCTTAGTTGTGACAAGAGTAACATTAAGATCCTTATCTCCAGGAAGAATGCTCACTGTCTTCTTGTTTGCCAACCCTGTGATTTTACAATCGGGATATAAAATCGACGAGACGAAAAAATTGCACCAAGAACGATTAACTATGTGTGTGTGGTTCTAAAAGCAAACAGACTGACATAGATAAATTTTTACCAGAGTGCTTGTAGGAATTAAGATTGTAGAGATTATTAGGTTCCCTGCTGAACACCACCTTGTTAGTGCCGCTGCCATACTGCTTCACAAGGAAAGCATTGTTCCTTTTCACAATCTCCCAGATGAGCGGTTCAGGAATCGTGGCCATTAGCACTGTAATATTTCATTGTACAATCAATTAATCGCTTGCAACTAAAAAAGAAAAAACCATTACATTTAAAAAAAATTGCTGTAATGAATCATATTGACATATTTTTCCATTATAGAAAGTACGGAAATCCTCAAGATATTGTAAGCCGTAGCAAATTCAGAGAGAGATCAAAGGGAAAAGAACTTGATGTTTAAAAAATACCAAAGAATAAAAGACAGAGGAGTAATGAATCCAAGAATCGGCAAAAGACTGGAAACTTTACCAGTTCAAAGACACTAATTTCACCAGAAAATAACAGAGAATGAGTATCATTCGTAAGGAGGATAAGAAAGGGGGATCCAAGAAAACCAACCAGGTCGGGATCAGGAAACGCTGAAGACGAAGGACTCAGGGGCGGCGTGATACCGCGACTGTAAACCCTAGAGCACCTTTTATAGGGAAATGGCCACAGCTGTAATGACTTTAATACCCCGATGAATATACGGGCCGATAATTGGGCCAAGTTTGAGCTAATTTGAGCCTTTCAAATAAAAATATTTTTTCCATCTTTAATAAATATAAAAAATTAATTAAAATTAATTAAATAAATATTGCGCTTCAACTGAAATACGTATGGTAATATGGCTGAATTCACGTGTCAGATTTTCTATTTACAAAAAAAAAAAGGAAAATCACTCTCTAAACAAAAGGAGAAGTCGGACAAAATTTAAACACGTAAATTATAATAAAAAAATTGAATGTTATTTTTTGTTTGGTTGGTGAAGGAAAATTATTTTAAATTTGTAAATTTTGAAAAAGTATTAAAATTAAAAATAAATTTAGAAAATCCTGAATGTCAAATTATGTCACATTCTAATACAAACTCAAAACTTTAATTTCAAAACGAACGAAGACATTTCTATTTTGTCTCTCAATTAGTTTAATTTTCTCTAATTACTTTGCCTACCATATTGTAACTTCTATATAAATTGTATTATTAATGAATTTAAATTTTAATATAATTTTATTTTAACCATCAATTTTTATAGCCTCAACACATTTTAGACCTACGTCCCGAATAATTGCTAAATTCAATATTTTTAAATAAATATCTTGGCATCTGTGTGTTTCCCAAAAAGCCATCATTTTAAGCGATACCACTTTAGATCATTATGATTGTTATGTAGGCTAACTTTCGATTTTTATATAAAATTAATAACTTAAATATTGGCGATTTTGATTTATTAAGATTTATGAAAAAGATAACACAATTTCTGAATAAATTTATTTATCCACTATTTTAAATGTTGGGTCTTTTTTTATGATTTGTTTAAAGACATATAAATCCGGCTGAACAAAATAAGTGAAAAAAAAATATTTTTTTCAAACGAATTAACGCAAAACAAATCTGAAAATAAGGGTTTAAATCCCGATTAGGAATCGCCGAAGAAAGAACAAAAATCCATGATAAAAAAAAGGATAATAATGTAATGGCCATTGGAGGCGAGCTTACGAAGGAAGAACGAAGCGCAGAGCCCGTACTATGAGGCCATGGCGTTAGGTTTAGGGCAGTTGAGGGCCGGAATTCCATAGAGAACCTATGGGTTTCTTCAGAGCTATGGATTTATTTGCTCTCTCCCTTTCGCCTACCGCCCAGTTCTGTAGCAAAGACAGCGTACGAATACAATGGAATGACGAAAGAGATCGAGAAGACCAATAGCAGCGAAAGAGAAGGCAGCAATAAATCTTGTTGCTGGGTTATGCAAATCTTCAACAGTTTCGCTCAATGTAGAGTTAAAAAGGAGTTCAAGCTATCGATTCACAGATCTGCCAAACCCCGACTCATCAAAATCGATTTTTATTTTTGATCGATCCGAGTCCGACAAATCGAACATCCACTAAAGCAGCGAAAATGATTTCATGAAGCAAGAGAATCCAACTAAGGTTTTTGAAGGAATCAATAAAAAACAAATTTAGGGATTTCGATCCAGATTAAGAATCACCTGGGAAACAACGAAAATCATCGATTTAGAGAGGATCAACATGGCCATTGCAGGCGAGCTTGCAAGAAAAAAGATGCAGAGAACCAGCACTGCGAGGCCATAGCATTTGATCTAGGGCGAGCGAGGGCAGGGCAGGGCATTCCACAGAGAAGCTGTGGATCTCTACAGAACTATCGATTCATCTACTCTCCCCTTCGCCCACCGCCCGGTACTGCAACAAAGCAACACATAGCACAAAATGGAATGGAAACAGAGACAGAAAGATAGGAACAGCACCAATAGCAGCTGCTGCGGCGGCGGCGGCAGCGAACAAGCTGAAGACGAAACCCTAGAACGATGCGTTGGTTTAGAATTCTTGTAAACAACAAGCGTTGCAATAATGAACGTGTGATGGGTTCATTCCTGATTAATTTAATTTAGTTTAAACTATTAATGCATTATTACTAATTAATAAAATGTCCTGAATCAAATAATCAAACGTGTGGAAAACGGCGAGCAAAATGAAAAGCGTGGCATTAGGGGCAAAATCGTAGATTGGTCAAAGTTATAGGACAACTCCGTCACTTTACACTCCGCGGCGCACGTGAGAGCGCCTGAGGAACATGTGTCGAAGATAATCATCATTCATCGCACCTCGGTGGTCCCCTCAGCCCCGATATTTTAAACCGTAACTGTCATCATTGCTGACTCATCAGGGGCCCAGTGGGGTTCACATGTGTGCCAATCAAAAACAGGTATAGAGGGTATGTGAGTAACCATAAGTGCGTGCGTTGCTCCATATAACGATCTGCACACCTCGTCTTCCACAATCGTGTCGTGTTTGTTAGAGAGCAGAGTCGTCTTCGGCAACAGCTTGAACTCTTCATCCACGGAGCTTCTTCTTGTGGTCGAGAAGGTAATGGAGGGAGTGACCTGCGGAGAAGACCGCGGATTTCTTCATCAGGATCGATGAAGCGGCTCCCAAGATTGATTCTTTCTGTGGTATTGCCCCTCTCCAGTACTCAATTTGAGTACGATTTCAACTGCTTGTCGATCGATTTCTCTTCGTTCAAGCCTTCTTTGATTCCCCTATTTTAAAAAAAAATGATTTCGCGCAATTCGATCGTTGGAAATGCCTTTGCTTCTCTAGTGCTCAGCTTGAGTCGGATCGAGTTGGATGGAGAAGCTCGACGGAAAACGTCCGGCCGTGTTGTTCTTTTTTGTCATTGTTTTTACTTTAGATAGATCGCATTCTTTTGATTCATTATATATCCCTTCCCTTCATGAGTTTGTGGTCTGATTTGGAGCTGTCTTCCAGATTGGAAACTGTACCAACTAGTTGATTGACAATTTGAGCTTTTCTTAATTTCTCGATCCATGCAATGCCGTGGATCTGCTCGAGTTCTTCATTAGGCCAGCAAGGAAATGAAGAACAGGAAATTCCGCTCTAGTCAGAGCTCAAAGAAAATATTGCAAATGTCAAACTAGCTACACTACATTACCTTTAATTCAGCCGGTTTCCATTTCTTCCTTAGACTGATCTCAAGTCACGGCGGTGTTAATTTCTTTACGATCTAATTTGATTGACGATTTCTTTGGCCGAAGCATCGATCTGTTTCTTTTCGCAATCTGATCTCTTTTATTTCTTGTAGAGATGTTAAAATTTCTGCTTTGTTCCTTCTTCAAACATTCCTGAAGCAAATCAGAAGAAGAAAACAAAGAATCATAGCAGCAAAGTGAAGCAATTAGCATGGAAGTCGTCACTACTGTCTCTGCCTGCTCGACCGAGCCAAGTACCAAGGTATCTCTCTCTCTCTCTCTCTCTCTCTCTCTCTCTCTCTCTCGCTCGCTTTCGCACTCTCACTCTCTCGAGGGAAAAAGACCTCTCTTTTTGTTTCCCCATCGAATTTTCTGATGGTCACATCCAGACCGTCTATCAAGATCCATGTCCGATCCAGAGCGATCGGACGGTCCAATTCATATGTAAGCAGCGAAGGAGGTCATTATCACGACGTGTAGATCGTATATTCCCTTTCAGAGCCGCAGCCAAACTGAAAAAGCGAGGAAGCGGCGCGCGATTCCTTTTGATAATCATCATGACAACGCTCGTGCAAGAAAGAAATCCACTCATGCGAGCAAACCCCAATTTTATACCTTCGTTTTAGATTAGGACTGCTTAGTAGTTTTCATAATTATGCTTTGTTTTGATGTGGCTCTGTAAGAAGGTATTTCGATGTGATTTGTTCCATAAAAGGAAATGTCATGGTGAGCATACAAATTGCTTCTTCCCGACAACAGGTGAAGTACTATTACTCGAAGAGGAATGATTCATCCACGTCCAAGGAGGAGAAAGTTAAATGGGCTTCAAGCAAGCAGCAGCTGACCGATGCCAATTCAAGCCCTGCATCCGGATGCAACGGTACGTTTCTTCTTCAGCATTCCTCGGATATCGTGACTTTTTTTTCCCCTGCAGTTGCAGTTTAAAATTTTTAATCTTTTTTTTCATGAAGGAACGGCGTTCGAGCTGGGCGCTTTCTTCGAAATTGATCACGAAAAGCTTCCTCCCAAGTCCCCGATCCAGCTTAAAGCCATCAGAGTCGTAAAGGTTTAGAGATTTCTTGTCTATTTTGATGTATCAGAATTAGATTAATTAAGCATTGGTTTACGTATTATGCGTTTGGAAAGCAGGTGAGCGAGGCGACGAGGCTGGAGGTAACGGTGAGCTTCCCCAGCATGCTCGCGCTGCGGAACTACTTCTCGCTATCGCCGGAGACCGGCCGCGACCCAGAGCTGGACGAGAGGTTCGTCATGAGTCCCAACCAAGCGGGAAGGATACTATGGCGGCTGGTACCGCTGGCGGAGGTTGAAGCGCAGAAGCACTTGGAGAGCTTCTGGTTGTCGTGTCCCAATCTCCACGAGGACTCTCCGGCGCCCGTGGTAACTAGCGAATCCATAGCCCCGCCAGAAGAAGAATTCGGCGAGGGAGAGTCAGCCATGGCCGAAAATAGCCTCTTGGCCATGATCAAGCGCTCTGGTCTCATCCAATGGGGGATACGAAGAAAAGTCAAATACATAGGAAGGCACCAGTCGGCGGAGACCTCGGAGGATGACCACGAAGAGGAAGTTGAGGTAGATTCCCGAGCGGACGTCGAAGAGGAGCAGAGTGAGAGGAAAAGGAAGCGAGAGAGCGTCGAGGTTGAGAGGAAGATTAATACGAAGAAAAAAAAGGGAAAGAAAAATGAGAAGAAGCTGACTGGGAAGCGACCAACAGGGGCCGTAAATGGGAACACTGATAAGAAAAGGGGCGGGGAGGAACGGCAACATAGGAAGGGAACTAAGGACCGGTGGTCGACGGAGAGGTATGCATCGGCGGAGCTGAAGCTGCTGGGGATTATGAAGGAGAAGAGGGCCGCGCTAGGGAATCCCATAATGCGGCAGACACTGAGAGAGGAAGCGAGGAAGCACATTGGCGACACGGGGCTACTGGACCATCTTCTGAAACACATGGCGGGCAAGGTGGTGACTAACGGCGCCGAACGGTTCCGGCGGCGGCACAACTCGGAGGGCGCCATGGAGTATTGGTTGGAACCAGCAGATCTGGTGGACGTCCGGAAGCTGGTCGGCGTGTCCGACCCCTACTGGGTGCCGCCGCCTTGGTGGAAACCCGGTGACGCCATGTCGGATTGCCCCTGCAGCGGCGAGTGCAAGTCAAAAATACAACTCAAGGAGGAAATTGCAATCCTGAAGAGGTTCTTTTTTCGATTTTACATTAATTATAAACCATAATAATTAGCTCTTCGTAGGAAGCTTAAAATACACCTCTTGATTACTCTTGTTCATTGATCATTTCGCTATTAATTATACAGGGACATCAATCAGCTATGGTCATTGAAGAACATGGATAATGTGAGTAAAGATGCCCCGGCGCTGATGCAGTTTGATATTTACAGAGATTTGATCAATAATTAACAGATTTAATTACCTTTTCTACTAGCTTTGTCTCATTGTATTAATTGTTGTGCTCTGTTCTTAATAAATAGACAACAATTGGAAGTCAAATGATGATTCTTGTTTTAATTAATGTAGATGAACATACACGTGAGGAATATTAATTCTTGTTAAACTGCATGCATTAATTTGTTTCTGCAAGCTATTGTTTAATGATAAATCATTGTGCTAATCTGCTTGTTGGATTCTCAGGAGAATTACAAAAGGTTGGTGGAGAGGAATCACAAACACGAAGAAGAGATAAATACTCTCACTAATTCTTTGCACCTCTTGAAGGTACCAACTGTTCTACGTCTGTCCTTTCTTTAATTTCATTGGATTTTTCAAATTCCGATTACTTGCGGATGCCATTTTTATTTGTGCAGGAAAAGATCCTCCAACTGAGGGAGGAGAAAGAGATTAAGAAAGTGGCCATGGAGGCAATGAGAGTAGACAAGGGATTGCAGTGCGTTGGAAATCATGACGACGGGGCGACGAAGAAAGAGGAGAATGTGAAGAGCATGGAGATGATGGACCATGACGATGGGACGGCGGCGGAGGGTAACTCGAAGACCGATAACTATGATTCCGGCATCACCATCAGCTCCACGAACGACACCGCCATCGCCAACAGCAGCAGGATAAGTACTAAGGCCAAGAGCGGCGCCGCCCCGAACAGCAAGAAGGCTCGCCGAAGCGGATTCAGGATATGCAAGCCTCAGGGGACGTTCCTGTGGCCCGATATGTGGAGCAGCAACGTCGGCGGCCGCGAGGAGCCGCGTCCGTCGTCCTTGGTGGTTCCGAACACAATCGTGCCCGCGTCGGCCGCTGCGATGTCGACTATCGAGGAGCACCTGATGCTGATGGGCGGCGGCGTGCCAACCCCTCACTCGGCCTCGTCAGCCACGTCGGCGCCCAGTCTCCTGCTGCTGCCATCGCCGACGTCCTCCACGGCGCCAGCTCTGACACGCCCCTCTGAGGTCGTGACGGTCCTCACTCCGCCACCTCCTGCGGCCCGCTTCCATCACCTGCAACAAGCGAGCGCCTCCTACGGCCTCTATCCTGCCTCCGTGGTGTACCACCGCACGGTGGCTCACGTACGTACTGATCTGCCTGCTACATAATAATAATTAAAAGAAGAACGTTACGTTGTCGGGTGTCTCTGACACGATGTCACAGCAGGTCTGGGCGCAAACAACGTCTGCATCGCCGGCAGCAATGCCTGCAGGCGTGGAGGGGAACAAGAGAGCAGAGATGGCAGCTGCCGTGGCTTCGTGGGACGCACTGCACAGAGACAAGGGAGGGAAAGGCGGCATCACCACTACCGATCTCGCCCTGGCCACGCCCTCCATGGCCACCGCCACCTACCAATGATCAACCTCGCTCGCCTATTCTAAGTTCTAACGTGGACACTCTACCATTAATTTGAAGAATATACATACACGCAATGTAAGATTCTGCAAATTCCTTAATTTCCAGCTCAGTTGCATGCCTCTGTCACTGATATGCCATTGGTGCTGATTTACATTTGTGTATGAAGCTTGTCTTCTGAGAGGCCATGGCCATGGGAAGCAAAATTTTGTTTGAGGGGCCTGAAACTCAAAAGGTTTTAATTTTGTTTGGCGGCTTCAAAATAAAATGAGCCCGCAGAAAACAACATTCACAACTGTTGATCCTTCTTTTACTCAATCAAACAGACAGACAGATACTCATACTTGCATCGTCCATCAAATGTGGCGTGGCTGCGTAGCTTCGATTCCACTCATTATTGTGCTCGACGAATAACAAGTAGTTTATGATATGTAAGTGCAAGCGGTCCGTCCAATTGAAGAGGATACAAAAAATTCCATTCAATTCAATTGATTGTTATCTAATTAACAAACACAAGCTACGAGAATTTTCCATTCAATTTAATTGATTGTTATCTAATTAACAAACACAAGCTACGAGAATTTTCCATTCAATTGAATTGATTGTAATTATTAAACAAAACAAACTACAAAAATTTTCCATTCAATTATATTGATCGATTGTTATCCAACAAAACAAGCAACAAGAATATAATTTTCCATTCAATTGACTGCAGTTATTAGCTAGCTGAAACAGGCTCGACTATGATCTAGAGTGGGATTATGAGTTCTGTCGAGTGAGGTTAGCTATCTATCTATCTATAAATAATGCACATGGATTACACTTAATTGTGCAAATTAAATGATAGCTTAATTTCATCGATCGTCAACCCTTCCTTCAACTCCTTGTCATTATTTAGACAACTAAAGCATTAATTTGCTAAACTTAAAGATAGTCAATATCAACCTTCCTAGCTAGCTAGCTCCCTTAGTGAGCATGTATGTATATGTCTAATTAATTAATTTATATATATTCGTCTTTTCGTGAGGTAGGCTCACTCGAACCAGTTAAATCGACGATACTATTCACGCGCAATCCGAGTGACACAATAATATTATTAAATAAAATCTATTCAATAAAACAATTTTTTTAAAAAAATAATCTTTTTTCAAAGACACATCATTGGATCAGTCAATGCCTGGGAAGGGCCTTTGCATGTCAACTAGCGTTTAGATTAAGCCAACCAGTTGGGGACCCTCCTGGTTGAGCACTACCAAAGTCATTAATTATATAATTATTTATCTAAAATATTATTATTATTTTTTATACAAAATGATCATCTATATATATATATATATATAAATTAACCACTCTCACATATGTATATATATTTGCATGTAGCTAACCCTTAATTCATTAATTATAGGTTCGTATATATATAGTTGACTAATGGAAAGTGGCATCTCAGCATTAATTAACATTAATTCATGTGTTAGGAGAATCTGTCCGTCTTCCAATGTAAGATTAGTTATTAGATTAAGATTTGAGATCACTCTAGAATCATCCGTCAGTATAGATAATTATATTATTAGTCACTAAAAAGATAATGGAACATTGTTAATATATATAATAACAATTAATCCATTGAAGCATTAATTAATTCCTAGCTACTAGTGAGTTTTCATTGCGTAAAAGAATGAAGAATCGATAGACGTCCGTAGCTAACACTGTGAAAATGGAGGTCTCCATCAATTCAAGCATAATGCAACACTTTGATCAGTAGTGGTTTCAGTGAAGCCTCACTCAACCAGATTGTTATATATGCTCCACTAAGACTTAGGGTTTAGATGGTGACCAGTAGTGGACCACTTAAACACTGATTAGGTCAAATGGTGGGACAGTGCAAGAGGAATGTGATTTTGAACTATATATACCTACCCCTCAATATTTCCCTAAAACACTTTTCAAACGTAGATGCTTTAATTTTGTGCTAAAGATCAATGACAATCTAGGGATGTTTTAGATGTAAGGACGACATTTTCATACTTCTCCACATGACTCATGAATCGCGATTAGAAAAGTATATGCTTTTGTCTTATAGAAATATCGACTCTGAAAAGTAATATCATAGTTGACTTGGCTCAAAGCTCTCCACCGTATGGAACATTCGAGTCACTTTTGTTTATCACCCAACAAGATATATAGACGTTCAACATATGAACATCGAAAAGTGTATTGTTTTAAGTGCAAGGGTTGTTAATGTTCTTCAAATTCAAATTCCTAATCGTTTTATTTTTTGAGTGCTTGATTATAAGATATCTAAATTAAGATCATTTCCCATACAATAGTTTTCTTTTACCTTCCATTTTAAAAAGTTTTTTATACTTTCATTACTTTTTTTTTTCAGATGGAAGAATTAAATTTTGTCAAATATAAAGAGTTATATAATATAGCTAGCCTTTTAATATTGTTTAATTATGTTTTATGATTTTAACAACTTGACATTAATTGTTTGGGGGAGAAATAATAAAAATACACAAACACATTTATATATAGAATCTCAAACAAACATGCAATGATCAAATTGTTGTTAATATGTAATAGTGACAACAACAGCATGTGACAAAGAAATCTTGTTCAAATAATTAAACATTAATTAACCTATTCTCGAAAAGAGGACAATAGCTAAATGCCATGACTTTTCCTAATTTGAGGGGGGAAAGTTAATGCAAGATTTGATGCTTAAAATAGGCGTTTCAATAATTAATAAGGCACAAAAAACAAGGATTAATTTTATTTTCCATCCAATATTTTTATTAGTTTCTCATTTTAATTCATCTCTATTATATATATATAATTTAGAATATTATTCTTTTATGCTATGTATTGTATTTTTAATTACTTTTTTACAATCCTAATTACAATGATGAAATAAAAACAAGTTTAAGCCGAAATATATAGATGACGAAGAAATTAGTGTAGAAACAAAATTAAAGAAAAAAAAATTGATAACCTACCTAATTCATTGATGGGAAGGACAATTATTTGTGAGCCAAATTTATTATATATTCCATGGACTCCAAGTACTTTTACCACTCCATCAATTATATTCGTCCAAACATTTTAAGGAAATTATTTAGTAAAAACATTTAAAAAAAGACAAAATTTAACAGTGTGAATATACTTTTTTTAAGTGCATGCCTGACACAAGATGACAAGAAGGTTGCTATTTCATAAATTTTGTTCGATATTTTCTTACGTCACTGTACAGGCTTTAGCTGGGGAACACAACTCAAGTCAAAGTCAAAGACTAACAAACCCTAGACTTTTGTTTTTGTTTTTAAAAATATATAATTAATAAAATTATAATTAGCTATAAATAAATAATAATATAAAAATATTAATATTTGAATTTGAGTTTAAAAAATATATGTAATATTTGAATTCAATTCAAAATTTAAAAATATAAATAATTTTAATTTATTTTTTTAAAATAAAATTTAAATTCGAATTTGATTTGAATTGTTTGTACTTTGATTTAAACCGAATCGAATTATGATTTAAATTTGAGATTGATTTGAATTATTTAAATTTAATTTGAATATATTAAAATTATATAAAAATAATTAAAATTTGATTAAGTTTAATTTACCATCAATTCATGAATAATTAAATATAATATTATGAAATCAAATTTGATTCAAAAAAATTATCAAAATATTCAAGTTGAGTTCAAATTTAATAATTCAAATACAAATCAAATCTTTTTAGAACTGATCACCATCCTACTTATAACCTCTGATGACCTAATATTGTCTTAAGACAAGACATAATGGTTTATATAGTTAAGAAATTATTTAAGACTTTTATAATAATATATAACCCACATTTTATGAAAAAAAGACAGATATATAATTAAAAAATTATATTTTTTATATCCAACAATATATATCAACATATATCATCCTGATTTAGAAAAATTGCAACTGAACATAAAAGCTAATTGTTTATTAAATAAATTAAATTACAATTTCTTATTCATTTTTGTACATTTTAAAGAATATATAAATTTTGTCTCTTGCTTTTTAATATTTATCATGTGCAAAATTATATTTTGACAAAACCACGTGAAGCCACTTTGTCTTCACCTCTTTTTCACCCATTCTTTTACGTATCAACCATTCTAGTAAAAAAAAATTCAAAGAGAAATTTATTTTTCTCAAATTATAAGAAATTTATTTAAATATTTTAATAAAAAAAATAAAAAAAAAAAAGAAGTATTTTGTATTTTTTTCGCATGGACAAAAATGCCCTCGTTACTTTTATTCTTTTTCAACTTTTGCCCAGGCTCATCTCACCGTCTCCGCTATAAAGAAACAGGGAAAGCTGGCTGCTCCGCTCGCCTGTCTACAAGAGCAGCTTCATTATTTCCCTGTTTCTGTTCTTCTCTCGATCGGTTTGTTTGCTAAATTGGTGCAGAAGAAGATCCATCAGAAAGGTCCATTTTTTGTTCTCCTTGCGAACTCTGATTGAGGAGTATTAATGGCTTCCAAAGACATGGAGAGCAAGCCATCTTTCTCCTTCTTCCTCGCTTCTTCTTCTTCTTCCTCTTGCTCTTATAAGGAGATGATGAAGAGGCCTTCTTTCTTGCTCGGCTTCCGCTTCGTCGTCTGCGTCGCCCTCTGCTACCTTCTCTGGCTCCGCTTCCTCTTCTACACCTTCCCACCGGCGTCTACGGCTGTCTCTGGTAGAACGGCCAAGCTCAGCCGCCCTCTGGCGGCCACCTGCGACCCTGCCATCGCGCCGTTTTATATCCACCGCCTTCACCCCCGATTCAACTCTGCCCTCGTCCAGCGCGGCCTCTCCTGCGTGGCTTGCTGCGATGTCTGCCCCCACGTCGGCCACCGCGGTCTCGGCCGCCCTCTCCTCCGCCTCCCCGCCGACGCTGACGTAGACCCGGGCCTCACGTCCTGGTACGCCACCCACCCCCTCGCTGCCGAGGTCATCTTCCACGCCCGCGCCGAGCGACACCCTTGCCGCACCGCTGACCCGGCCGCGGCGGAGCTCTTCTACGTCCCCTTCTTCGCCGGCCTCCACGCCGCCACCAACTCCCGGCAGCAGAACCACACCCGCCGCGACGCCCTCGCCGTCGACCTCGCGGATCACCTCGCCTCCCTCCCGGCCTTCGGCCGCCGCGGCGGCCGCGACCACTTCCTCGTCGTCGGCCGCACCTCCTGGGACTTCATGCGCAACCCGGCCCACCCTGACTCCGGCGCCAACCGGTTGCTCCTCCTCCCGGAGTTCGCCAACACGACCGTCCTCACAGTGGAGCGCCACCCCTGGGAGGGTCGCAACCAGTTCGGCATCCCCTACCCCTCCTACTTCCACCCGCGAACGGCGGAGGACGTGGCGGACTGGCAGGCGGAGCTCCGCCGGTTCGCTCGGATCCGGAGCCACTTGTTCGCGTTTGTGGGCGGACTGCGGCCCGGCGCGGACAAGGCGTCGGTTCGGGCCTCGGTCATGTCCCAATGCTGGAAGTCGAAGCGCTGCCTCCCGGTCGACTGCAACCCCACCCGACGCAGGTGCGAAGACCCAGATCGTGTCCTCGACGTGATGCGCCGGGCTGACTTCTGCCTGCAACCGCCAGGCGAGTCGCTCACTCGGCGGTCCACCTTCGACGCGATTCTCGCCGGCTGCATCCCGGTGTTCTTCTCCGAGCACTCGGCGTACGCACAATACGAATGGTACCTGCCGGCTCGACCGGAAGACTGGTCGGTTCTGTTGAAACCGACCAAATGGGACCACATCGAGGAAGAGCTGGCTGGGATTCCGAAAACCGTGGTGGAGAAGATGAGGGAAACGGTGATCGAGCTGATTCCTAAGGTGACCTACGCTCATCCGGACTCGAGTGCGACCCAGTTAGGGTTTCATGATGTAGTAGATATGGCTCTAATTGAGCTCACCAAGCGGGTTCGATCGAACCGAGAAAATCTGTGAAAATACTGTAAATAGCCAATGTTTCTCGCCTTCAAGTATTTATAAACAATGTGTAGGTTTATATCTGCTAATTATTCTTTAATTTTTTCCTCAAAAGAAATCAAATTTCTTGTGACTACAGCAAAATGAATACGACAACCACCTTGATGGGTGACTCGTTGAACTGTAGAGGCCCTTCGAGCCCAACCAATCGAATGTCGGTAGAGTCGATCAAAGGAGCAAGGATTTGTGGGAGTGGATCAAAGGTCAATGGATTGAACATTTAAGCATAGAAAATTTGATGCAAGAACAACTTTGTGGTCCGTGGGGCTCTAACGGAAGACAACATGACTCTTTGTGACTTGTGCAATTATGCTTTGGAAACTGGACCACGCCAGTTGATTTATTTGACTGGTTTGGCTCATGCTTGTCAGGATCAAGGACCAAAGATCCAAGATCGGTGGCATTTTGTATTGTAATGCATCAGAAATCAGCAATCCGCTGACTAAGGGAATTACCATGCTGCACATGCAGATCATGCGTAAATCTTTAGGGCACAGCACTGGCTAATGCCTCCAAGAGAATGAGTACATAAAATGTTGTATATCGAGTGATGAACATCATAGTTACACACAACACAGTCTTAGTACATAAACAAATCACAATGAGAAGCAGCGGCAAAAAAATAAACGTAACTGTTTACAGAAATCATCCAGCCGCTTGAAAGTCTCCGAAATCATCATCTATAATGTCTTGGGTGCTATCTTTCAATGTGGATGATTCTTCAGGTGAAAGTTCAGCTTCAGATTGCGAATTAACGTCTTCAGCGTTGGATGGCTGCGAACTAAAGGGTGATTTTTGAACAGGATTGATGGGAGAAAGCGGAGAAGGGGGCGGTGGGGGTGGTTTAAGGAGAATTGAACCTTCGCTGGCTTTCGTCTTATCGTCCAAGGAAAGATTGTTCAGACCCTGCTCCATGCTTGCGGACTTCACCTTTTGTCCTTTCTGTTAACAAGTGTACAAATTGCCATTAGCATTACCAAACTGGGGTGTCGAGAAAGCAAATCTATGCAACAAAGTCACAACCGTATGAAGACCCGTATAAGCACATCATAATCCAAGCAAGACTTTGAGAATTGAGAAAAGTCCATGAATTTAATTGGTGCTCAGAACAAGTTGTTTTTGCTTCATAGGAAACTAAAAGGGGTCAACAACTACGGAAAATTGCACAAAGCATGCCAATGGAAACAGTTGGAGATTTAATTATGAAAAAACTAATATGGATCCATGGGAAATTGAAGTAACTTAAAGTAGCGCTTAAGTGGTAATGATAAACAATAGAGGTCTTCGGACACATAACCAAAGAAAAACATTCCAGTTCTATATTTCAGAAGATTATTGCATTTTGCAAGCAGCTCACCGCAATTACATTAAACTAAATATAAGTTAAGATCATGGATGCTAGCGAACGGAGAACTGTAGAACCTAACCTTCCAGTCTGCAGAAGGGTTAAAAAGGACAAGGAACTAGAAACATAGACGGAAATAGATGAGACTTCTTTATTTCGATCATATCTACTAATAGACAAGCAGTGCATTCCTGTCAAATTACATTAGAACACGAAGGATGAGAAGAAATTAAAAACACCTAAAGGCTCAACTGCAGTTAATTATAGTATAATTGTTCCCTCAATGTCTTGTCTGTCATTGCTTTTTGATGTCTCATCAACTTTATTTTAATAACTGGTAGACGTTCTGTCAGAATGTGATCCTTATCCATGCTAAAACATAGACCAGTAGCCGTAGGTTTAAAGCGTTTGCACAAGTCAGTTTCTCGCAAGCTTACAGTAAGTTTGAAATAGTCAAATTATGCAGTAGCAAAACTTAAGTATGATCTTATTATTTTCTACTACTGCCCAAACTAAGTAGCATAGCTACTTGGGGTCAGTTACATCGATCTTATTGTGTCCATTGAGCTCCATGATCATATGACTATCTAAAACTATTTTCTCTCATTTTATCATATTTGTGGCTACGCCTAATGCCCTAATTCGTATTGCACACTAGTACACTCTTATCCATCTTAGCTTTGTTAATTTCTACTACATCAAACTTTTTTTTTGTCGATGTTGCTGCCGACAGCCCAAAGCCCAGCACCCAATCAATTAATCACACAAGACTCAAAAAGATCCTCTCCCTACAACTTTACAGGAATTTAACCAGATATATCCAAAGGGAATGCAACAAGCCAACTGGGCAGAAATTATTTGACAGAATCTATAAGTAAAATTGAATATAGAGACCACGTGAATCATTTGGATCATATTTTTGTGATCTAATATCACGGACTATGATTTCAATTAGCTGATTAACACTCCATGACAATAATAATAACAGTAAACAAAAAAAGTGGCCCAACTATTTGATATCAATTACATAATTACATGAATCTTTTTCCCATTAAATTGTGCAAGGCCATGCCATTGGTAAAAAAAATGCCTATGGAATGTTTCAATTATATAAAATACAGACGTATAATTGTCTTTGATTTATATCTACCATTCACACTAACAATTATAATTGCTAGATGGTTAAACTTCATTTGTGTCCAAAATAGAGGAATTAGTAAGAATTAAATTCTTTCCCCTCAAATTCCGTTCAATGAGAGAAATTGATGATTTTATTTTATTTTATTCCCTTTCTTTTTCTTTCCTACTTTCCAGGTAAACACAGTATCTAAGAATAGATCTACTTCTTTGCAAAAAAAAGGACTCTTCATTTAAATTATAATGAACCTCGAAATCTCTCTTTGTTCTACTGATGCAAGTCTAACTATTTTGGTGTATGATTATTTAGTTTGTACTTATTCATCCTCTTACAATAGAACCTTATTCCATTTATACACGGAGGCAACATGTGTCTACAAGAAAGCATCAAAATAATAGAGCTTCCAGCTGAAATAAACTAAAACCACCGAACCATGCTCAAGAAAAGTACTGACAGAGATACACCTCTATCCATGTTTCTACTTACATTTTTCAATTGAAGCACCAAAGTCTCCCCTTCCTTCAGACTGTAATCAACTGTTGATGTTGTCTGATAATGTTGCTCCATCTCTTCAGCAACTTTCTTTTTGTTTAGATATCTCAATTACTGTAAAGGAGCAAACTTTTTATACAGTTGGTAGAAACAATATCATATGTCATCTTGCAACTTGCAAGTACTACCAGACATCATATATAAGTTACTAGTCAACATAAAGGAGGATACTTCATGTGGTCATGGAGAGCAGCTTGAAAATCATAAGCTTCTGGTCTTTCCCTAAATCCTATGCCAATGAAAGCATGCCGTTTTCGGCCACCTGCAGTTTAAATGCTTAACTGTCTGATCTTGCATTCAACCTTAAAGCAAAGAAATGAATGCCTATGAATTGAAATGCAATATGATATTTCACCTTAATTTCCCTCACGGTAATGCTCTTCTGAGTTGACTAACAAGACCTATCTAATTTGTTTTCAAAATTCCAAAACTAACATTTCTAGATATGCATTTGAAACAGTGGAACTCACTCTATCTCACTCAAGCCTCCACGTCCCATCTGACAAAATGTCACTAAGTGTTCAATCACTTAGCATAATGACATTCGAAAACAGATTATTCACCTCTGCTACCAGATGCTAGACTTGTTCACAATACATCTTTTAAATAAGAACTTATTTTGAATCTTGGATTTTACTTGCTTAGTAAAATTAAGTGAATCTAGAAAGAAAAATCTCCTACTTATACAATAGAATGATACTCCCTAAGGATGGATGATAAAACTAATAACAGCAAACTTGATTTCTCAATTGGATAAACGAAACACAATCTTATGTGGACAAAAAGGCATTGTCTTTGAATTTCATTTGGAATATTAATTAAATATGTCAGGTTTTGAAAGCACAGTAACAAAGTTTAAGGAACTTACCGATGTTTTCCTCAATGCGAAGCACAAAGTATCTGGAGAAAAGATAAATGGTGATCAAGTGAATGAAAATCATGATTGGTGCATAACCAAGTTGTGCTATTAGGAATCTACTGGGTATAGATAATCCATCTAGTTGATAAATATACAATATCTGGACTTGATGCATTTCAAAATGTTACAAAATTTGTTGCAAGAAAATAACAGAAAGATAGCAAACCTGCTACTGTCAATAACAGGTTCTACTGGATGTGGTTCTCCCTCTCTCAAGAATGCTCTAGCATATAATTCTCCTAAAAAAGTGTTTCTCATGATAAAGAAAGCTCAAAATCATATAATGTTACTGCTTTCTGTTTTATTTTGATTTGAAAGTTGAGTAAACCTGATTTATTATCTTCCAATCTGATAATGCACTCTTCCCCTTTGCTAACAACCTTCAATGCTCCCTCCCACACCCATTTGTTCACGTTCCACTCATCAGCCCTGAAAATCAGCAAAGTTATTCTATACAATAAGCTATAGTATGTGAACCCCGAACTTAGGTAACGCTGTGAAATAAATATTTGCATGCAAAGTTATTGGGAAAAAGGTCAAATTACAAAAGGAAATACAGGAAAACCTGAAAGGAAAGTTAAAAAGTGTTGAAAAAATTAACAAACAAAGACTCAAGCATTAGGAAGGAGAAAGTGAATTTAAGGAAATCAACCACATAGTGCCCCATATAAATATGCGATAGGAAGTCTCTCCCCCCCTTGGTATAGCAATATTAAAATAATGTAGTTAAATTCCAGCAATTTGTTTAATTGCTCCTCCTAACTATTCTAGTACATTGATCCCAAGCTCAGCTCATTTATGTAGCTAAATAAGCTCAGCTAATTGTTAAACAAGTTCCAGTTAACAACCACAACTGAGCTTGAAATCCATTAAAGTTAAAATTTCATTGAAGCACAAGCTTGAAACAAGAAGCTCATCTAAGTTAAAATCAATTCAAATTGGAATTTAGTCAATAATGGATCTAACTAGACTTTGTAATTCTTAAATCACCGTATCAGAGTAATTCTAAAAGACTGAACTATAAGGAGTCATGTATCATTCTTAGCTTCAAGCTTGCTAGAAAGTTGAGTCAAACTTAAACAATATCTTTTTAAGAAGTGTTTGTCTTTTTTAGCGCTTCTCCTTACCTTAATCAAACAAAAAATAAGTAACCTTGGAAGTCTAATTTATCATTCTTGGTCCACCGCTAATGAAACATTTATACATCAAGCTTACACATTAGGGCGCCAGAACAAAACACAAATGAAGCCCAAGCAAATCTAGAATCAGATAAGGTTATGCATGAAGATATAATAGCAAACCATAAAGGATATCCAATCTAGAAGTGACCCACTCCTCAATTATCTCCATTCCTGACGCTTATTACAACCCTCAGCGATCACGATTCCAAGTTATTACGACCCTCGACGCTTGTTTGTACGAGATATAAACCTACCAGTCATACTAGGCAATAAAGAGGAACAATTTTTTTACCACAATTCTGCATCCACCAGTAAGTAAAATGGGAGAAATGGTTTTTTGCAATCTACGTAAGAACCGAAGAGTGGAATTGGGGATCAAAACACCTGTAAGAAGCTGCAGTCTTCCTGGGCGGGATCTGTCAGCAAAACCCCAAGGGGGGCAAGGAAGGGTGTGGGTCAATAACTAGATCGGAAAGACGATGCAACAGAAAGAAATAATTCGCAGTCGGCGGGATTACCAAGTAGACGTAGCACTCGACGGCGTGGAAGAGAACGAGTTCCAGAGCTTCTTCCGTCTCTCCTGCCTCTTTCTCGGCTCCAGCGGGATCGGTCTTGGTCGGGTCGCCCATGGCGAGTGCTCGCGTCGCTTGTCGTGGGGAATCGAGTTCGCGATGAACTTATGCATCGATTCCACACCATCGCGACTACAGTCGTGACTTAACTCGTGATCGACCGGCCTTGCCGCTAGAGACTTTTACAGTGTGAGTTTTCTAAATTTTAGCGAAATAAAAATTCGGATAAAATTTGGGATTTAGAGCGCAATGTATAAAACTACATAATTATTTATTAACTAATCAATAAATGTAAAATAATAAAAAAAACTAAAATAATAATATTATTTATTAGGATAAAAATCAACAAAGATGTCTGTAAATCTGATTTTTGAGTCATAACTTGAGCCCTCGAGATCCTCTCTCCCATCCAGAAGTCGATTCTGATGGTTCAGCCTGGCGGCGACGGAGCCCCGGCGTCGACCGCCGGCGACAGCCCCCGCAGCGAGAACTCTAGTCAGACGTTCGCGGAACACAGCAGCTTGGAGATGAAGAAGAAAAGGCGGGAGCTTTGGTCCTAAACCCAACAAAATTGAGCCACCTGAGATTTTGGGGTGTACCTTCACGTGATCTTCGGCCTCGATCTTTGCAGGAAGATGCTGCACGAGCAGACAACACAAGTGAGGCTCGTTCCCGGCGGCGCCGGTGGAGGCGAATTCCCCGACGACGGCCACAGCTGGCGGAAGTACGGGCAGAAAGATATCCTCGGAGCCAAACACCCAAGGTCATCAAACAGCAGCCTATTACAATCTAAACACAGAGAATTGTCCTGCGCCGAAGCGAGTGCAGCGGTCGGATGAGGATCCCTTGCTGTTTAGCATCACCTACAGGGGAATTCACACATGCCTGCAAAGACCACACAAAGTTTCAGCATCAGCATCTGAAGAGCAACAGCACAAGCACGAACACAAGAAAGTCAAAGCTGAAGTCTTCGACTCTAGGAAACTCAAGAGCAAGCTTGACCGTCAATGGCTGCACGGGAAGAAATGCCGCCGGAGATCGTTTCCTTGCTCTCCGCTGATGATGACGGCTTAATCGGCAGTTCTACTGTCCTGTCTCCGGTTACCTTGATGCCACTTACTTCTTCATGTGGTAAGCAGCACCTTTCGTTCTAACAAAAATCTGCAGTATTAATAGAGATATATCTGTTTTCTTTTACTATGTAATAATAATAACGTGCGTAACATCCACATCTGACATTATGTTGAAAAAACAACCATCAATGTGTAAGGACAAAGAAATACAACCGATCTCAGATCGTATTTATTCCAGTTTAAGCATTAATAAGACCATAGGATCTCCCGTAATCCAACAAACAGACTATTATATATATATGAACGCCTTGTGCTGAAGGAATGAACACAATAGTTGATTTAGAAAGAAGACCTCAATCCTTCCTCTCCCATAAGAATTGCTATCAACAACTCATTCCAGGTATCAATTGGCCCAGGCAAGCACCAATGCAGACAATCCTGCTGGGGTTTCTTAGTTAGATCAGGGTGGTATATTCTGTAGGGCCCTGGATGCCCGTCGGGCCTCATCAGTGAAAGATGGTAAGTATCAAGAAGTTTCAGATTCAAACCATTTGACAATCCTTCCTGAAACTCCTCCAATTCCACACCTCTCATTACTGCATCCTCAGGATCAGCATTGTACTCACCTTCTTTGAACGGCATTGTTCTGTTGCAGATCCCCCCATTGTACCATTTTCCATACTCGAAGTGGCTCGGAGTCCAAGTCCTCAGAACCACAAGAGGTTTGTGGTCGGCGGCGCTTAAAAAGCGAAAAGCCAATCGGAGGGCGCTGCGGTAGGAGTAGTCCATGCCTAGTTCTTTTAACGATTTGTCTGGGCAGTAGTGGCAACCGACGATGGTGTTGTTCTCCCAGAATGTGGTTTCTTTGAGAAACCACTGTCCACCAGACAACATTATGTACTCGTAGTTTTGGGATTGACTAGTCCATGTGGTATCGAGGACATCAAGATAAATCTGTAGGTCTTTCTTGGACTTTGTTTCAGTAGAGTTCACCAGAAAAGGAGCCCAAATGAGTCCTAATGTGATGTTGTGAGAGGGTAAGTGCCATGTCTTGGATTGAAATGCTTCATCGTGATAAACTAGAACTGCTTCTTCAACCTGACGATAAGACAAACATTCAAGGAGACAAATCATGGTCAGAAGGTAAGTTCCAATTGTAAAGTAAAGAGAAAAACCTAGACTATTGATATTGGGTAATCGACTTCAAATCATAAGTAAACTACAGTATCAACAGAGTTCGAATCCAAGGTAAATTCTTCCCAGATGCCATTTCCATTGGCAACTCAAATTTGGCATTGAAAGTCTGCTTCATAATGAAACTTGCTTAATTAAAATGTATAATGGTGATGTGGGGTGATGCTAAAGATCATACAAGAAGGAAATCTGCCACCAATTTTTTCACGAAATAGAAATAGAAGTGAAAATGAAACTAGTAACAGTTTCAAGCACGTTCAGAAAGCACCTTTGAGAGAATACATAGCAATGACTCCATCTGGTTGCGGAGAATAGAATCGCCAACAAAAGCTATTGATCTGCCCCTCATACTACTTAAGAACTTCTTTGTGTCTATTGGAGGAAGTTCACAACTGTATGGTTTCCATCTCCAGTAAAGGTAGCCAGTATCCAGTCGACCATTTGTCAAACAATTTTGAGGAGAAGATATGAACTTGCAACTTGAATTTCTGTAAGCTGGAGCAGAATCATTTTTCCACTCCCCAGAGAGAATATCACATCCTTTTGCAACACCAATATTTGAGATTGTATTATATTTTAGGGCTCAGGATTCTATTCATAAAAAAAGGATGCAGATAAACTAACAGGAAAAGTTAATCAATAAAGCACTGCCTGAATCTGTGAGCTGCTGGTTTGCATTCACCTATGGATCCCTTTTAGGACTTTTTATATAAGCAATAGCTTTTAATTAATCATAGAAAAATACTGAGAGAGTACCCAACAATGAAATATTCAGTATCATAGCTTCAAAAATGATCATAAAAAAAAACATTGTGGGGACTTTTTTCGAGAATGATTAATTAAACTATTAGAAACTTGCTTTTTAATGTCTAAGAAAGATGCTCATGTCTACTCAGACAAGCAAGATGCAAAGTTTTTGAACCTTAACCCTATGCGACAATACTAGTACTCACGTCCTGTCGTAAATAAATTATTAAGAAAGTGAATGATATTAAACTAAAAATGATTCCTCTGTACAATGAGATTCGTAAGCAAGCATGATCCCCGCTGTAGTTGTAGGTCGGTGCAAGTTTGCAAATTTCATCGTAAAAAATCTCACCATTCTCAGCAACGCGAACAACCACGGGATTCTCGAATTACTCTCAAGGAGCAACGAAAAGAGAGAGCAATCGATACTTGCGAAGTTAATTTCCATTTTTTGTCATTAATAAGAACCCTAACCCGCCCCTACCAACGCCATACCATACAAAAGATCTATCACCAAACCCACTTCCTTGCCGACAATGAAAATCCATGGAAGATCACCCTAATATTTCGCCCCCAGTAACTTCAACTATCAAAATCTCACCTTTCATAGGAGCGGAACTGGCGTCCCGAGGGAAGAGGAGCTGAAAGGCGAGAACCACGAGGAAAGCAGAACCCAAGAGCATGAGGACGAAATCGCAGAAGCTCTTGCGGGGCATCCATTGCCTGCCTTCCGCCATGGCGCTCTGTTTCACAGGGGAGGAGGGAGGCGCAGAAGCACGGCGACAGCTGACCGGTTGGACTGGAGCAGTGATATGACAAGAGGAAGGAACCTAAAGAAGCTGGCTCTTGGCGTTTAGCTCGTCCTACGTTTTCAAATTTACAATTTATTTTTCAAATTTACAATTGCCACCCCCTGATATGCAGAGTGTTGGAGCATCTCAAGCTAAATTAGTTTTTTTATTGTATTTTTTTTACAATTGCCCCCAAAGTTGGGATGTGGGCTCATGAGGAGCTCACAGAGCAATCTCAAACCCTTTTTTGTGGGTCACCTCGTCGTCGAAGGCGGCGACAGCCTGGAGCACGACGGGAACACACCAGAGCAGGTTGTGGAGGGCGAGGGCTTTGCCCCACCAATTTGGTTTGGCTTGGGCTCCAGGCACCGCACACGTACCGCTCGTCCTCGAGGTAGACGAGGTGGAACCCGGAGAGCGGATGCTCGATCGAGTGGCCGCCAGGGGAGTGCGTGCTTAGGGTCGAAGGTCAAGTGGGTGCGGAGGGTGTCGCCGACGGCGAAGTCCAAGGCGTCGACGAGCAGGCAGCATTGATGGGGGTTGACGTCGATGGCGTCACGCAGGACCATCAGCGAACGGAGGCTGCCGATCGAGGACCTCGCCTATCTGCCGGAATTGCTCCATCGCTGATGAGAAATTATCTAAAAAAAATTCATTTTTAAAAAAAAATCTTCCGAGGACAAAATTGAAAGATAAGAATAATCAAAATCCTAAAAACAATTTTCATCCAAATATTGAACAAAAATGAATTTAAACATCAAGAAATAGCATAGCATTCCATTGCACCTTCTCAATCTAACTAACTGAATAACCGTTTTTATATTCTTCCGAATAGATTTGCTTTCTTAAACGGGCTAAAAAATGGGCTTCGGGATCGAGGATGTTTGTTCAGGATTTTTTGCCAATGGGCTTTAAAATAAAATTTAAAAAAAAAATCAAAAAACGATGTTTGAAAAAAAAAAAATACAGAAATCATCAACTCACGAAGAATTAAAATAATAAAATGTTTTGTTAGTTAATTTGATTCAAACCATTTATGAGGTCTGAATAAGTGACCTCAATAATTCATACTTTAAACATTGACTTGACTCGAGCAATACCATATTATCCGTCCACGCCACCCCCACGTGGCCACGTTATTCCATTATCCAACTTCAAGGCCATGCTGAGCTGCGTCCCTTTTGTTTTATCGGTAAATAAACCATTATTAACAGGCACGAACATGCTACCTTTCCTGTGATCTGATCACAAACGTCAGGTGCACTCATCCAACGAATCAACGAAAGGGAAATCATCCGGGTGAATACGAAACGCGTGGAAGCAAGAACCCAATTCTACTAAAGTAGTGGCAGGTGGGTCCACGCCTGCCAACTCTTACATCACCGGCCACGTGATTGACCGCTACTGCATTTCGACGACACGTGTGCGGACCCTGTTCTGAACGAACTAGTGGCGCACGACAACACGATTGGCCACGGCGACCCGCTGCATTTACCCACGGCGTTGCCTCGACCCCTTCATGTGAGTGCTCTCCAATCGTCTCTCCGGTTTATTATCCGGGTTGCGGATTTGCGTAAGTTTAAGTTCGCAGTATACATCGTTTCTCCATGCTTGATACGGACACGTGTACGGTGACGTGGCTCCCTCTTCTCTCCTCTCTACACTTCGCTCGAGTTGGGACGAGGCCGTCTCACCTCCCCACCGCTGCGCCGTCTCTGAGGGATTCCTGGAGAGAAGAAGAGAGTAGCGTTGGAGTTTGGATTTCTTTTGGCTTCTTCTCTGGCCGTTCGATCCTCCTTTTGAAAACGTTCGAGCTCGGAGTCTCCTTGAGGGACTTGATCCCCTTTCTCCAGCGGTTTCTGCTTTTTGGAGGCGTAGTTGTCTTGAATTGGCACGCTAGATAATCGGAGAAGGAATCCTTGCTGGATGCTTCAGGTCAGTGACATTGTCGGGCTGATTCTGTGCACCGTCTCTGCATTGTGTTGTTTTTATTGTCTGTTCGCCCCCGATATAGGTTAGCAGTAGTCGACGGTTTGCTGTCTACGAATTGTGTTGGTCAGAATTAACACGGACGGATGTTTACGAATTTCGTCGTAAATATGATTTCTTGTATTTGTGTTTCTGTTAGGAAGATTAGAGGTGTGTACGATGCATCAGGATAATTGGGACTAGATTATGGATCATATACTGAAAAGATTCGATGGATAGGAGAAGGAAAAAAAATTTAGACAGATGATGAAGATAAGTTGATATGCAGCGGATAGTGTCATACTTTGAGAAAATTATTGTTTCTCCTGCTACAAAAGCTCGTCTCTGATTAGCCGATGATAAGAAACTTTTTTTCTAAGTCAGATACGGAACTGTCTTCTCGTTATGCTATCTTTTCTCTGTGGCAAATAATCAAAACCTTCAGATTTTTACACTAGTTACCTTTTTGTTCGTAGTTCACCTTGGAACCTGCAATATGGTCCAGTCACATATGGATCTGTGTCACATTTTGTTGTCCTGAACAGATTTTGTTTTTGTCCTAAAGCATTATTTACCATTTTTGGGGGGTTTCAAAATTTGGGTGGTAATCAGTAGGTCCGTTTGTTAACTTTACCTTTTTAAAATGCCTTCTGCATCCTGTCTCGAGCTTATGTTGGACCTTCAGTTCAGTATGTGTTGGTTTGCTAACCATACTGCCGAGCATGACAACCTTGTTAGTTGTCAGATACTATAATGATTTTTTTGCAAGATGGTCAGTCAATAAATCCAAAATAATTGATCAACCGGTAATTTGTCAATACTCCAGAATTTTCCTGGAAAGAAATGTCTTGTTGATTATGTTCCCAAAGGTTCTTCATTTTGTGATTTTAAGCAATTATATACATGCAGATAGCAACTTAATGGGAAATAATGAAGCAATGACGCCTTCAAAAACTGAGAAATTGCCTTCACATGTACAGGTGGGTGTACATTTTATATGATGATTTTACATGTGCATTTTCTCTTTACTAAACAATTGATTTTGTTATATCTAGTTGCTTGTGCCACACACTGATGCACCCTTTACTAATTGTAGGTAACCCACTAGTGGGGAGCTTAAAGAATAATTGGCTTTTGTGCTTTCAATATGTCACAGTTTGTTTACTTGCTGTCCTTATCCTACCTAAATCCTTGATAAAGTGTTTTTTTTTCTTGTTGCAAGTAGTGAGAAATACTAGTATCCGATTATGACTTAATTCAGTATCATTTTCACCATTTTCAGGATCAACCTGCATTTCATCCATATCCTGACTGGGCAACTATGCAGGTTAGCTATTACTTAATTTTATTTGTATCATTCTGAATAGAAACTAAGAACATTACTAAAGAAGAAGAGGCTGCTTTTCTTCTTCTTTTTCTTTTTCAGGCATATTATGGTCCTGGAGTGATGCCTCCTTATTTCAGCACTTCAATTGTGCCTGGTTATGCACCTCATCCATACATGTGGCCTCCAAGGGTATTTAAATTATTTGATCATGTTCTAACTGCATTCTTCTTTTTAATTACAACTTTATCTAAAAGGAGATCTATTATTAATAAAAAGTGAACCATGCCTTAGTTTATGTATCTGGCATTGTTCTTACCTTCAGACTTTTATGTATAATTAATAAACATATTTGTGTTTCATCCATTCGCTTGAATTTGGGGAAGTGGTTTTTTTATTCTTACATGCGCGTGACATCTAGAAGTATTTCTCTGTTGTTACTCTATTCTTGGGGTTTGGACTTGAGAGTGGCTGATTGCTTTATTGAATGGGGTTATACAAGTCTTGCTGGTAAAGGGAGGAATGTGGTGGCAGAAAAGTAATATAAAGCATCCTCTCTTAACATAACTTTCGTCAATCTTGATGCAAGAATAGAATTGCTAAAGGTCTGGAAGTGTGTACTGTTGGCCAATGAACTGAGAATAGAATTGCAAAAGCATGTTATTGGGCACACCATACATTAATTTTTTCGTTGCATAAGATGACTATTAACTAACTTTCATCAGTCTCGTTATTTTTTTCATGGACTCAGCCCCTTATCCCTCCTTTTGGGTCACCATATGCGGCAATTTATCCAAATAGAGGTTATCATCACCCATCGATGCCTCCTGTAAGTCGTTCTTTCTGACATACCATCTTTTCTGCATTGAACTTTGCTTGGTGTTTAGGATATATGACAACTAGTTTATGCATGGATGTTATATGCCCAATAATTTATTAGAATTGTTTCATTGGGCAACATGTTTCTATTTGCAGGGTTCTCATCAACTCCTTGCAGCAACTGAAGCACTAGTGGTGAGGAAATATTTACTTGCAATTTATTTATTCAGTTTTAAAATTTTTGTTATATAGTGTTTCATTCGAAGTTTAAATTCTTCCCTGGAGATCAACTTTTTTCGCATATGACCTTCTTTTACAGATGGCAACTCCTTTGAATATAGGAGCTGCTGATACATCATTAGGGAGCAAGGACAAAGAGATAACAACTAAGCTTAATGCAGCTGTGGGTAATATAAGTTCGAATAATGCAGCAAGTTCTCGTCAACATGAGCCGTCACAAAGGTTTATTCTAGTTTATATTTGCAGATAGAGATTAGCACTACTATGGGTTTCTAAGTATTTCTTTATTGCACATGTACAGTGGATATAATAGTGCAGATGGGTCTGGCGATGGAAGTGATGGGAGTAATTCAGCAGGAGTAATGTCCTTTTAACCTTTTTCATTTCCTTTGTTGCTTTAAATGATGTCTTCAGTACTTTCATGAAACTGCACGAGTACTACTTTTACTCAGAATATCCTCTCTTGTAACAGGGATCTAGCAACCAAAGCAAGGTTGGTTCTAAAGATAGATCATCATCAGGTATCACAATCCATGCTATCTCGTACTCTAATTTCTTAAACTGCGTTCTTCCAGTTTGCCTGAAGTCAAGGAAACAATAGCTCATTTTCAAGTCATTAAATATGTTTTTTAACTGCAGATGATAGAAAAATTGACTCTGATATTAATCCTGTCAATGGTGGGGAAAGTTCATCCTTGAAAGTTTCTTCAGGAGTTTCCGGGACACCTATGGATACTACAGGATATCAAATGAGGAATAAAACTTCACCTAGTCTAGGGCAAGCATTTCCAGTGAAAAAAAATGGGACACCCGTTCACCAAACAACCATTCCTATGATGCCTGGTTGTAATGGTGTACCTTCTGAACCATGGATGCAGGTGCGTGGAATCTCCACTCCTGATATTCATTTCTTGTCTTTGCTTTTGTTTTAAAATTGCTACTAAACCTTATAAAAGAAAAGTATTCAGTAATACAGTAACTGATGTAAAACAAATCTTCCCCACTATTGGTATTGAACATCTTTCTCAATACAATGCTTAACATCTGGTTTATTCTGTTCAGTGGTAGTATTTGATTGACATCCGGTTGTGCTCAATAACAATTTTCATGTAGGTTCTCATAGAAACGAACATCCCTTTAAGGTATAAAATGCAGCTGCCATTGGTTCCCTTATCTGGCATACCTAAGCTATTGTGTTCCCTCTAAAGCACTTCCATGTGTTACGTTTCCGGACCCATACCTAAGCTAGTTGTGTTGCTCTAGACTCTAGTCTAAAGCACTTCCATGTGTTACGTTGTCATCTGGGATCTTTCCCTGACATAGCTTGTCTCTTGGCTGACTCTGGGAGTTCTTATTTGTTCAGGATGAGCGGGCAGTGAAACGAGAGAAAAGGAAACAGTCTAACAGAGAGTCTGCTAGAAGATCAAGGTTGAGAAAACAGGTACATTTAAGTTCAAATATTGACCAATTGTTTGCATTTCAGGCTGTCATCTGTCTCATCATGTTGCTGAAGTTCTAATTGTTTGTATTTCAGACTGAAAATGAGGAACTTGCTAAGAAAGTTGATACCTTGTTTGCTGAAAACACTAACCTCAGATCTGAAATAAGTCGACTAACCACAAACTCCAATGCATTGAGAACAGAGAACTCAGCTTTGTTGGTATGCTTATTTTCTGCTATTAGCTTTGCTTATTGCCCACATTCATTTACTTTGGCCAGGACAAAAATATATGATTTGATCCAGCATCAGTCGAAGCATGCTTTTTTAATACAACAAATCTTTCTTATTCAATAACTAGTTTGGGTGAACACACAAAAATAAATTTGAAGGGGCATACAATGTGAGTCTAACAATTGTTTTGTTTCATGTACAGGATAAACTAAAAAGCTCTCAATCGATCCAAACAGAAGAATCATCTCTTCCAGAAGAGGAGACCGGAAGTGCACCATCAATTGTTGCTGCGAATTTCTTGTCAATGATCGATAATCCAAGCCCAATTAACCGAATTGAAAAGTTAGAAGATGAGAGCAGGAGCAAGCTTCTGCAGAAAGCTTCAGCAGTATCTCGACACTAGTCCAAGAACAGATGCAGTGGAAACTGTGTTGGGCATGGTTCCTGTAACTGTACAGGATACGGTATTATAATGATTTTGTCTTTCTATTGACTTGTGCCAAGGCCAATCCTTGTAACTAAGATGTTGGAAGCTTTTAGAAACACCAACTGCTAATGGAAGACAAGTACAAATCCAGTTGTCGGAACCTTTTAGAAATCCCAACCTCTAATGAATGACAAGAACTGCTGTAAATTTTATCAGAGTTGTCACTTCAATTATAAGCTCATTTTGCCCCCTTCTTTGTGTTCTTAGTCGGTTCATGGGTAAATTGATCAATCTGATTTCCAATAACACGCTCAAACACAAATCACATAAAAGAGATCGAACTGAACCATGCACCAAAAGAACAAGAACACTCCTTTCTCTTCTCTACATATGAATCAACTTTGACATGCAATTCACTTATACCATGCAACTTTTTGTATGTGTGTGTGTATATATATGTATGTATACTTATTTACATCTTGTTCTTGATTTGGTCAGGAATTAAGCAACCTTGATCGATGATTACAGGCCTGTGAGGAACTGGAGCTGCTTGAGCAGAGGAGCAAGAGCCTCCATTAGCTTCTCGCATGGATGGTTATGAATTCCTTCGTAGGTAGTCACGACGATGCTCGTATCCTTGGAGAGACGCTGGACTTGTTTCTTCACGTTGCATGCGTGATGCGTGCATCGATAGTAACTTCTTCATTCATCGATAATAACAATGAGAAAAAGAGATTCGTTCAGATCATTGTAAATAGACATAAAACAGAAATTAACTTGAAATTTTTTGATATCACCTGGGAAATGAGCTGTTCTTGACTGCTTTCTGCCCGTACTTGCGCCACCGGTAGCCATCATCGAGTATGTCGTCGGGACTCTTGGTCCGGAATGCAAACCTCGGCTTCTCTTCACTGATCTTCTTGTTTCCTTTTCTCTTCCTTTTCTCCTTCCCCTCCCTCGCAGCACCGTCGTCGGATAGTAATAGCCCCGGCGGTGGCGGTGTGGTTATCCCCGGCGGTGGCTGGAGTAGTTGAGCTAGCAAGGTCGGCCAGTGATCGAGATCAGCACCGACTGCAGCTGCTGGATTCTGGTTGTTAGTGTCGAGAGGAGGAAAGCAGTAAGTGGGAAGTCCTTCCATGGTCGATTGAGAGATAACAGTTTGGGGAATCCGGAAGAGAGTGGTGATTTATAGGAGAGAAAGGGAGTTTGGGAGTTGGGAGAGGTTGGAGGAGTGTGGATCGATCACAATTGATGTTTGAAGAAGAAGCTAATGGAGATTCAGGATGTCTTGGTGCAGTTCAACTGCCATATTTGGCAGACAAATTAAGCTTCCTCGATGGATTATCCATCAGCAAGTTTGAACACAGTCAAGCTTAACTTGCACTAGAATATCTACTGTGCCATACAAGGATTGAAATTTCATAAAACTTTTTTAGAAAAAAAAATTATATTATCAAAATTTTATTGAGATTAAAAACTAAATTAATTAATTATAATCAAATGTTCATGCTTTCTCCTAGTTGCCTGATGTTTATATTTATGTGTCGGTTGATTTCATTTTGATCCCTGTAGTTTCAATTAATATTTTACCCGAATGTCTCTCACAATCTCAGATAAAATAATTGCAATTCAATAGAGATTTTGCCATTTCGATTTATTAAATAATAGTTCAAAGTTATTGAAAACTATTTTTATTTTTCAGACAGTTTTTTTTTAGTGAAGTACTCAATGTTTGAGATCTAAACTGAAAATGTGAGGAAAAAAAATGGAAATTAATCACACAAGGAACAGCTGTAGAGTAAGAGAGAAGCTTTCTGGTTAGATAAGACATTTAGCAACGCAAACATGACAAGGAAGAATCACAGTTTAGAAAAGGATTGATCTCGCCAATTTATTCATTTTCATGCATGATACAATTTACTTGCCGTTCACCTAAAGAAAAATTAAACAATTGCGATCAAGTTTAGTATATATATATATATATTTAACACATTCAAATTTATTGAAGATTAAAATGTGATAAGTATTTTTTTATTTTTAAAAATAAATTTATTTAAAATTTTTAAAACTGAAAATTAAAATTAATTACTCATTAATTAAAATTCTCTCAAACCAAAGTTGAATATTACCACCATAAACACAATTATGACTCAAAAATAAGATTACAGCTCAAGCTAGACATACAAAAAGGGAGATTATGTCATAATGGGCAATGATATTGATACAGGATGCTGCATTAGTGAGATCTTCTTAATAGAATAATGTAGATACAGTAACTAGTTTATATAATTTTTTAAAAATATATTTTTAACATTTTAACACAATAAAAAATAGTTACAAATAAAAAGTTAGAAAAATATTTTTACAATTTTTATAATGTAGATAATTTTTTTTACAATAAAAAATTATTTCAATAGAAGTTTAAATTAAATTTACAATTTAAAATAAAATTGTAATTTTAGAAAATAAAAATAATTATATGAATATAAGAAGTAGTTTAAAATCGAATTTATAAAAAAAAATAAATTTAAAATAAAAAGAGAATCATTTTTATTTAATAGGAAAGATTTAAGAACAAAGTAGATTTAAGACATCTTTTTAATAAAATAAAATAAGGCGAATTGGAATTCTGTCCTAAGAACTCCGTTAAATGCATCAAAAATTTCAGCAATAATATTCACTGCATTATGACGTAATTACCCATGCATTCAACTAAATTTTTAAATGGGAAATTTCAGTATATAATAAATGTATATTAATTTATTTATTAACTTCAGTAAAATATGGCTCGAAAACATCTATGGCTACCACAACAGATCTTGAACTAAAAGCTTCCATGTTAATTTTAGGCTTATTAGAAAGCAGGCAAGAAAATTGGAGTGGCACTGGTATTCACAATGCATGAAATATAGTTGTGGTAATAAACGCTAAACTGGCTTACCCAGCTAATGGATTGAAGCTATGAAATTAGAATTTACAACATATGTTTTGTGAGATCCAAATAGTACACAAATCTAGATAATAACACCAGAGCTTTTATCTACCTCTGTCTAAACCAAGCACTGTTGGTAGAGTTAAATATATGTAGAGTTAAATATATGGGCATTTGACATGCAAGATGAAGAGGTGTTTACTTGCCAAGGCATGGTGCCATTTGGTATCAACTTCTGCTGGCTCTACTTCGATTGAGTGCTGGGCTTTCATGTAGCGTTGTTAGAATTTGAGGCATTGACATGCCACCTGAGACGACGATCTCTGCAAGTAACGATGGATTTGAGTTAATAAGGATGAGTTCACAGGATGTTTTCTTGGCCGAGTCGGCTCTTCCGGAGCTGAGTTGCTATAAAAATAATAATGGTGGAAGGGCTGTGGTTTACCAATTCCTTCACGGACAGAGAGATTTGGTCTGATGACATCATTGGAATTGACCAGAAAAATATCACCAATGTAGAGATGGTTTGTTGGTACATAGACACAGCAGAGTTCCTCCTCTCCATTGTAGCTCTGTTGCATAATGGAGAAATAGGTGATATACTTTACTGTACAAAATGAACAATTTTTATGAGGAAGAACATGATAGAGAAATGAATCTTCAGAATTGCCAAAATTACAGCTTTGAGCACAAACAATACATAATTATGGGCGTTAGATACTTTTATGATGCTTCAGCCGGTACCAATAGTGATTTCTGTTCCACACACACACACGGGGCTAGTTTTTCCACTTTTCTTCCTTCGCTCCTTTCTCTACCACATGTTTTGTCAGCCCTTCGTTTTCATTCTGCCATTCTACTTATTTGACCTTTTTTGAAATAAATAACCAGAGAGAATGGCAATTAGCTAAGCCTGAATGATTTAATTTATTCCCATATATGCCACCTGATCCGATATACTAGTTTTTTTTTTCCACTCCTAAGTAGAGGTGCATAAATTTGCACCAAGAGAACATGAGCATAGACTTTTTTTAGAACAAATATCAAAACTAAGCATTCATGGCAATAATGGACCTGAAGAAGAACAGTTGAAGTGATAAATCCAAAGGCATATTCACCAACTCGAGGATGCCTAATAATGGCAACTTCTTTAAAGGCTTGTTTATTCTGGTCTGCAAAATGGGAACATAGATTATGCACGAATACATCTGATAGAGAATTAAAAAAAAGACTAGTATAAAATACCAGGTGATACAGCAGAACTAATTTGCTTAGAGGCATTGTAGATATGCCGAACAAAAGGCATGCGCTTGATAAACCATTCACCCAGACTGAGAACAGAAGCCCCTAACCATGATGACGTGAACACTCCAACCAGGAAGATGAATGTTATGGAAGTCACAAAACCAAGTCCTACAAAAATGAGAGTTCCATTTAAGTAAACCACCTGATTAACTAAGATAACAAAATGCAAAGGATCTTTTAAACTAACACACACCCAGCAGAGCACTTATCTTTATCCAAGACAGTAATTAATGTTGATAAATTATGTGATGCAATAAAAAAATGCTTCTTGAACCCTTACAATGGCTAATTCAGGAATAATACCTGGACATGAGTTTGCCTGAAATTTTGGCATTATAATTGAGAGATAAAGCCGGTGAGTGGTGAGAAGATTACAAAAAGTTAAATAATATTAATTACCAATACATGCATGCTCTTAAATAATGGATACAGAAAGGTATAATCTAGGCAGATAAACCAAAATGTTCTCTGAGAGAATCGATTTTCGTACCAAATATGTTAATCCCAAGTTGAGCATAGATTGGTGAAAAAAAGCCATCAACAAAGTGAATGAACCACCAGGTGATATAGAAGGTGATTGCAATTGGAAACAAGATGACACTGCACAGGAAACAATAATAGATCAGAAATTAAGATTTCATCCAGGAGTACTTGAAAGTTATGGTAACAAATACAACACATACAAAACCAATGTGCTTTCTATAGTTAAATACACCAGTCATTTAGCATATGGCTTAGAAATAGAAAAGAGCCAGAAAAAAGGGGTGAAGCAAAATAATTATACATCATGATGGGGAGTATCAGGATACAAGTAAATAAATTGGTCCCTTTTCTAAGAGCTTAAGCTTTTGGATTACTGGTGATTATTGCATCATTCAAGTATATCCAGCACCCATTCTGATGGATGGCCTGAGTTTTAATATTTATATGTTCTTCATAATAACTTGTCAACAAAGATAATGTCTAAATTAAAATTAAAGGAAAATAAATGAAGCATACTGAATACATAAACTAAGTCTATTGAATACATTTAGCGATAAATGAAGAATCAATGAGGTAAACATACTTACGGCTACTGATCTTGAGAAACCAAAGTTGAACGACCTTGTTACGGATATGATCAATCATACAAAGAAAATTTCGACAAAGATTATGATTAATTCTGGATCTCTATTTTTCAAGTAACAATAATCAGTAATCTTCATAAGATATAAGGTGTGACCAACTGACTCCGAGATAATATAAGGCAACTCACTGCTCAAACCACAGATGATGAAGACTTGCATCCAAGTTCCACTCTCGTCTACCTTTCCACTTATTATAGGTTATAACCAACTTACAATTAACATATTGTCATTTGTTCACATATGCTTACATTAAGATAGCTACACTACACCTGGCACTACCATCTCATAGAGGGAGAGGGCACCTCAACGCATAAATAAATGCATCATGAGAGGGAGAGAGACAACTCTGAAAATTTTCCTGAAATCAGCAAGTCCTTCAGCCTAACAATGATGAGCTTAAAAATTGTGTTTTACCATCAGCACGTGACATTAAATATAAGAAAGAAGGAAACACATTCACACATACAGAAAAGAAAACATAAAAACCAGCAAAGGCCACAATAGACTAGTTCTAATAGCAAAGAAACACATTCACACATACATTTTCATAGCCGCTAAAAATTTCCAATGGATAGAACTAAAAGAATGCGTACACCAAAAGAAATCTAGTTTCTTATGAAGGACCGGAGAAATTTAAGATCAACAAAGAGAAGCTTACCATCCTGTCATGAACTTCTTTGATGCCCAACTTCGTATAACTTTATAAAAGGCCTGAGACCACAAGTGGGAATAACTGAGGTAAGTTTCCGTAAATCAGCCCCAAACAGTGCAAAGATTCCAGATATGTCTGTGCATCTCTCATGGAATAAGTTCTTTCTAATAAAAGTCTACCAGTGTTTTGTAGTTGATTCTTGAAGCCATCATCCAATAATTCTTTCTAATATCACGGAGATTACGAGCATGGATTTTACAGCATGAACAGGACGTGAAAATCTACCAACGGCGTTATTAAAAAGGGACCAAAGATAACACATTATCCATGCAGTTCTAGTCATACGAGCCACACACTTCGAGGGAACTGATTTTGATATGACGAGGAACATAATTTGAGTATCATGCTATATAAGCGTCAAAATTTAAGGCAGAACCAACAGATTTCTTTGCAGGAGCAGACAAGGAACACGGTTGCATTTAGTTGACTCGCTATTTCAGTATTTCCTATATGAACGTAATTATTTTACAAAACCAAAAGGAGCAATTTTTGCAGCTCATTCAGTCATTCTCCATTAATTTGATCCACCGCTTGAAGCAAACAAATCCGAGACGAAAAGTCAATCGAAAAGAAAAAAGACCGCACCAGACCAAACCCTAGTGACCATCCTCTAAATAACGCATAAAATGATCAGAATAAGGAGACTCCGACCAGATCAAAGTAAACAAAAACCCTAAATCAAGAAGAGAAGCGGCGAAACCAAATTAGTGGAAGGGGAGCGACCTCTCGACCCGAGCTGTGGAGGTGGACGGAGGCGGAGGAACCGGCGACTGAAGAAGAGGACGCCTTGGCGTCAGGGTCCTCGTCGGCGTCGGAGGGGCGGTCCTCCACTGGGATAAGGAGCTCCCGATCTCTCTCCCTGCTCGCCATCGCAATCAGCGACTTGTCGTCGACCATCACCTGCGCCTTGTTCTCCTGCCGAAATGGAAAACGGTTTGAACCCTTGTTGGCGTTATAGCAAGGACGTAACGTTTCGTCCGCGACAAGGAAACTGGAACTGATAAAGCAACGCTTCTAGCTTCCATTCTTTATTTATATTTTAAGAAAATATAAATAATTATTTTTCTCTTTTATAAAACAAATAAATAAATAAATTTACTTTTGAGTATTAACTAATTTAATATTAATCTTAAAATATATGAGATGTATTGGAACTGCATAATGCCACGTGTTGCGTTGCTTGACTGATAATATTAACAAGATATGCGCAATCTTTTATAGCATGAACAAAAACCAAGAAACTGCACTTTGAGAACAAATGAGTTTGAAAGTTACACGAAGACACACTTGTTTCTGAATGGAGCTTTGTTCTAGTTACTCAAAGGGAAAGGTTGATGAGTGAATTGGCCCAAAAAAATTTTCCTAGCAGAGTCTCAAACTCAAAGGGGCAGCGAGTCATATATATGATTTACATTAATGACTTGCTCTTGCTTTGGTTGTCACTTTCATTGGCTGTCTCGGACCAAATTACTAGGCTCGCTCAAAACATACTTGGGTAGTTCATACTTGGCACCTGTAAAATTTCATGGAGTATGTCACAACTAGGAAACCTGAAGATGGAGGAGAACGAAAGCGTAATTAGTAAAGAAAACAGTTGTAACCTCGTTCGTCATAACACACTGTCATATCGGCATTCGAAACTATGATTCCCGCACTGTCCACTATTGCTTGTGCAAGGCTTAAATCAGCTTCGGCAGCAGCTCGGAGTGCATCCCAGATCTCTGAGATATTATCAACTTACATTAATGCTTCTGGGAAGTTCATGGTAGCTTTAGGAAACAAAGTAGCACAGAACTAAACAAACCATAAAAGTAGGTTCTTTTCCCTCAACTAAAATTGAAAAATAGCAAATGTTCATACATTTACCAAGCTCAATGCCAGATGTGACTTAGAAATTTAGATTAGTCTGTAAGTTATTCATTTCAAAATACTAAGGACTTGTTTATGGACTTCTGTGAATCTGAGCAAACTCAATATAAATGAATGTATTTACAAACTTTATAACTGATTCAAAAATAAAACATAGAGTTCATGTTCAATTTATGAATTTAGCAATATAATATATATAGTAATAGTATATATATAAACTATTAGCATAAACAGAGATATGTATTTCATTCATATATAGCTCAAGTGTACATTTATAAAGAATGTTGTTATAGACATGAACTTTTTAACTAAAAATTAGCACCATTAGGCAAAATCCTGCAAAGTTGTCACCTGTTGCAGAGTTGAGTATCCATATTGGATGCTCAACCCTTTGGCGATATAACAATGCCTTTACGAGCCAACTAGCTGGTTGGCTTTATGAGATTAACAATCCAAAAGCTTCATCCATAATAACAAACCAGTTTTTGTAATCAATGTTTGGTCCATCTATAATCCTAAACTTGATAAATTTCAAATTGAAAGAGGCAAATATCAGCTAACAGATCAAGATATAATAAACTGCACTACTGCAGATCTAAAAATGGCCAACAAATTTGAGCAGCCTAAATAGAATCTCCCTAATAATCCAGAATATTCTAGAAATATATAATTTTTTCCACTCCAAAAGTCTTCTTACTAAAAATATTCCTCTTTAAATATTCCATTATCGTTACAATTGTTCAAATGATCTCTGAAAGAAATAGCCACTAACCTGCAGGTTGTAGTCTCCTGTTTGAAATTACCTGATACTCTTGAATTATAAGGAACGACTTGATATTGCAATCTAATTCAGGGTACTAATGAATTTCTGGTTGTATGACCAAAATAAATGCATATATTAACATATTTCTGTATCATGTATATTGTTGACACAATGCTAATAATGCACCCTGTTAAACAATGCATTGAATTTAAGACAGTGGGAAATCATATGATTGTTATTCAGGATAAGTTCAGCAGCAATTATGAGCACCCAGTTTAGAACCATCACTGGCAGCAGCATACGTGAGATTTCACACAAACACACTATATGGCAAGCAAGAAATGCTAAAACTATCAATAGATAATAACACAGGCAAAAGTAGAATTGATTAGATAAGCACCTTTTTGGCCACCATAATGAGGGGCAGTGTCCCAAAATTCTTCACGCAACTGTTTAAGTTCTGCCCTAGTTATCGGTTGGGGATGCTTCCAGGATCTTGGCTTCCGCAGTGTCTTAGTTGTCTCTGAATGCATTGAAGCTATTTCAGATTGATATAGGTGCAATCATACGAACTAAATTATGCATCAAATGCTGCAGTTCTCCATTATAGGCTATTGCTTGTTATGTTGAGTATTTAATGAGAAAAAAATGGTAATTTGATGGGCATGTGTTAACTTTGGGCTTATTAGTTCTGGTGCAAAAAGGAATCAAAAGGGTGTTTCCTAGCTTCATCTCCTACAGACATTGTATATGAGCAATTCAACAGCTAGAGCTAACTGGAGGGAGGTCCTAACATGAAAAAGATTGAAGTTTAACACATTTGCAATACATGGGATCCCGATTGGCTCATCCCATACATTTAACATACTGCTCAACCATATATAACCAGTATACACATCACACAAAAGTTTTTCCTTTCAAGAAAAATCACTTTGACTGTCTATCTTGAAATTATAATAAGACCTGATGGTTCCAACTTCTAACTATTTGGATTTGCAAAAAATCAATATCAGGAATTATTTAATACAAAAGGCTTCTAGATCTATGAATAAACATGACCCACAAGGAAAATCCACTATGTTTTCATATAAAATTCAAGCGGTTGAGGAAAACTTCTTTCAGCACAGAAATTGTGGAACGAGATATATTATACAGAAAGATCTAGCAGCCCATTATTCATGGCACAACTAAAAGGGTAAAAGTTTTAGTGCATGCATTTAACCTAAGACAGAAAACAAAAAAGAAAGTCACTAAGTGAATTGTGATTAAATGGACCATTCGGTGCAATTGGTGAACAAATGAATCTGGATTTCCTTTCCATAAGATCAGCAAGATATCAATCAGACTGAAAGATTAGTTTCTTGTAGGAGAGCATGAATCAAAATCTGCATGTGTATTGAAAAAAAAAAACAAGGAACTTGCTTCATACACATAATCAAATTCCTGGTGAAGTAAATAAAACCCAGTTTTCCAACATGAAAATAGAAAAGTAGGCCAAGGCCAACATACTTCAGAAACAAAATGGGCTTGCTGCAAATTTATTTACTAGAAAAAAATTCAGCCTCGTACTTGTTCTTCAATTGACATTAGATTTGAAAATAGGTGAATAGTTGGCCTAAGGAGAAAAGGGCTTAGAGCACAACAATCTGACTTTTGATCCTTTTTGCTGATACTTGTTCCTAGAGTTTTCTGTCATGAGTTATAGAATGCTATAGTGCAGATTTTCTTGATGATTGCTATATCACTTAAGTTTCTCATTTCTACATGAATCCCCTACTTTCTGATAGCTAAACATAGTTCCTTTTCAGATATCATAAAAGAATATAAGCAATATTATATGCTCTAATTATCCAATCCAAAGTCAGACATGAAAACCATTCAAAGAAGATTAAAAAAAAATCATTTGAATGAGAATTACCACACCAGTAGCTATCACTTCCCCTGAAACGCTCAAAAGAATCTCAAAAAGTCATTGACCTTCAACTCAAACAAGAAAACTCTCCATTAAAAACCGTTTCATTATACTCGGTCAACCCGTCCTCCAGCAAAGAATGTAAATATCTCATCGGATCTAATTGCCACCAATGCTAAGAGGAAACTGGTTTTTTAAACGAAAAAAAAAACATGTCTTGAACCCAGATGCTACAGATACGCAACAGAACAACGGCAATTCAAGAGCCAAAAAAACAATTTTGCGCAACTGAGCAAAATAGAGGTCCAATTCGATAAAATGAATCGAGATGTAAACAAGAGGAACAGGCATAAGCAAGACAGGAAAGATCTATTCAGCTCGCCTTCTCCTCCTTTGACCGGAGTGGATCCAGCGCAGCCCATCCTCGCGCGGTGGCGCCCCAATTGAGCCGATTACGATCGAGAAACTCCACCAAAAGGGTCAGAGCACGAGGCGATGGGGCGAATCCGGGGCGATTGGTAATCTTGAGAGGAGGAATCGTAGATCGATCTCGCAAGCGAGCAAGGCGCAGGAGGTGGGGTTTGGCTACTCGTGGATAATTGCATGGGTTCGGGGTGATTTGGCCTTTGGGCTGCTTTATTTAATTTAGAGGTTTTGTAAAATTGCATCGGGATCCATAAAGATTCAATTATTAGCCTCGCGTTTGATAATTTAGGAAAACAACCCAAATAATATATGAAATTTTAAAAATACTTTTTAAAATTTTGGACTATCAAAATACACAAATATGTGCATGCATAAAATATATTATCAAAGATAATAATTTAGAAATATTTTTGATGATTTTAAAATTATAAATATTTTTAAAAGAAGATAAATGAAATATTTTTTTAAACAAATTTAATACTCAACTTTGACAAGGAAGCATGCAATTTAAAACTATCTTGAATTTTATACATTATTAATTGCATTCAGTCTAAATACACTTACAAATAATGTTAAATATACATTTAAAGGGTATAATTAAAGTGAAATAAATTACATTCAGATTCACCTTAAGCAAATTGTTGCCTAAGGTTCATTCAGAGAATCACCATTCAAGTGTTATAGGAAGTAACCACATTCTTAGAAAACTCAGTTACAATAATCATACATAGAAATGATAGGAACTACCAGAAATTGTGAAGTTTTCCTTCAAACGCATAATCTTACAAACTCAGAGTGAGACCACATTTCGAAGAACAAGGAGATAAATATGAAGAATAGAAAACTGCAATAAGTTCAATGGTGCAAGTTGAGGGTGCTAAACATGTTGCTCAGCTGGTGATTGCTTAAACCAAGTGAAGCAAGAGTAAAATCCTGTGGTGAAGACTTGTTCATGGCTAGTTAATGAATCAGACATCAACAAAAATCAAACACTTCTGTATTAATACTTAGAAATGATAGTATAAGAAACTTAAGTAGGCTTGCTAAACAGTGTACATGCTTTACTGAGTTTTATAGTTGCAGTTTCTAGGGATGAATTTACTTAAATGGTGACAATTATTCTTCAGGATAGAAAATAACACATTTCTTTATAAGCATTCACACGAGCGTAATCCCAATGAATTAAGCATCATTTCTTCACCCCAATCTGTGTAGTGAAGCAGAATGGCTTTTGCCTGTGGGTTCTTGCAATTTGATGCTGAGATAAAGGAATCATTCCATGACGCATCAATGGAGCTCTCTGTTTGGTCGTCATAGGAGACCTCCACAGCTTTGAACTTCACGTTGTCAACCGTAGAAGCTGCTCGATTTGCTGGCATGACCTTCACAGGCATCTTACCTTCAAGCATGCTTATCACAGATGACATTGCAGGCCTGAGCGTTGGGGAGGGGTTGGTGCAAACAAGAGTTAGTTCCAGCATTTGCAGTGCTTCCTCCTTTGAGTAGTTGGAACCAAGGCTTTGGTCAACCAATTCAAGCAAATTCCCCTGCTCTTGCAAAACATAAGCCTGCAGAATGGAATAGCTTATTGAGATCCAGTAAGATTCAATAACAGAACAGTCTATTGTTTAGTGGATTTTTTTTCCTTGTTTTGAAAAAGAAATGAGAAGATGCCAATTAGAATTTGTGCACATGTATCAAACAATTAATCTAGATGAAAAGAAGCCCAAGTTTAATGGAAATGATAATGAGAACGCAGCATAGAAACGAGTTTCTAAAAAGAGGGAAAAGTTAAGAAGTAACCAAGATTTGTATAACTGCATTGACTTACACATTGTTTGGTACAACTGCAACCATGGGTAATTAGATGCCTAATTGACCAAAGGAAATTAAATGAGAGACTAATTACGAGCATGTCTGTCCAAAAATTGCAAAAAATAAAATAGTTGTAGTGTTTGAACACTAAATCATTTTACTTATTCACTAAATAGTTTGGTTCAAACTAATCTGTCTGATTACGGATTAGCTTGCAATTATTTTATACTAATGCAGGAACTAATTCTAAATATTTGTTTTATTACTCTTTTCAACTCTCTGAAGTCTATTTTCTAAAACATGAAAAATGTTATAAGAAGATTTTCCTAACCAAACTCACCCTACAGAGCAAATTTGGTAATGATTAGGAAATGGTGATCTATCAGACAAGTTCTCACATCAATGAAAAGAAAAAAGAAAAACTTCCTTACCAAATCAAGAAGATAAACAAATTCCTTCTTGGGCCTATAATTAGTGTTGCTCATTCCGCTGATAAGTTCTAGTGTCACCACACCAAAACTGTATACATCTGCTTTGTCTGTCAAATAACCTCTCGTTGCATACTCTGGAGCCATGTAACCTCTGCAAGAGTTACCAAGTTTACATCAACATATGTTGCATTGCATAAAAATGCATAAAAAAAGTAATACTATGAATAAATCTATAATACAACTCACACTGTCCCTGCTATTCTTGTGCTGATATGAGAGTTTTCTTCTTCATCGAGTCTGGCCAAACCAAAGTCGGAAATTTTTGCATTCAGATCTTTATCTAGTAGAATGTTTGTCGCCTTGATGTCTCGGTGAACAATCTTCAGCCTTGACTCCTCGTGAAGATATGACAATCCTCTCGCTATCCCTATGCAAATATTGCGTCTTGTTTGCCATTCTAGATTGAGGCGATATTTCGGTGGACCTATTAAAACTCAGGTTTAACCTTGTATCTTTTACAAATGATTTGTGAAGTAAATGTTATAGACGGAACCAAGAGCACATTTCCAGCAATCTATTTGTGCATCTAGATAAACACATACCAAATAAAGCACGAGCGAGAGAATTATTCTCCATGTATTCGTAGACAAGCAACAATTGATTTCCTTCTATACAACAACCATAGAGCTTCACTAGATTTGGATGTTGTAAAGCTGATATCATTCCTATTTCATTGACAAATTCACGGTTCCCTTGCCTAGATTTGGCAGAAAGTTGCTTGACAGCTATCATGGAACCATCTGATAGTACGCCCTGAGACCGTCATAATTAAACAATGCATTTGTCACAATTTAGATTAATAAAAAAAATACAATTTGCAAATGCATTTGTACCTTGTACACTGGACCAAACCCGCCTTCACCTATCTTATTTTCAATATCAAAATTCCTAGTAGCAGTTTTAATCTGTTTCAGAGTAAAGTAGCCAGTTTGCAGCTCTAGGCCTTTGAGTTCTGCATGATCGTAGTGTTTAACTAAGCAAAGACCCATGAACTACTTTTCTTTTAAAGCATAGTCTTTAATTCGGGACATGCTTATAAAAAATTAAAACTATAGCTTACCATTGTCTCGAGGATCTTTCCTGATGAAGTAAAACCAAATGATGTTTAAGGCAAGAATAAGTACCAAACAAGATGCTATAACAACGCCCACAATGACCCCAACAGATAGCTTGCTTTTATGCTTGCAAACAGCCTTAAAATCTACAAGAAGCGACACAATTTATTATTATCAAGCAAAATATTAATGGAAAATAAAAAATCATTTCAAAAGAACTTACTCGGAGTGACAGAAATGGCTGAGATAAGAGGTCCGTATACACCTTTCACAGGGATGCTGTTTGTTCCCTTGCCACGCCACTGAAAGTGAATTTCGAGTGTGTCATTAACCCAAGTAGTGAAGTTTTTTATAAGCACCTTGCCAGTTCCATTAGCTTCTTTTGCAATGTTGAAATCCTGCAGAACTTTTTGACCCTGCATTCGTTTAGAGTATTATCTGGTTAACAGATGAATTAGCACATAAAAGAAGACTTTTCAAAGGATAGGAGTGTTTAAGTATTATGAACGTAACTATTTTGTAGGATAAAACAAGAATGAATTATAGGCCAAAAAATTAATCACCTGGATTGATACATCAAACAAACGTCTACCCACACTAGCATATGTTTGGTCATCAGTGAGCATGATCTCAGCAAAATGGAGTCTCACTGTGTAATTTCCTTGCTGTAGGCATAAACCATAGTATTTCATGGAAAGAGGACTAAGCCGAGCTGTCATGTATAATTCTGGATTGCTTATATTAAGGATTGATGAATTCGATGCATTAAAATTTTGCATGTTCTCATTTCCAAGAAAGATTCCAGTACTGCTGGATGCCCATGCTCCAGTTTCGCTCCCACGATAGATAGAGTAATCATCAGTGTCATATAAATCTTGTTGGTACTCATGCCCATCGACAGTCACTTTACTACCACCACAATTAATGAACAACTCACAATCTGCAAAACGATGAGAGACATAATCATGTGAGATGAAAGCCAATATTTATCACTAACTCTATTGACTTGAATTATATCTCAATTTGTGGCAATCCTTTTAAAAGCTTCTAAACCTACTTCTTGATTTCCCTGAACAAGGGAGATTCTTCCTTAAGCATGAAGGTCCCCTGCAAAACCGCACAAAGCAGAAACGTTTGGTGTGAAATTCCCTAATCAGATTGCACAATTTCATTAAATTGTTCGCACTTAGCCTATATTATTCTAGTTTTTTCCCCCTCAGTTAATCAGTTTGCATTTAAGTTTTTCATCAAATTCTTGAATTCAAAGCATGTTTTTACAGGTGAAGTTTAGACATTTCTAACCTACTTTTGTTGATCAATCTCTTTGGCTAAGATTCTGCATGTTTTATTGAGAACATAAAGGTACTTAGAAGTAAAATATAATAATTTTTGGAAAGCAAAATGCCATTAAATATTTGTGCTAAGTAGGGTCAGATCTTTTGCAGTTCAAAGATTTTGATGTGCACCCATACATTTGGAGGAAATGGGCTACACTGAAGCCGAGAGGTTAAGGCGACAACTGAAGAAATTAAAGAAGTGTAGGAGAAGTTTATGAAACTTAATGCTGCTAACTAAAGTTTATAAAATAAAATAAAAAACAAAAATCAACATTGTGAGGGAAGATATTCCTTCTAGTCATTATTATTTCAAATATTCAAAGTTTTTTCATGCAATTTTATTCTCAATGGTCATAGTGTATCTCTACGTATATCATAAAAAATTTAAAGAACGACAATGCACTTCTCATTCTACAAGGAGGCATGTAGACCAAGATCTTAAAATTTTTTATTATCATGAATTTTTTATAAGTAATTTGAATATTATTGATACTGGACAATATTCTTTGATACTAATTTTCTTGATATTGTTACAGAAAAAATATACTTAAGAGCTAGGCCACGAGGCAGATTTTAAAAAAACATGAAACAATTATTGTTAAAAGTTATACAAAGACATACAAGTGGAGAAGAAAAGAAAAAAAATCATTCTATATATCAGTTGAGATTTGAGATGAATGAAAAAACATTTGAGTTGCAGCAAAATGACAACGAATTGATCGACCATTCAAAGCAATAGAAATACTAAAATTGCTAGCTCGAGCACGGGATCTTCAGAGCATATGATTGGATCATGATCTATTATAGAACATGCAATAGACTTGGTGAGTTTACAATAATATTATATAAAAAATTTATAATTAGTAATCAACTTATTTTAATTCATAATTTTTTTTTATGTTTACAGGTAAATACTTTACGAAGACCTAACACTTGTTGGAAGGTATTTCACAATACCCACAAGAAAAAGGATGACACTTTTGCTCCCAAACACGGGTACACGGGTTGCATATGATCATGTGATGACTCCTAGGGCCGGAGGTCGTTATTCCAGTTCTTCATCTATTAAAGTGCAAATGTTAAAACAAGAAAATCAAAAATTGAAGGATCGGATCATGACATTACAGTAATGGAAGCAGACGATGGACGATGGGATCAAGACGACAATAGAATGGTAAATGCAAGAATTCTTTTCTCGCTATTCATTAACGAGTTCTTCTGCTTTTCCAATGTCATATATATTCTTCTAATAAGTAGTTTTAGTTTTGTGTTATTTTATCTTTTTTAACTTTATATTCATATATATATATATATATAGAGGTTTGATCTGCTGAGCGCCTCTTCGTGAGCGTCTCCGTGAGCGCCTCCGACGTGGAATCTGACGTGGCTGAGAAATCGCGACGGCGAGCCATAATCGATCAGCTGATCGATTAAGGCATGGTAATCGATCATCCGATCGATTACCATGTACCATAATCGATCAGCTGGTCGATTATGATCCCTTTTGTGCGTAACTCACAGAATGCTCTGTAATCGATCAGTGGATCGATTAAACATTAATTCTAAATCACAGAATGCTAGGTAATCGATCACCAGATCGACTAACACTTTATCCGCATTCTGTGATCGATCAGTGGATTGATTAAACATTAATCCTAAATCACAGAATGCTAGGTAATCGATCACCAGATCGACTAACACTTTATCCTTTCAAATCGATTAATCAAGGAATCAGAGATCGATGCTTAATCGATTCACTAATCGATTAAGTCTTGATTAATCGATTAGTGAATCGATTAAGCATCGATCTCACAGAGTTATTGGTATTTAAAATTTTATCAAGAAGTCAACACAAACATGCATTTTTGTTAGAAAATTTTATCAAGCAATGTCCCAAACCAGTTGTTTACAAGTGCCTCGAGTTACGAATCAATTTACTACACTTGTTACAACCACAAAATTGCACCATTTGTAGACACAATTCTGCACAGAAGTGCTTGGATAGCTTAAGAAACTTATATATAATTCAGAGCCAAACTCATGCGAGTAATCATCATAATTCAGAGACAAACTCAAACTCATGCGAGTAATCATCAGAGCCAAACTTATATAATCAATTGTGACGACCAAACTCCAATGGCAGCACCGGTATCATCATAAGAAAAGGGGCAAAAACTCTTCAAATTGTGTGGAGGAATACAAAAAAGACACCTAAACTCTGCAAATTTACTATCGTTACTGATGTTCCACCATATGACAAATAAAATCAATTGTCTCAGATCGTCATGGAGGAATACCAAAAGCAGGGGGGAAACATTCTGCAGAACCTACAAGGTAGAAACTCATTCGATTTCATGATAGTCCTTTTGGGTACAGAGCGTTCTTCATCTTTTGCATCTCATTGGGTGGAGCTGCAGATCTTTAATTAATGATCTTCTATCTTTTGTAAGTCTTTCATATTGGTGGTATCCACCCTACAGATGACCAAAACAAAAGAACCAGATCAGTGTTTGTGATGCAAACAATTTTCTGAAGTATAGAACTTTACAGAGTAATAAAATGGGAGCCTAGACATGTATGATACCGTAAAGAAATAACAGTAGAGATTTGGTAGTATCAGAAATTTATACATACATGTTAAAAAATGCTACATGGTATGCCAGCTATAATTGACAGTGAAGCCTGTAAGTTGAACTTTTACCTAATATTGCTATTGTTAGGACAGCATAATGAAACAGTGTTATAGAACCATAGATGCATCAAACATAGATGTTTGGCTAACGTACTTGTTTCACAAATTCACACAGCAGAACAAAATGGTTTTAAATTACATTCAGATAGGGGTTATAGAATTGTCACTTGCATCAACAACAAAAATGAACCTAAAGCATATTGTCTCCTTCAAATCCTTTCAACATTGAATCCTAAAGCATGTTGTTAGAACCTACAACAATAAAGACAATTATTAGCTTTAATTCCTCAATCAATCAACCACTATAAATTTATAAAATGAAACCAAAACAGTACCCGCCATAGATGCCAAGGGTTCATATGTGTCGTCATTGTTGATATTATGATTATCTATACTTGATCTGGCAATCAAAAATACATGATCATATTTACAACATTTAATAAAATAAAGTGATTTACAAATAAATTTATATAAATAAAGAAGTAATTGATACATACCCTTGCTGTAAAAGTGGACAATTGCGCTTGTCATGTGACACACCTCGATTACCACATCCATGACATAGCCGGGACTTTGGGATTGCCTTTTCCTTTGATGATTTCAATCTCTTCCCACATCCTTTTGTTCTTACTAAAGAAGGATCACTAATAACAGGAGTCCCATCCATGGATTTATTCCTTTGACTTCCATTGTCACCTTTTTTACCAACATTCATCTCTTGAATTTTTTTGTAGATACCATCAAATTGTTCATCTAAGAAATTTGTTCCCTCTTCAGTCAAAGATGCATCATCAATTAACACCGATGCTTTATATGACAACTTTGAGTGCCTTGACATTAAAAATTTTTCCGGATCATCAACAAAAGATTGCCCTCCCAAATCATATATTGCTCCAACCTTTGCATGTTGTGTCCAACGTTTGAGTATATACTTATCAGGCAAATGAAACACTTGATTTATACGGAAAAAAGCTAACATATGCCTGCATGGAATGCCATCAAACTCAAATTTCTTACAACTACATGATATGTAGTCTCTATGATTGTCATGCGTGAGGACCCTTGGTTTAGAGGAAGAAGAACTTTGAAAATTCATCACATGGTAAATTACAAGTTCACCTTCTATAGATATCTGTTGCACATAATAACCATGACTCTCACTCATTTCATTTTGAAACTCCATCCATTTATTTTTTGTGTACAACTTAACCATTTGAGTTTCCATTGGCCAATTTGTCTTAGTTCTGGGATGCTCATTCATATCAATATGATCTGCAATTAACTCATTGTGCCTTTGATGTCTCAGTGCCCTATTGAAACGAGTGATAAAATCCATCAATGAGTTTTTTTTTGAAATATATGTCTTGAAAAATGCATGTGAGCTTTCAGATCTTTGACTACTTGACATTCCAGCACAAAAAACATGGCTAAAATATGCTGGCACCCACTTTTGTCGCAATTCATACATCAAACACAACCAGTTATTTTTCTCCAAGTTAGCACACTTGATAACCTCTTCCCATGATTTCTCAAATTCATCTGGCGTTGTACAATGTTTGATGACATTATTTATGCTTTGATAGTTCTCATGGAAAGTCAAAGGATTTAATTTCTCTGAAAATTTATTCAAAATGTGCCATAAACAATATCGATGGAATGTCTGAGGGAAAACTAGTGCAATCGCCTTTGTCATAGCAGGATCCTGATCTGTGATAATAACTTTAGGTGCACCTGTAGGCATGGCTTCAATGAACTTGTTAAGTAGCCAAACAAAAGAATCAGCTTTCTCATCACTTAAAAAACCACAACCAAAAACAGTTGTTTGATGATGATGATTAACTCCTACAAAAGGTGCAAAAATCAATCCATATTTGTTGGTATTATATGTTGTATCAAATACAACTACATCACCAAATACACTATATGCCCTTCTTGATATATGATCTGCCCAAAAACACCTACTAAATCTGTTATCTGAATCAACCTCATATTCATAGAAAAAACCAGAATTTTTTTCTTTTTCAGATGCAAATAGCTCAATTAATGTTTCAGCATCAATACCTTTTTCTTCATCCCTTAGGTCTCTCTCAAAATTTCTAATATCTCTTTCTGTGCAACCTACTAGCTCAGGTCCTCCATACTCTATTTCCAACAATCGTATTTGTTGACAAGTTGGTACATTGGCTTCTGAAAATTGTTGAGTCAATGCTTTTTTCGCTACTGAAACATTACGATGTGACCTTAGTAAATGCACCTTTGAAGGCGTCGAGAGTGGATGATTATGACTTTCCACAAAATTTGTAACAGTCCAATTAGATCCAGTTTGATTTTTTGCAATTGACATCTTTGACTTACATCCAGTTCTAATTTCCCCACGTACTCTTTCCCTTATTTGTTGATCATCTTTTGTCTGTTTATGTCGTTGATCATCAGTATGTCCTTGTTTAAAGCATACAAATGTCTTCCAAACAACTTCATTTGTTATCTTACTTTTCTTACTATTGCTTATCCTTGCACTAAATCCGGCTTCTCGTGCATATTGGTTATAGCACGAAAATGCCTCCTCTACTGATGTGAATTCCATCCCAATTTTTAATTTTCGATCATCTGCAACTTGGGGAATATATAGCTGATCAACATTGTCAATGTCTTCCATTATTGGGGAATGTCAATTTAAGAAGAAGTGATAATCTGTATTAAAGAATATGTATTAAACTAACCATAGCAAAACTAACCATAACAAACTAATTAAGCAGTTTACAACCTAATTGCTTCCACTTTTCCTAATCTATAGCAAACTTATCAGCTATATCTTTAAACAAAGTTGGATCTAATAATGTTATGAATTAATACTGTTTCAACTAAATGCTATGAATTAATACATTTTAAACTAAATGCTATGAATTAAACTATGGTAACAAGAGGAAATAACTGAAATTCTGTACTTTTTTCATAACTATGGTAACATGGAAACAACCATCAGACTCAACAGTTGATAAATCCTGGTTCTGAAAAATATATCTGGATATGGCTCTGTCTTATACCTTGAAATGGGAGGACCGAGGGAGCAGTGGCGGTGAGCACAGGCTGCGGTGGCGAGCAGTGCACGCGGCGGGCAGGGTCGTGGCGGCGAGCAGAGGCGCGGCAACGAGCAGAGGTTGTGGTGGCGAGCAGTGCAGTTGCAGTGGCGAGCACGGGAGAAGACGGCGGGCAGGGGAAGTAGGAGCGCAGCGAGCAGATCTGTTGCTCACAGAGGGGCTGGTGGCGAGCACGGGAGAAGAGGGCAGACGGAGATGAGAGACTGGGTAGGGGAAGAAGGGCGGCGGCGAGCAGATATGTTGAAGAAAGCAGAGGGAGAAGAGCGACTGCAGGTAGGGGAAGAAGGGCGGCGGCGAGCAGATCTGTTAAAGAAAGCAGCGGGAGAGCGACTGCGGATAGGGGAACAAGGGCGGCGGCGAGTAGAGGGAGAAATCGTGAGGGTTTAGGCCGGTGGCGAGCACGGGAGAAGCGAGCAGAGGGAGAAGCGAGAGGGAGAAGAGAGACGGAGAAGAAGGAGGCGGCGTGCAGAGAGAGGTATCGCGAGATGAGTGCTCGGTTTAGGGTTTTACCTTTGCTTTCGTTTGGCTGGCGCTCGCCGTCGCGATTTCTCAGCCACGTCAGATTCCACGTCGGAGGCGCTCACGAGGCGCTCACGAAGAGGCGCTCAGCAGATCAAACCTGTATATATATATATGAGCAAGATTCTTTCAAAATAAAAAATGTAGTGAAGTTTGAACCATATAAATAATTTTGTCCTTGTGTAAATCCATGTTATCCAAATAATATGTAGCTTAACTTTAGATTCACATATGGGATTGTACTTTTGTCCTTGTGTAAATCCATGTTATAAACTAATATGTAGCATAACTTTAGATTCATATATGGATTGTTTCAAAATAGAAAATGTAGTGGAATTTGAATGATATGCTTGTTTTTGTTAAACAAGCATATATTAGATTCATATATTGTACTTGTTGCAGGATGGGATGATGAAAAGGAAGAAGCCAAAGAAGTGATGAGTGTATTTGTTTTTGTGATGGATAAGTGTATTTGAATGTTATTTTTTGTTGAATGTAGTGGATGTTGAATATTATTTTTTGTTGAATGTAAGTTGAATGTTGTTTTGTTGAATGTCGTGGATGTTGTTTTGTGATGAATGTTGAATGAATTTTAAGGTGTATTTTGCCAAACTTTTCACTGAAATTAGTAATGAAAATTAAGATTCCGTCGTTAATTTTAGTGACGAAATTAAATTTTGTGGCTAAATGGATTAGTGATGAAAATAATTGTGATCCAATTTTTCTATTGCTAATTGGTCACTAAATGCGTTCTGTGACCGATTAGCGACAGAAAAATCAATCGCAAATGGTTATATGTTTCTCTTTGATTTTGTCCTAGGAGTTAAAGTTTGAATCATGATGGATGTCAAATCATAAGTCGATTAAGTCTCACATGCTAAGTTATCAGATACTAGAGAAGTTTTATAAGCTTAGATGAATTAAGTACCATTAGCTTGGGCTTCAGCATTTTAGGTTAGTGATTGGGCCTAATAAGTTAATGGATCAATTCTCTCACCTAAGAATATATAATTCTACCTCTTCCCACCACAAACATCTTGCAAATTAACTAGACCTTTGGTCCCCACCCAACAAATTGAATTTGAGCTATTAAATTTCATCGTAGCAATAGTGATGATCAATTGTATTCAACTAAGTTATATAGAACCCCATGGGAGAGCCTTTGCTCCTCTATATCCTCGTCGCAATTGATATCCTTTTCCTTCTTGTTGTTTTTGTTTTTTTTTGCCTAAGCGGTCACTCTCTCTTTCTACAACTCTTTTTATCACAATAGGCTATCCTATCTTTTGGCATCATCGAACTCTTGTATTTATCCCATATTGGTCGGTGGCTATCGGGGAGAATGCAAATTGATATCGGATCATCGAGGTTAGTGTTCAACACTATCTCCATAAAACGATATTTCTCCGTTACAGGTACGTGCTTACAGATAGCAGCAATTCGTTTCGTAAGATACAACGACGACGTCTCGGAATAATAGCACTGCTTCAATGGATGAGTAGAATCGATGATGACTCGATTATTCGATGAAATTTTCAACATCGAAAGGGATCTATTTATATAAAGGGATGAGTAAAGTTGTGATTCAATGCTCCAGATCGCATTACATGCGATCTATCACACCTCTTTGATCAACGGTTGTCATTCATTTGCCCAGTCAGCAGTCCGATCATCTCTCTCTACCCACGTGGATGCCACATAGGCACTACCCACGTGCGCCAATAAAGCGCCCATTGCACGCGTGCGGCGTGGCGGGCCGCGAACTCACAGGTGTGCGAGCACCTGCTCGTCCATGAGAAGAGAGCACCTAGGCTTTTGTGTTAACTCCATTAACACAATAATATTAATAAAGAATGGAAGTCCATCGAATTTTTTCGATATGAAACTATTCCCCATGTACTTCCTTATATAACATTAATTAACAATTAATGTTATTTTGGACTAACTTTGAATAATTAATTTATTATTCACCTTTAATTGGTTTTGAACAAAATAATAGTCTAAATCTATATACGTAAAACGTAAATTTTGATTTTGAAGTCAATTTCAAATTTCATTGATTGATGACATTTCAATTTTTTTTTTTAAATCATATTGGTCTTTTAAGACTCCAATATCCAACATCCCAATATTAACTCTTTATCAAGAGCAAAATACTTTATCCTTTCTCTATGTAATCATTCAGAATTTATCACAGCTAGGGGCGGGCACATTTTGGTTTGAAACCAAATTAAAATGTTTCAGTTAGAAAAATCCAAATCAAAACCATTTTAGTTGTATTTGAAGCTGAATTGTAATTATCAATTTAATTTTGGTTTGATTTAATTTGATCAAAAATTGTAGAATAAAGATATATCAATTAAAGATAAAATAAGACTACTTTCTATGCAAGGTTTTTGTTGAAATAACAACTAAAGTATTGTAGCTTAAAGTATATGTTTTTGTAATGAACACAAAAGACAATCAGATAAAGTACATACTTAGTAAACTAACTTCACTACATATACCTACACATGCGTACATATATACACATGTATATAACAAGTTAATAACCTTAACAATTCAGTACGGTTTTAATGGTTTAATTTGTGTAGGTTCAAATTAAACCTAAACCAAACTAAAAAAAACAGATAAATATACCTAGCTTACAAACCAAAACCAAAACAATTAATCAAATATTTGGATTGGATCGGTTTGGTTTGGTAGTGGATTAAAGTTGTAGATGCTCACCCTTACATCTATGCAAACTTGAGTATATACAAAAAATATTTAAGTAGAGGTGAAGCTAAGAAACGTATAAACAATTTAATTAAAGTTTTCTATTGAAGAACATCACCAACATCAGCAATATCAAAGTTTCTCAACCACTGAATTGTTGTTGTGTTTATGTCATCTCTATGGGATTCTTGCTTTGTCTAACAAGCTAAACTGCTAAATATAACATCTATGATCTAGTCCAAGGGCAAAAGGTAAGAATTAATATTATGTCCCATAAAGGAAATTTAGCAATTAAGTCTTATGTCAGAAGACACAATCACATCTGGGATATATAATGATTTTTTTTTTTTGTTTATCTATACACTAACCTTATCCTTCTCAACCTAGCTACGAGGAAAGAACAAGAAGAAAGTATCTAAAGCTTACGAGTTGTCATTTGTAGACGAAAAACTTGAAACAATGTTCCTGCGTGCAAAAAGTTAAATAGTTAGTGGTGCAAGTTTAAAGAACTATAAACAGTTCAATAGACAATTATTAAATCTTACACTCCATCTTGTGGCCTGGCAGGATTTTGGTGGAGATACATTAAAAGAATTATAAGAGACATCCCTGAAATAGAAGACCTTATAAGCTTGATGTTTGTCATGCAAAATATATATAGTTCTTCTAGTCAGATGGATTAGAGATATAACTGAGAAAAGACATACAAATTATTGTTACTTGTCAAAATCCATGATGGAATGCTTCCACTGAGCTTGTTATTGGTCAGGTACCTAAACATATTAAATGAATGTGAGATCTGTAATATCATTACAGGTGCAGCAGAGTTGAAACTCAGCAACAAATAATATCTATAACTGCTACACTTACATAAATCTAAATCATGGTAGTTCACCAAAGCTATCTGGGATTTGCCCGGTCAAGTTGTTAAAGCTTAAATCTCTGAGGAATTAAATTGGCAAGTAAAAGCAAGATTAACATCATGTTGTTTATTGAACTGAGCTTGCTAATAAAAATGGTGGAGCTTCCGATGAGAGAAAATCTTACAAAATTTTTAGTGGTGTCATCTTTGTTATAAATTCAGGAATAACACCGGATATTGACAGGTTCCTAAGAACCCTATATAAAAATAACAGTCAATAAAGCAAAGATATGTATATGGATACCAAAATACATAGAGAGAGAAGCTAATTCACTGATGATATTTTGTGGCTTACTTACAATTTCCTCATTCGAGTCATATTCTGCAGTGGAGGAAACTGTCCATCTCCGCCTTTCCAGTCAGTCACCCTCCTGGATTTGCAGCAAATTAAATAAATTTTCAAATATGTCTTAGAACCACTTCAAGCGGATTGGCATACTAATTAACTAATTGCTCTTACAGCTCAGTTATCGATTCCAGTCGGGAGAAGCTATCAGGAAACGGACCTTCCATAGATGTCCCTTGCATGTCACTAGCGCACATGGTTCAAGTATCCAACTTGTTCATAACGAAATTTATTAATGATTAACATTTGGTCTAGAATAGCAGTGATTGACAACTTACAAGTGTTTAAGATTTGTCCAGTTACCAATGAAACTTGGTATTCTGCCAGAAATTGGGTTGCCATCTATTCTACTGGAAAAAGAAATGCAAAAAAGTTTACTGTTAAATTTCATTGGTTCAAGCAAACATGTTATGTGTTTTGACGCTTTACATAAACTTCTTTACACAGCTTAATTTGTGAAGATAAATCATAAACCTTTACTTCCACCATTTACACTTCAGGAATAATGAGGATTACTATACTTCAATTTTTACCATGGTAATTTGTTAGTTTTAATCAATAAGGTTAAATACTAATGACAAAAATCTACATATTAACTTATTAAGTTTGTAGATGAATCTACAATGCATAGCTTGCTAAGCTTTTATTTACGAATATAGCTAATGGCAAAATCTTGTCACACAAGTACATTGTTAAGTTTGTAGATGGAATGTTTAACTTGCTCAGCTTAAGTTTCATATTTCTGAGCAGAAAAAAAATAATTATATATTGAGAAGATACAAGAGATGTAACATACAAGTCCTCTAACTTCAGGAGATTGCCAAGTGATTCTGGTAATTCCCCTGTCAGATTATTTGATGAAAGCAATCTGTAGCAAACACAAAAGCACGAATCAAATTACATTGCATGCATGCATATATATATATATATATCAAAACTAGTGACAGAGTGCATGTATCCATCTTACAAGCGAGTCAAATTACTGAGGTTGCCAAGGGCTTCAGGAATTGAGCCTTCTAGAAAGTTTGCTTCTAATGTCCTATCGCAAATTATATATGTTTATTTAATTAGTACCATAAAATATTATAGAAGAAAAGAAAATTATGGCAGAGGACAAAGGAATGTACAGTGATGTGAGTGACGTGATATTTCCAAGCTCTTCAGGGATGCTCCCAGATATCCGATTTCCCAAAAGAGACCTGCAAATCTTTTGTTACAAAAGAACCCTCATGAATATCAGAAAAAGAAATGGAAGAAGTATATAAATTACAGATCGGTGAGGTGGCGAAGAGTTCCCCATTTAGCTGGGATAGTTCCATTCAGATAGTTCCTTGTAAGATCTCTGCTAGATACGAGTGAGCTATGGCTTTATCATTCACCAAAAACAAGGCATTAGTTAATCACTGCAGTGACTCACAGTGTATCTAAGAAAGTAAGGTTGGCAAACTCAGCCGGCAGCTCTCCAATCAAATTCTGCCCCTTAAGAATGCTGCAAAAGAAATAAACAAATTTGTCAATTGACCATTAACACTACGTGGAACCAAAAGTTACCTAGGTTTTTCCTGTCGTCTTTGTCAAAGTTGATTGGCTGACAATTAATCCTAAAATCTTGAGCTATTAGAAAAGGAACCAATTTGTACATTTATATTATTAATAGTCTTATCATTAATTTTCTCTCAAAGGTATAGCCATGAAAGATAAACTTTCTACGGTGCATGTGTCGATATTTATGAATGCTATATCATGTGTAGATGCAACTTGTTCTTTGAAAAAGAATATAATGTTATAAAATTCAACTTTTAAAAGTAATTTGGTTTCAGTCCAAGATTCAATTAAATAAAGCCAGAATTAGTGAAATTCTATGTTAAAAATATAAGTAATCCTTTGGTGCCATGTTCTACACTGATTTTATGATCAACATACTAATTAAACTAGGGTGCCATACTATTCTCCTAGAGAAATCCTGGGAAATTTATCAGAAAAAGCTGAAGATTCTTGAAAATGATATTTTTGAAATCCATCTTTTTAAAAAAATATTTAGTCTCTCCTGCCCAATAGTTCATAATCTACTTATTCAGCAGTGTCATGCTCGATCATAGTTGACTTATACTCAATTTAGTAATCAATAAACTTCACAAAAGCTGATATTTCTTGCAAAAAGGCGCTCAAAGTATTAATAACAGCTAAATAAGAAATCTTGTTATTCACATACAATCACAATCCATCAACAATTTTCCATTCAATTCCTCTTAATTGTGATAAAGATAGCATGGCAACAAGTCATCCCTTATTGATCATGAATTCCCATGCTGGATATAATATTTTTATCTTGAGAGATATAAAAGCAAGTAAAAGTGACAAGCAATAAGAAGTTGCTCACATGGAAGTGACATGGCAAGCATTGGTTGTGGTGTTGCACATGCCACAAGTGACATTATTGGCGTAGTTCGCCGGCTTGTTCTCTGGGTCTACCCATCCTGGAGCGTTACTACAAGGGTCCACACCGAAGTTCCATTCCTTCTTCAACTTTGAGCCAATGGTTTGTAGAACTTCAACTGTAAATTAAATTAAATTAAATTAAATGATCCACAATTGTTCCAAGCATACATGTCATATATAGCATTTAACACTCGAGAACCATGCCTTGCTAATTTAATTAAATCTCATAAAATTGGCAGATAATTGACAGAGTTTGGTGTAGATTTAAAATTTAAAAATAGATGAGAGATTGGCACTACAAACTATTTCACCATTAGGTCACAGTAGAATGTATATTAATATAAGCCAATTTGATAAGTGTGCATAACTAATAGAGAGGCCACTAATTACTTGGCACTATTCCTAGTGAAATGCTAACGGCCAACAACACATAAAGCTAAGTATTCTGATGGGACAGGACTTAACCTTGGGAAATTTATAAAAGGGACATTTAAAACAATAGGAGATGCTTGTTTAAGTTTTTAAAAGGGTTTTTATTGTTTGAAATGATTATAAAATGAATTTATGACCTTATTCATTTTTTGTAAAAATAAAAATAATTCATGTGGTTATCCTTAGAGCCTTCTAGGCAAGTTACCCCCAACCTTACTGCCACTTGTGATACTCCATGCAGTAGCCCTTCGTGTCCTATGACACCTTGGGGATCTATCTTATTATTTTTAAGCAGTGCATAAATAGAAATCTTGGTGCCTATTAGTCCACCAGTAAACTTTAGGAAGACCATTAATTATCAGATGCAAAGAAGTTTTTATGTCTCATGAATCTAGAAACCCATGGAACCCAAAAGATGTTTTTCAAATAGAACTTGTAAAATTAACAACTAATGCACTTATTTTCTAAAATACTTTTTCCTTTTTTTTACTATTTGTCTTCCTCCGCCCCTGCTTTGTCAATAGCTGCTCGAACAATCCAGCTGCGATATATCAAAATTATAAATTCGCAGCTATGCTAGGCCATTATTTTGCAGCCAGAGCAAAACCACAGTCAGGGCAAAATTTGCACCACCTTCGTCACGTGTTCAAACGACCGTGAGCAAAATTTAAATAAATAAATTGGACAAGTTGATTCAATAAGTTGAAATTGCTTAGTTGACTATGAGACAAAATTAGTATGAAAAGATAAGGACATCAATAGCACTGCTTACGTAGTGGAGTCAAAATTTTCAGAGGGTGGGCTCAACTAGATTTGAGATCATGATGGCCTCGGATTTTGGAACCTGATCAACTTTTAATGCATCTAGCATTTGATATATGACCAAGTCAACTATTTAATTGAAAAAGATGGATTCATTCCTAAACAACCACTAAATCAAATAATTAATTCGTGCTTATCTATTCATCTGAAGATGTTTGAGATAGAGCTAACAATAACAAACACTACCTCATAAAACATATCTCAAAAATCATTTATAAATATAAAGCCTTGACAGCGACACAATATAAGCTGAAAGAAGTTCAAGTTGATCTTACACCCTATAAAATTATTTCTATAAATTATGTGTTTTTATACTATTTTATATAATTTTTTATAAAGTCGAATGATGATGAGATATTTATGACACGATTAACAGTGACTCCAATTATCTCCCCTAATTTGGAACATTCAAAAGTGATTTCTGTAATTTGTAGCGTCCTTTATATTTTAATCCATGTAAGAGCCGTGCATACATCTCCGAGTAACGTGATTCCTTATTTTACTCTTTGGGAGGACACCAGATGTTGATGCCACTGTCATTATTCCCTCAAGCAAAAGTCCAAGTGATTTTTTATCTTAAAAGTCTGAAAATATCAACATATTTCTGAACTACTATGCTAAAAAAAATATATCTTTTTCCTAAGAATCCATCCTTTTTCACTTTAGGGCTTACAGAGAATGTTGGGTCAAAAAATTAAGGAAAGCATTAGAATCCCAAAATGTCACAGAAAAGAAGAGAAATATGCAATAGAAGAAAAGGAGTCTCCATCTTTAAGACTCCGGACATAAACAAGAACCCATTTCATTCATCAAAACCCTTCTAATCAAACCGAAGGAGACGAACAAGACTAAGATCTGAAAAACCTCAACTGAATCCTCGAACGAGAAACTAAAAAGAAGCAGAGGAAGAAATCAGAGTGAAGGCAGTTAGTTACCTTCAGACTCAACCAGTGTCTGTGTCTGGGCTCTGCATCTCAGGTCCAAGAAGGAACTCAAACCCAAGAGCAAAGAGAGAACGAGGAGACGTCGAGGGCTCAGTTTAAACAGCGTTGCCGCTGTGATGGCTCTCATCTCAACAATTCCTCCACGAGAACAAGATGGAGAAAAGAGAAAGGACAGATGGAAGATACGGAGATTGTTGGAACTGACTCTACTGTGTTTATATAGATTCAAGCAAATAGAATTATCCTTTTTTTTAAGTGTTAGAAATTATTATTATTATTATTATTATTATTATTGGCTTTTGCTCTAGAAGTTTATTTTGTTTTTTAAAATAAAAATTAATGAAACTACGGAATTTGAGACTTTAAATTTGAACCAATATACACGATGATTGAACTACGCTGTCGGTGTGTATTTTAACATAGCCGCCATACTTTTTGTTTTTTAGTTAAAATCAAACCGATTTTATTTTGAAAATATACTTTTAGAAAATAATAATGATATATACAAATTGCATTTCTTATTTATTTATTTAGCTTGTTTTTTATTTTTCTAAAATTTAGCTTGGAGAAATAATAATGTGTTTGATTAGCTTTTGCATTTATGATTTATTGATTAACTCGTTGACTTTATAAGTCTCTCGACTGATACACCGGCCCTGGTGGGCCCTGGCCTGCCTACTGAAAGTATTTTCGGTTAGAGACCAATTGAGGTGATTCATTTTTTTAGCAACTTTTTTAAATACGGTTTAAAATTGTATTATTTTGAAAATAAAGTATATATGTTGTCTTTTAAATTATTACCTAAATCATTCACTAATCCTAAAATAATATTTTAGAGTATTTTAAATTTGATATTTCTAAAAAAATAAAAATATCTGAGAATTACCTACAAAGTCAATGCTAAGCTAACAATTAAAGCTTAATTAATTATTGCATCTCAACATAGTGTGTTGGTAAGGGAGAAAAGGTGGTTGAGTGTGTTAAGAAGATCAGAGCATTATCACTTCATTGGTCTAAAAAATACTTCTATTCATTTAGTGGGACTTTGTTTAGAAAAAAATAAAATAAAATAAAATTGAAAGTTTTAGTGTAATTGGCGTGGTTGGTGAAGTTCGTGAAGTTCGTGTGCATCGAACTTGGTACCGTTTCACAATCCTCAAGGAGAAAAAAGAACATTCAAAACATCTCGAAGCATTAATTATTTTTGACCGGAATAGCATTTTTGAACATCTCTTTTCTACCGAATGGAGGAATTAGACTAATTGTGGAGGGAAAATAGTTTTTTTTTTTTGGGGTAAAATTATAAGTTATAAAATATTCTTATTGATTGGTTCCAATCCTTGTATCTCTACTACCCACATCACATGCTTGGCTTTACTTTCTCACTCTTTTACTCTTCTTTTGTTCGACTTGGTCAATGACTTCCATATTAATAGAACGTCAGTTCTAATATCTCGATATAGAATGGTGTAGTTCAATGTTTACCTACTAATTATTTCGATAAGATGAGTTAGAATGATGATTATTCAAACAATTCAAAACGAGAATGGCAAAACTTTGAGTTTTCTGAATGCTCATTCCAATAGCAACTTGAAAAATGCAAGAATTTAGTAGGAGAGATCGAATATGGCAACGACAGAGGTGGAATGGATGACGATAAATTAATTGTCAGGAGAAGGCAAGTGGCCTGTAGCCGCAGTTATAGAAAAAAAAAGGGTCAAACATTCAACCGAAGAATACTCAATTCAACTAATTAAGTATAAAAATTTAGGGTCAGATAAATCTTGTGTTTACAATCATAGATAAATTGCAACTAGTCAAAACTTTGAGAGTCAACAAATTACTGATTATTATTATTATTATTTTACATGATTATGTCTTCATCATATATTGGATTTTATAACTGGTGCTGAGCTGGATGCTGCAAATTTCCACCCGACTGACCGTACATGTCTCTGTACGAATAGAGAAAATGTAGAACGGACAGCTCTGCCACTTGACAAGTATGAACTCAGGCTGGCTTTCAATTTTAAGACTTTAAGGATTTTCCTATCTATTAAAAATAAATACGAGCACCAAAGGAATGGGTTGATGCAGTAATTTTCTAATTCATTTTAGCATTTTTATCTGGAATAGTAATTCTGATTATATCATGTTAATCACATGATAAACAAATTAGTACAATTTTGAATTCTTGTTCAACTTTAACACACAGTATAATAGAAACAATAAACTCGTAATCAAACTACAAATGGGAGAATTCATTCCAGTTATTGGAGGCTAGATGATTACCACTAACAGCAAAACCACTGTATCAGGCATGTGAGCAATTAACAAAAATCAGAACATGGAGCCAATAAACTAAGGAAACTTTGATCTAGTTGTCTATTTGTATTCTCTTGTCCCTTATAGGAAGAGGAATAGGCAGCTGAGCTTCATGTGGATGATCTGGCCCTTTGTACACTTTCAGGTGAGTAAAAAGTCTTCTTCCAAGCTGCAATAGGCAAATTTACCAGTTATTAAATCATAATAGGATATTGTCCCTACAATTTTGGAAAAGGAAAGCCATAAGTTACACATAACAGACAAAATTCAGTAGATTTGTCGACAAATTCTAATCGCAAAGCAGTTAAATAGTGAACAAACGAATGACTCATTCAGAAGAATGATAAGCAGATCAAACAGTAGCGGATCAAAGCCAAATAAAAAAAAACAAATTTTGTGATCAATATTGCTTGTGACAAGAAACTCTACTCTTAGGTCACTAGGAAAAATATTGAGAGATTATATCAGGTCATTGAGAATGTGTAATAGTGGATATGTAACTTGCTAGCGAAAACATTTATTTACGGGCCTAAACATTCAAAGAAAAATAATTAAGATGCTAACCATAATATATTATCTGTTTTTTTTATTAAAAAACTCTTCTATCTACAAATTTTCTTTAGAACAGATGGATCTGAAATGCATTCCACATGTTTCTTTAACAAAATAAGTATATCCATAGGTTAGCTTCCTCATATGTGTTCACATCTTGAATATCTTAACATTCTATAATATGTGATATTGTGATTGTCAAAAATGGAGATACTGACTCACCCTTCCTTTAGGAAGCATGCCGCGAACAGCATGCTCGATTATTCTTTCTGGAATTCTCTCCTGAAGCTGTGCAAAAGTTTCCACCTTCATACCACCTGGCCTCCCAGAATGTCTCCTGTAGAGCTTTTGGCTTCTCTTTTTACCAGAAACTGCAACCTTTTCAGCATTCACCTATTTCGAGGTATCATGCAAACTATTGAGGATTGAGAAAAAGCAAACGAACCAAGGTAACCAAATGGGAAATATTATCTGATAACATCATCTATTCACCAATGTCCCAAACATATGAGATTAAGTGATTCTCAGACACTTGTCAAGCATTTAAATGTGCAAAAGGTTAGACCACCATTAGATATATAAATAAATCAGAAATTCTCAATATAACAAACATATAAGATTATTTGATCATCAGACACTTATCAAGCATTTAAATGTGCAAAAGGTTAGACACCATTAGATATATAAATAGATCAAAAGTATCCAATATATCAAACCAAGAACTCAACAACTTATTAAAAATTGTACAGAACTATCCTCATATCCATTGGAAGAACCAAACGTGGCTGCAAAATCATCCTGCCAAGATTCCTTGTGGCAATTAACAGTGGCTGATTAAAAAGCTAGAAGTGAGCATCCTTAACAAATTAAACAGAATAATCAGAATGTCTAGGTTACAGAGTTTTCTTCTGGATGTGCAGCCAACTGCAAAGAAAATGATAATTACACTTCACAAGGTTTCAGCAAATTGCAGGTTCAGTTGCCGTCATATTGTGCAAACTTATGACATTAAACCTTGGAAAATGCTAAAAACTGAAACAGTTGCTTTCATTATACATACCACAATAACATAAGCCCCCATGTCAACACTAGGAGTATAAGTTACAAGGTTCTTCCCTCTGATATGTATTGCAATGGTTGATGCTAGTCTGCCTAAGATTTTATCGGCTGCATCAACTATATACCATGTTTTTTCTGAATTAATATGATCTGCAGCCTTTGGATACCAAGTTTTGTTCCAAATATCCTGCGAAATATAGTAGGGATCTTGTATTACATTTTTGAGAAGTAATTAAGTGACAGAATCCATAATATGAGAAAAAAAATTAGGTGGAAATGTAATTTCCATCCACTATCAAAGCATAACTAAGAAATTGCATGACAAATGAAGCCAAAATCTGAACTCATGGAAACAATCTGAGGATGATCCATGTTTTTTTATTATAAAAAAATTTAACAATTTGCCAATATGAACAACAATGTTTCAAAGAACATTTTCAAATAGTTTTTTTAGATCCAAATAAAGGAAAACTACATAGGAAGAAACCAAATTTCAAGAATTTTTCAAAAATGTGTTATTAATATTTATGGCAAACAATAAGTGTCAGAAAGGTCCATGTATGATTGGATTTACTTTAGCATTATTTTAGTGTGAATTTGTGTGATAAAGCAGAATTGTTCAATTTCTGTTTGTGTTTAGTTTAGCCACTTTCAGTTCACTGATTTGATAATAGATTAATTGATTTCACAACACAATTTCATCATTGTTTGATTTCTTCCATTTTCTTTTTGGTGAAGAGGGAAACACACAGATGCTCTATGTTCTCTTCATCAGTTAACAACTTCCTTATTCTACTACCATGATAAATCTATGTTCATGCATCTAGCCTTTTCTAAACTGTTCCTTTCTTCTTTTACGCACTACAATTGCCTAGAGCCACCTTAACAATTAGCACCTTCAGATAACCAAAATGGAACTTACTCATAACCTGATCTATAACAATGTAAAATCATGAGTGATTACATACATGTGTATCTTTACTAAGATGCCCACTAATGAAATCATCCCTAAAGATAGTTATCACCTACATTAAGTCCATACGAACAGAAAAATTGTTCCCACAACAGATCAAAAGTCTTCCGAATCCTGTGAACCTCCACCCAATAACAATCACCCAACACCTTTTAACCAACCTAATTACATTCGACTTAACTAGTGAACCATCATATTTTATTGTTTGTTCCGATTCTTGTATACCCCTCATATCTTGTGCTCAATGTTTTTGATTTACATTTACAAATAGTAACACAATCAATGTTTCCTCTTTGTGCAAGAGAGTGATTTACTTCCATAGAAATAAGATAGAAATTGGAGAATTAAAACCGTCAAGAAATGATTTTTTTTGCAACTATGGCATACTGAAAGAACCAAGAACCAGTCGGAAACACAGTCAAGTATTAAATATTTGGTACAAAATGGGAAGCAAGAGAGAGTACAGGCCCGTTAATCTCGGATTCCTCGAACATCCACCGCTGCTCTCTCGGGATGACCACCGGATTCTTCTGCTGCTGCTCCTGCTGCTGGCAATGTATGCGGAGGAGGCGCTTGGAAGCGACGGGGACGCCACCGAGACACGGCTTGGTGACTGCGCCGCCCAGGAATCTAGAGAAACCGAGGGAGGTTGTTCCGGGAACGGCAGACGTAACGGCCGCGGGTGACGAGCAGCAGAGGATCGCCGTCGCCATTCCTCCAAGAAATGGGAGGTTTTCTGTTCCCCAAGAGAAATGAACGGGGATAAGATAAGCGTGATCCTAATCGTGTCCAAAGTCGTGAGCATAATTCCAAGATTTTTTTAAAAAAAAATCTTCAAATTTCTTTTCCACCTTTTTTTAGGTTAATTGCTAAAAAAATTCCAATAATTTAAACATAATTTCTTAAAATTTGGAGGACAACTAAAATTCTCATGGTTTCTCTAATGTTAATAGAATCATTAACATATTTTCATCTATATTTTCGTTTTATAATCATCAACTATAAAAAAAATTCTACTAATCAACACCAAATAAAAAAAAATCGAATGCAATATCAATTTTCCACAAATTGATTAGTCTTTATCTTCGGCCTTCAAGACAAAGTAAAGACAAAGTAATAACATGTCAAACTCAAACAAGCACCAAAGAATCGAAGTTACAAAATTATAGTTCACTCTGTGGTTGATGATATGTCACAGAACAATCCCTCGAAAATTCACGAGGCAAATAAACTTTCAAAATTGGAGCTTTTGCTGATACCTCAACTTTGTTCCCGTATTGAAGAGGACGAGTTACATGACAACCATCAACATATATGACACCTTCTTGAGTATACCAATCGATGAGCATTACTTGTTCAGGCTTCACAAATCCCTGCAACAGCGGAACTTCCGCAACTCTGGGTGAGATGGGCTCTCTCACCATGTATTGAAGATCTTGGCTCGAAATCGGCATGGGGATACCTCCAGCAGAAAGGATGGCAGCTGTTGATCCTGCAGCGGTCGAGATCCTGAGGCCACTTGATCGGGAGCTAACTAAGCTTGAGCTTGTCCTGTCGTCTTCAATTCTGAAAGAAGAATCAAATATCTTTATTTCCAAAAGACATCTAGTAAAGGCTCAGACTTGAGGGAAGATTTGTACCTGAATGAGAACCGAGATACTGTTGCTGGGCAAGGGTGCGCAACAAGAATGTCATTTAGAGCATAAGTTGGAAACAGATTTCCATTTACGTGAATGGATATTCTTGCGAGCTCTGAAGGCTGTTTGCGACCCTCAAGGACATCATCTAATACCTTTGTAAAAATAGAATAGAGGTAATGAGTATGAAGATGAGAAACCGAAGGAACACTCGACTAAGCAATTGCCGATCATAATCAAATACTACAAATGAGAATTTGCAAATCATCAATAAACAAACTTGAATTCTAATCTTGTATAAAAGTAGAAGTTCTGGATGTTGCCTGCTCAAAGTTTTTTGCAGTTGCAGCACAAAGATAACCTGTACTTCTTGTCGCGTCAAATGTATCGCTTAGCTCATTAACCTGAGAATGAAAAATAAGTTTTGCGACAAAGCTTTTGACATTGACAAGAATGACCATGTATGGAAATTTCAACTGCCCAAACAATTAAAAGGACCAGAAACAAGTGACCTCTTCAACTTGAGTGGGATCTGAATTGACACCTAGTACTGGAATGGAGTCATCCAAAAAGTGACTAGCTCGTAAAAGAGTGCCATCTCCGCCAATTGTGATCACAAGATCTACATGACGAATTGGACGACACAAATTATCCCGTGTGACTGGTTCCCACTCGACGTATTTGCTTTGTAGTACATCCTGACAGAATCTGATTGTATCCTTATGTACCTTACATCTGCTATTCAAATAACTTATAATCTGCAAGACATCCAAAATGAATAATGTGATAGACCGTGCAAGTATGTGCAAAGCAACATCTGTAATAACATGAAATACTATTTTCACACATGTATGGTCCATGAAACCGCAAGAGCCTTGTGATGCTATCATTTACTTTCATAATGACAAAACATATATCAAAAAGGGATTAAATCAATTTGTGCACCAGACTATCAAATTATTAAAGTAGATTAGCTAACAAAGTCCAATATGATTTTTTTTCCCAGCTTTGATCTTTTTTGACCACCAAATAAGATTCCAAACACTGCCTGCCCTAAGCGATCTCGAAGGGAAGTAAATCACGGGAGACTTCGTCCTGGTCCTGGCCCATTGCATAAGGAGGTGAGACAACCAGCGGTCCATTCTGTACCTATTGGAAATCGATCCCTAGACCTTATTGTGGCAGCTCCCATGCAGATAGTGGTCACACATGATACTTGACAAAGACAAACTCGGCAAAGAGGAACAAATAGTTATTATTTGGAATCTCCAAGTGAGAAGATCATTTATGTAGTTTTAGCATGCTATAGGTGCTAACAGCATTTGGACATTAGAAGACTACAAAAGTTAGAGGAAGCATAAAGCAGAAATCATAATGTTAGACATGTAAGCAAAGCGCCTTGAGTGGTAACCAGATTGATGCATGCATGTTAGTATATGCTTATCTAATAGAGCTGATGCCAATATGTTTAGACTACAGGAAATTTTTACAATTAAATACACAAGCTCCAAACAAAAATGATAAAGTATGAGATTAAAAAACAATAAAAGGTAAGATAATAGGTGGGTTATAAGTAAAATAAAACAAAACCAAAAAATTCCAGTGAATTAGTGGCTGTAAATCAAATAGGCTAGCTTTGATATTTATAAAAAGTAGGTTCACAAAGTCAAATGAGGCTTCCAGATTATTGTTGAACTACTTACTTCATAATTTGTTGTGACAAAAGACATCCTTACATTCTAGCATAAAACATTAAGAATTTTCATGTACAAATGAACAACATGGCAATGTTCAGAGAGTAATCATCTGAAGATCCTAAAGATCACGTGCTTGAGTTCACTGAGGTACAACATGTACATCCTGGCGTTAAAAAATATCCACCATTTGATATCTTATAGCAGTGCCAACAGTAATTAATTGGTGTCATCAAAATAAGCTTCTTAGCGTCTAGCTCAATGGGATCTAGCAATCATTAGATTCTACTTATGAGTTAGCACATTAGTTTAGCAATATGCAAGAGCTCTTTATATTTGCCTGCCAAAAGACAGGATGAACAAGAGAAACATAATATACAAATGACACAAAGATTCTTGTGAAACTTAGAAAATTGCCCCAGAATATATTTAATCCCTGACCCATGGTGTATTTAGAAGTTACAAAATTAAGGTGAAATACTAATAGTGATATGAATCTATGAAATAGAAATTTAAAGTCTCTTTTAGATTTCATCCCACTAATAGCAGTCAAAATTAGCGTAAGTGTGAAAGAAAGCTTGTCTTTGTCTTCAATGATAGAGGAATATGTCTCACAAAAATAACACATCCAGGACTTGGGTGAGTTCAGTATTCAATTCTTTTTAATGAAAAAAGCGATAAATTTTGACCACATGACCAAGGAACAATGCCACACAGATATACCATCTCAAATTCTACTGAAAATATAGCAAAAAAACCAGCCCTGAGTATTAAGTATCTATGACACACCAGCTTGAGTTAACGTAACAAATCATAGGTTAACAGGGAAAAATTCAACATTTGATGACTTTTTTAAGAACCTAAAATTGAATGTTATAGCATTTCTCCATGAGTCCGCGAGAATTCCTTTCTAAAAAGGCTAAAATGCTTCGACTTTGATTTTTATACAAACACCGTTTCATCCTCAGAAACCATCAACTAACTCAAACTCCCGGTGATGGATAAAGAAGCAGAAAAAGAAAAAAAAGGTAAAAAAAAAAAAAAAGTGTAGGAACGTCAGTTTATCACCATACAAGATTACACCAAGAGTTTAGCATAATATGCTTTATAAATAAAAAACAGGACCAATGAGCAACTTTCATAATATTATCACGACAATCGTCAGCTAACTGTAATACAAGGAAGACAGATTTTCAACTTCAAATCCTCAACACTCATCAACTATATCACCAACCAGCATCACCCAAACTTGCGTCAAGAATACCCGAATATCATTTGTTTAGCATCATATGATCGGTCCAAATTAAGGGCAAACCTAATATAAAAATATCTCCATGCAGTCTGTTGCTATGTAAGGCGTCGATTTTTCATTTCCCAGAGGTACATGATTCACCACCATACCAAACACTCAAATAAGTTAGCAAAGAAGAGCGAGAGGAGAAGCACCTTAGGGTTGAGGGAAGAAGGAAACGAGGAGGAGGAAGCGGAGGAGGAGGGAAGCATGCTGGGCCTTGGCGGGTAGACGTCGAGAGGCTTCAGCAGGAGCAGTACACGGCGCCTCGCCATTGTTGGGCCCGAGCGACTGACGGCGTCGAGGGAGTCGGCGAGGTACCCGGAAACAGAAGGGTTCGGCTTCGGTTCATGGGTTCATTCCCGCAGCAGCCAGCAATCCGCTCTGAACCCGGTCGAAATTTATTGTTTATTTGTTATTTTATTTTTTTATCTTTGATAACCTAATTTCTCACTTCTTGCAAGAGCTGGAGGCCTCGTTTAGTCAAACAGAGCTAACCCGCCCGTTGTGTTGACATCTTGTCTCTAGTTGACTTCAATCTGGTTGACCAACCAAACCTTACGTTGACCTATGCTATATATTTGATCTCGTTAGATACATGGCTTTGTTAAACTTTGAGAAGTTGATATTGAAAACTAAGATTACATCACGCTGACCGACGACATATGGGGACACAACAAGCACACGTACATCAACTACCAGGAAAATAACTGACTTAACCGACGCCTCTTCATTGACTAGCAGATGATCACAACAACAACAACAACAACAACAACAACAGTTAATGTATTGTCAGCTCACCGAGCCCCGACTTCCATGACTGAACGGCTGTGGCATTAGGGCTTCACGGCTGGCCGTCCTCCTCCGACGACTCCGCTGCCGCCGGGAAAAGGAGCATTCCCGATGATGGGGACGGTCCCGAAGCCAGGTGCGCTGAAGCCCAACTGAGGACCCATGGGGTTGCCGTAGAAGCCTCCGTAGCCAAAGAAATTTTGAGGCTTGTAGTTCTCTGCAGCCTTGCTCTTGATGTCCCTTCCTTCGAGGCATGAAATAGAGGTGGCAAAAATGAGAGCCAGCAGCAAGAGAGGTTTAACACTGAACTCCATGATCAGGGATGCTGATGATGTTTGGAGAGTGAGGCAATTTATAGGAGATCGAGGAGAGGGGGAGGGATGGGCACTTGGGATGGCTTCATTAAAGTGCAGTAAATAGAGAGCAGTGAAAATGTAGATGAAGTTTTAACGTGTGGTCTTTATTACCAGAGCTGTTGGTTGGCATGTGATTCCACTTCAATTACTTCTTTTTCCACTTCAATGCTGCTGCATTCATGGCTCTGCCAAGTTTGCAAGGCTTGCTGGAGGGAAACAGAAAGATTCAAAGAGCCTAGATATGAATTCAATCTTGTATTTGGGAGAGCAGCTAGAGAAATAAAGGTAGTGTTTTTTTAGAATTTTGGGACCAAATTTAATTTAGTATTTGTTCGATTAGATATCCATATATATATATAAATTTTATATAAAAAAATAACACTAAGTACTTTTGTATATATATAAAAGCAAAAATCAAGAAGATATTTCTTTTTGTTAAATTGTGAGGCATCTCATTTTAATTTTTTTATCAAATATCAAAAGGATATCTTACCCTCAATGTAAAATAACATAATTATCCTCCCATACTATTTTTATTATTATCTCATGTATATTTTTCATTTAAATCCTAAATCAATGGGATACCTATATAACAGAAATTATAATTATTATATATATGTCATAATTACAACTATAACATTGTAACAATTATAAAATTATATAATTGTTACAATATAAAAAATAATCTTAAAAAACAAAAAATCTTGAGAGTCTTAGGAAAATCTTTAAACCATATTTTTTCAAGTTTAAGACTAGACGATTATGGATCACACCCAATAATAAATATAGATTTTTGAACAAGCTTTAATTTAATATATTATACGTCCTTGTGATTCAATTCTAGATAAAAATTATAATCATTCAAAATTTATTTAACATTCACATTTATAGCAGCTACAAAACTATAATTATTATAACTATGCGACAACTCAATTATAATAGCTATGAAATCACATCTCCGATTCAATAGCGCCGATGAGTTATTAATGAATACCAGAAACTCAACTGATGAGACAGATGAAGAAACTTTTGTATAAAGCCTGTGAATCAATAACGATATCTAAAAACTGAAGGAATGAATCAATTGCTGCATCACATTGGAACAATGCAACTCATTTATTGATCTACATTCGGGATTCATCAGTTAACTATATTTTAACTGTACTGTTCGCCATTTGATCTATAAACTAATCGCATTTACTTGTAAAAAAGACATAAATGAATCATATCTGGCCGTTGATTCATGATTCAAGTATTAATTGAATACAGTGCACTCTTTCCTGATCTGGCCCTGCATACCAGTCTTCACACCAACCCTACCAAGCTTTATCATCGATCCAGCAAAGGCACTAAAGAAGCTGGTTTGATTGGCTGCAAACTTCTGGACGACAGACCTTGATAGGTGATTTATAAACAACACTTCGTCTGAGGTAAACAACCCTTCGCCGTTCAGTAAGTTCTTGTAGTAGACATTGTCGAAGATTGTTGGGGTGTAGGGATCCATGTTGATTGCAATGGTTGGATCGACATTAGGTGGGCACGCTTGCTTTAGCAGACGTGCGTATGCAATATTGAATGATGGATCCATTGAAGATGATGAACTAAATGAATAAAGACGTTTCCTGAAACGGCTACAATGGGAGAAGCCAACTGTGTGAGCCCCTGAAAGGGTGATCATGTCATAGGTTGTGAGGTTGTTAATCCTGAAGAGGCTGGAGAGAAGGTTGAGGTTGAATTCAGGACCAGGCAGACGGCCAGCAACTCGTGTAGCCTGAGAAATAAGCCCATCGCGTCTGCCAAGCTCCACGATGAAGTTTGGGCCACCAGACTAGCAACAAAAATTTATTCCATTACAAAGATTCATAAATGGTAATTGCAAGCGTGCAAGGAGTAACAAGTAGAATGAGCTTACAAGTACTATTACATCCCTTGCAGCAATTGCTAGGATATCTGCACAGGATACAACACCGGGGCATTGTGCTTCCACAGCCTGCTTGGCCTTGATGACAGTGTCGAAACCATCACCAGCAAGCGAGAGATTGTCAGGGGCATCCTTTTCAGCATCCCCTCTTGGTGAAGCTATCATAACTGATGCATCACAACCCTGAATATTCAACAGATATGATTAGTCTCCTTGGATAATTTTACCATATCACACACTTCACTTTTTTTTTTAATCAAATCACAGCCCATTATTGATTTTACCAACTGATTTGAATTTTAACTCAAAGTTGACTTCTTTGTGTCCCTTTGCACCTAAAATGTTTTTTTATTCTTACATCCTAGTAAATGATTTCAAAATCAGCTTACACGAGTTAAACATGGGCAGCATGGTCACAAGTTAGCTTTCCAAATCAACTTGCGAAGTGATTATCACTCCAAATCAACTTGTTTGAGGTCATTTGCACCCACAAGCTGATTTGGAAGTCGACTTGTCACATGTTTTTCACACAAAATCAACTTGTTTGAATTCCTTTGTATCTAAAATGCACTTTCGGATCCACACATCCTAACAGCATATAAACATAAGGGGAGGTGACTTGGAAAAAAAAACAAATTAGTAGGGGAATGATTTGGTAAAGAAAACAATTAAACGTTGCGAGTTCTAATAACTCCCTGCTATACTTGGTTCCCTTGACAGTTTTTTATATTTCTGCTTAAACAGTTGGGGCAAATTTGAGCAATTAGATACTCAAATTGCCAGGTGATCTAACTGTCCTCATGACTTGGATAGGGGTCAGGGCTTGCATGGTTGCCACAAAGAGGTTGCCTTAAATACAACTTTGAGGATTCTTATAGCAGGTTTACTTACTTTGAAAACGAAATTATTGATTGGGACTTGTAACATGATGTGAATAAAGAAATCTTTGCGTGGGCAAAGACTAAATTGTACTTGAATCCAACGTTTAGCTAATTTCATTAAGAACATTATTTTCAATCTTTCACAAAGTCAACATAGTCATTCAGCTAGTCTGTCAACAGGAATTTCCGAAAGTTATTCATTGGATAACTATTTGAAGAATATGACAAGTTACTACTGCATTTGTCTTATCTGATATAGATCAGCAAGCCTTTACCTTAAGCCAAATCTTGATATTAGAGAAAGACCAATAAATGAATGGGATCCCAACCAAAAGTAAGTCATCAATCACGATGAAAAATCAAGAACTATCCTTTTCCTAATGTTCAAAGATTGAAAATAAAATCAATAAACCTCAATTCTGATCCAACTGCTAAATCAGTGTTGCATAAATTCCAATTTAGTTTTCTTCCAAACATAGGCAATTCAGCATGAAAGGGCACATTTTTCTTTACACAACACAGACAAAGTCACGAGCAGATATTAAATAAGGCAACTCAGACATTGAAGGCATTCTATCTTCTACCCTGTGCTTTTACCAATCGCTTCAGGAGTATTTTTTTTTCAACCGCCTACTTCTCTACGTATTCTTGTCTCAAAATCATCAACTTGTTAAAAATCTGGAAGGTTAAAGAGCATGTGACCTAATTTGTGAAAAAAATCCGATCCAGAACCTACCCAACCACAAGTTCATGAATCGTAACTTACAATTGGGATCTGCATTTTATACAAAGAATAAAGAAGAAAGGGAAAGGGAACAGAAGAAAATAAGACGAAAGGAATACTCTGGGACTCACCTCCACAAAGCAATCGTGGAAGAAGAGCCGGAGTGTGGCAGGCACCGTGACGAATGTCTCGCGCACCTTCTTGGCGACTGCCTTCCTCACTATCGACTCCACATTGGGGCAGCTAGACTTGTAGAACTGTGGCCTGAGGTGAACCGCTTCGCTCCCCGCCACTGCAACGAACAGGATCAGAAACCCTAGAACCGACCTCCTCCGGAGCGCCGCGGCCATGGATTCCAGCTTGCCGCCTGGCCTTTCCAGCTGTCATGCGAGCATCAATGAGAAGCAGCAGGCGGGCTTTGAAAGTGATGGCGGGGTGCAGCGTCAGCGAGGTCAAAAAGAAGAGGCATCGATGGCAGTTAAAGTGGGAGTGGTCCCTCGGACAGGGTAATTAAGAGCTGTTTACCTCGAGGGACGGACAGATTTTTTGGCAGAGAGCGGATGGAAACAAGAGTGGTTAATGACTAAACTACCCCTACGCTCTTCCTCTGTTCCAGAAAATCATTGAATTGGTTGCTTGACGCATCAGACACCAAAGGCAAACCGACACTCGTGACCACGGACAACAATGACCAAATGTCCTTCTGAACCCGGTTCAATCGCCACTCGCATTCATGAAGCACGTGCGACTGGGTGCTGACGGTGCAAAGGCTCTTGCAAAGTTGTCTATAAAATGGGCTCCGATGACTGGAAACCGTCGGTCTTTTCCGTGAGTGGATTCGTCGCGGGACAGCCGGCGATCTTTCGATCGCTGTCGGAGGAGAGGAGCACGATAGAAAGGAAGCTTATGGTGAAAATCGAAGCTTTAGGGTTTGGATCTAGAGGAAGCGTCCTTCACTCGGTTTCTTTCTTTGTCTTCCCTAATCGGTCGCGTTGGATCAAGACGTCACCGCGTACGCTGGACGCGAGGAAGATCTCTCTTTCTAGCTAGGTTGATGGAAGGAAAAGCTGAAGTTGGGTTTGTTTTTCTTGGGAGACGATCCTTGGTCTAGGTTTCAATCGGGATACTCGCATTTCCATTCAAATCTTTCAAAGTATCATAGATGTTTGATCGAGCTGATTAATGAATCTCAGTATCTTATAATTTGCTTGTTTTGCATATTAGACGAGGATAGAAAGGAATGGAGCAATTTACATAGGCGACGAGGTCTCAACCTCTTAACAACGCGAAGTTAACTTTTTCACCAGGGAGCAACGCAAGGTCCTCTCAAGATAAGTGTAGCTATATCTTATCGAAAAAAAAGATTTTGCTCGTCTTGAGCATCTCTAAATTGCGATGTCTCATTTGCTCTTTCTTAGAGATGATTATCACTGTTCCCTTCTTTATGTAGTAGCATCACTTCATTAATTGAGACCAACGTTTATGCACTTGCTGTGTCATAATCATATATTTTGTGCCTCATCTTTTGTATTTGCATCACAATGTACCTTCATATGCATGTCCGTCTTTGATGTCTACCTCTATCTTGACAATATTAGTCTCTATGTGCTTTCAAGCTGAACATTTTAAAGGTCTTTTAAGCACTTAATACACACAAGGAATTGAAGTTTTAAAAGTTTATTTTGGTAACATCTACACTTTGGGAGAATTAGTCTTTAAAGGTGGTAATTGTCCTGTTTAGGGTGTTAGGAGAATTTTGATAGAACTTTAGTTAACTTGGCTGTTTTCAATTTTGTTAGCTTATTTATCACCTAGTTTGGTTTAGTCCTTCTAAAGGTAGGATTAGCTCTCCTTAATTGTTTTTAATTTACTTTCAATTTTGGTTAGGATGAAGCCTATAGAAGAGATGCAATTTTCATTTAGTTTTTCATTTTTATAAAATGGTTGTGAAAATCCTTTCTTCTAATTTGTAGCAGATAGTTAGTGCTTTTTATTTTATCAACTCTACATTATGTGAGTTAAAAAAAGAACGCAATCAAAAGATGTTGGACATCTGGATTGACCGTTGTATACACTTTCCGATTTACTCTGATGATTCAGAAAGAAGAATTTTCTGTAGAGAAATTCGAACTGATCACTCCCAGAGATTGAGTCCAAAGACTGATTTGAATTTATCATTTTTTATTCAGCTTACTGCTGCCTTGTTATATTTTTATGTATTTAGGTAAATAATAAAATATAACTAATTCTGTTTGAATTTAATTTAATTTAATTTCTGCTATGCGGTGAGGTGAGATCATACGAAGACGGATCAGAACCGCAGCGGAACAAATTCCCCGGCTCGATTATGATGACATTTTAGTTGTGCACCACGACGGGACCACGCTACCGTTTGTATGCGTATCGCATTGCTCGCCTCCGCTTTCGCTGAGTCCTTCGTCCCAACCAAAACCCTCCGCCGCCTCCGCCTCTGCTACGCATCCTCCTTTCCCATGGCTGCCTCCGAGGAATCGCTCCGACTAGCGCTTGCTGAGAAGCAGGTCGCTGTCGATGCCCAGGCCGAGGCCGTACGCGCCCTCAAGACTCGCCCCGGCGCCGCCAAGCCCGAAATCGACGCCGCTGTCGAATCTCTCAAGGCCCTCAAGGTGGAGGCCGGAGCCGCAGCCAGACAGCTCCAAGCCGCTGTCAGTAGAAATGGCAACGCGTCAGCCGGCGGCGGCAGGGAGGCGTTCCGCCAGGCTGTTGTCAACACGCTCGAAAGACGGCTCTTTTACATCCCCTCCTTCAAGATCTATCGCGGCGTCGCTGGCCTTTATGACTACGGCCCTCCTGGCTGCGCCGTCAAGTCTAACGTGCTCACCTTCTGGCGCCAGGTAAATAATCGTTCTTCTACGTAATTATATTCGCTATCTGTCTATATTTAGGTATATGTACGTTGATGGAGTATATACCATGTAGAATTATGGTCGTCTGACTGAAATTTAAAAGGAAAATTAGTAGAACAGCTGTTCTATTTGATCTTTGTGTAACAATAAAGCGACGTTCAAATCTTTTTTGTATGTTATGATAGAATTCATAAATCTAGAACTAATTTAAATTTATTTGTTTCTTTTTTGCAAGATTTCCTATAGGCTTAGACTTGTATAGATTACTATTTTTTGGTTATCTTTCTTCTCTGCTATACACATTGTTTGCGCATCTATTGTTTTTATGACTATCAGTTGCAGGATTAAGTATCTTTTTTCACTCTAAGTATCGAAGTTCAAGGTTTGTTGTTCTCTGAATTTACCTCGTTTCTTTTTTTCTTTTCATTGTAGCATTTTGTCCTAGAAGAGAATATGTTGGAGGTTGACTGCCCCTGTGTCACGCCTGAAGTTGTTCTCAAGGCATCTGGACATGTTGATAAATTCACTGATCTGATGGTAAAGGATGAGAAAACAGGCACTTGTTATCGAGCTGACCACTTACTCAAGGACTACTGCAAAGAGAAGCTCGAGAAGGATCTCACATTATCAGCTGAGAAAGCTGCAGAGCTTAAGCATGTTCTAGCAATGTTAGATGATTTCTCTGCAGAGGAATTAGGTGCGAAGCTTAAAGATTACGGGATCACAGCACCAGACACCAAAAACACACTTTCTGATCCTTACCCCTTTAATCTCATGTTTCAGACTTCCATTGGCCCATCTGGTCTTTTGCCCGGGTCAGATGACTTTTAAATAATTACAGATTAACATTTGATTAAAAGTTAATTAATAATTCTCAGTATCTTGTTAATGTGTATCGTGTGTTTATAGATATATGAGGCCAGAAACTGCTCAGGGGATCTTTGTGAACTTCAAGGACTTGTACTATTATAATGGTAATAAGCTTCCATTTGCAGCAGCTCAGATTGGTCAAGCATTTAGAAATGAGGTTCGTTATTATTGCATTATTTTCTCTTTCCATCTGGATATAGGAACTTTAGTACATGAGATTAACTTATTGCCGATCATTGTTGTGTTGAAAGTGAATACTTGTGATATTTTTATCAACTTCTGAAATTTATTCTTTTACAAGGAATTTCATACTGGATTTTCATATAATTATTAGTCCCATTATAGAAGAACTAATCTGAAATCAGTGACTTCAGCATTGGGACACTGGCTCCCTGATCAGCTAATCACTTTTTGGAATGCGGAGCTACTTTCTAACCCCCAATAACGATATCATCACTGAGAAATGCTAGTCTTAAAAATGACGATCGTGATTAATCATTTAAGTTTATAATAGCCACATTATTTTTTGCACTATATTTGCTATTCTTAGCAAATGGGAGGTTGCAAAACATTTTGTTAAGGAATCTATGAACTTTTTGAAATTGAACTTTCCATATCAACATTTTCAATTTTCAGATATGAGGACATGTATCTTCAGAATGTTAATCAGTAAAACACTGTTTCTAACATTTTTGAATAAATGAATTAGAAGAATAATAATATCCAGTCCTTTCACAAATAGTTAAACCAAGATGAAAGACATTTTTCAAAAATGTAAAGAAAAAGTTATTTTGTCATACTTTTGTTGAGAAAAAAAAACAACTAAATGAAACCAGATGAATTAAGTCTTACATGAAAATGAACAGACATTCTTTAAATTCACTTTTGAAATGTAGGTTGCTTTAACGGAATACATCACGTCACATTTTGTTGATGTATCACTTAATTCCTAGTAAGTTAGTCTCTACTTTTCATTGATTGTCTTCCTTCATTTTCATCCTTATAAATACAAAAGAGTTTAAAATGTGTTTTTGGTCATGGCGTAAGTTATTAAAATGGTTGTCATCTCGAACCATTCGTAAACATTGCAGATTTCACCTCGGCAAGGTCTTCTCAGAGTCCGTGAATTTACATTAGCAGAGATTGAGCATTTTGTGGATCCAGAAGACAAGTCGCATCCAAAATTCATTGATGTTGCTAACTTGGAGTTTTTGATGTTCCCTAGAAAGGAGCAAATGACAGGGGAATCAGCAATACCCATTATACTTGGTGAGGCAGTTTCCAAGGTTGGTTCTTTGCCTATGTTCTTTCCACTCTTCTCCTTCTCTATGTTTTTACTGCTATGGCTGTTGAGTCTCTTTGGAAATTGTTTATACTTGTTAGGGAATTGTTAACAATGAAACACTTGGCTACTTTATTGGGAGGGTGTACCTCTTTCTAACACGCCTTGGAATCAATAAAGAACGATTACGTTTCAGGCAGCATTTGCCAAATGAGATGGCTCACTATGCAGCTGACTGTTGGGATGCAGAGATTGAATGTTCTTATGGCTGGATTGAATGTGTTGGAATTGCTGATAGATCTGCATATGATTTACGAGCTCATTCGGTGAGATGGAAACTTTTATCACCCCATTTGCATTTAGTATTCAGATACTGTACTTTTATTTTAAAACCTTCACATTCTCTAAAAGCATTTCAGAACCAGGACACTGGAAAGGTACTAAAGATACAAAACGTGTCCAGTCAAACATGAAAAGAAACATCTTTCCTGCATTTAAATACATTTAGAAACTATATTTTTTACATGTAGTCTTTCCAGTTCATATCATGCTGAACTAAGTTAATTATCTAAATCTCCCTTCAGTTTTTGCCTTTTTGCCAAGCATCTGTTTAAATTGTTCCAAGTCATATTCCTATTGTCTCTTGTCATTGTACTATTGTCTGGCAAATATGCTCATTCTTGATATACTTTGTTATATCTAGAAACTATATGGACTGTTATTGAAATTAAATAATTCCATTTGATTAACAGGAAAAAAGTGGTGTCCCTTTGGTTGCTCATGAAAAATTCTCAGAACCTAGAGAGATAGAGGCAAGTTCCTATGTCTGACTATGCTCTGTAGTTTATTTCTGCGTTTGATCTATTCCTTGCCTGCAAATGTTATGTTGTTATTCATTCTTTCTCTATTTATTTATGGCTCCTTTTTCTCATTTTCTGATAGTGTCTGTTTCTGATCACTTTTAATTTTAGAAACTTGTTATTGTGCCGTCAAAAAAAGAACTTGGTCTCTCATTTAAGGGCAACCAAAAGATGGTGGTTGAAGCATTGGAGGTAAACTTGAGTTGCCCACTGAAACTGTCCTTGTACACTCATTGAATTTGTTATTTATTTATACGGCGCTATGACAGGCTATGAATGAAAAGGAAGCACTGGAAATGAAAGCTTCTTTGGAATCTAAAGGCGAGGTAGAGTTCTATGTTTGTACACTGGGGAAAGCTGTTGTCATAACAAAGAAAATGGTCACAATTAGCATTGAAAAGAAGAAGGAACATCAAAGGGTTTTCACACCCTCTGTTATTGAGCCGTCTTTTGGCATTGGACGGATAATATATTGTCTTTTTGAGCATTCTTTCTACACACGGCCAAGCAAATCAGAGGATGAACAACTAAATGTCTTCCGTTTTCCTCCTCTCGTGGCACCCATCAAATGCACTGTTTTCCCCCTAATTAAAACCGCAAAATTTGATGATGTTGCTAAAATCATAGCAAAATCTTTGACAGCAGCTGGGATTTCTCATATTATTGACATCACAGGTATGTATCCTTTTCTTTACAATTGGTATACGTTCTCGATGGATGATTCATACTGTGCGCTTTTATGTGATCTGTGAACTTTCATTGCACAGCAGAATGAATTGAGCATTTGTTCACTGGGTTTTTTACAGGCACATCTATCGGAAAACGGTATGCCAGGACCGATGAAATTGGCGTACCTTTTGCAGTAACTGTCGATTCAACTGATAGTGTGACGATCCGGGAAAGGGACAGCAAGGAGCAGATCCGTGTGAGCATCGATGAGGTAGCATCGGTGGTGAAAGAAGTGGCAGATGGGCAAAGCACCTGGTCTGATATTATGGGGAGGTATCCAGCTCATACCGCCGCGCAATCCAATGAGGAATGAACCATGCTGAATTCAACACATGGAATGTTAGCTTTTATTCCCACAAAGGGTTTGGAGCTTTCATTTTTACAGTTCAGTATTTCAATAATTGCATCAAAGACTTGACTAAATTTTGGATTATTTAATCATTTAACCCTGCTTATGTCATTTAAAAATTCTAATTATAGCGATCGACATGTAGCATTTTGAACTGTGGTTCCGTAACAGATAGATTGCATTACAGTTGAGTGTTTCAGGCTGTTTCAGCACAATGAGGCATCTCATTCTGCTTGGTGGTTGTTCATGTTTTAAATAAACATCATAGAGAAGCATAAAGGCAAATATATGGCTTCTTGTCTTCCTATTTTGTTTTGTTGGTGATGATCCGAATGAGAGATTATATTTTTTTAAAGGTGTAAGTTGATTTATAATATTTTAAAAATCTAATTGCTTTTTAAAACTGCTTGTCTTACCTATCTAATTAATTTTGGAGAAGAATGATCTTCCTCTTGTTTTGGCTCATTTTTTCATTAAAATGAACTCGTTTTAAAAAATAAATTTAGATTTATATTTTTTTAATGATTTATAACTAAAAATGGCATGTTTTGATAAATTGCACATCAATTTATTTATTTTTTAAAAACAATACATGAATCAATTTGGACGAAACTAAAAAAAAAGGAAAAAAAAAAAAAACCTTTCTTTTTTTTCTATTTAATTAATTTTATATCGTTTACACTCTCTACCTTCCTTTTGTCCCACTATTTATGAGGGGCCGTGGCGCCTCCTGCCCGCTCTGATCATTGCTATGCCCGCCCGTCCCTTGATTGCCTTCTTCTTTCGTTCTCTTCCTATTCCTCAATCGGATAGCCCTAGAAGAGCCCCAGCTGAATCCTTTCTCCGCAGATCTGTTTAAGCCAAATGCAAGGAGGAGGAAGAGGCGGCACAGGCGAGCTGCAGAGCAGCTGCCGGAGCAAGGATGTGATCCGGCTGGAGCGCGAATCCGTCATTCCCATCCTCAAGCCTAAGTTAGTCATGAAGCTCGCCGATCTCATTGGTGCTTCACTTCTTCTCTTTCTTTCTTAAATCTTACTCTCATCTAATGCGTGTGAATTACCTAGTTTGCAAGTGTTCGCGAGGTGCTTTTTCCCCTTTTGTTGATCTGCATTATAGGTCTGTTTGATGATGGAAAAAAAGAGTTTGAATCTCCATTATTCACGATGATCAACATATTTTGGACAATGGACTAAAATATGAGCAGAAATTAGGCATAACGATACGGGAGATATAACTCGATAGTGTTGGGTTTGATTGCTCTTGCAGAATGATATAGCCTGCTCTATGAATTATATGCTACACTACCTCCTAGTATAACTCCGTGTTCTATACTTTGTTTATATTTTATTTTCTAACTTGTTCATTATCCCCGCGATCTATTCAGCCACCTTGACATGATTTTCTCTCTCAGAGCACGGTTCTGATCGGACAGAATTTTTGAAGCTCTGTAAGAGAATTGAGTATACTATTAGAGCATGGTATCTTCTTCAGTTTGAAGACCTGATGGTATGTTACCAACAGTTACATATTGAGAAAATTGTTTTACAGGTTTTTTGTTAGTATCTCACGGATGCCCTATTATTATCCTCTTTTTATTCTTCATCCCATGACAATAATTAAGTGTTTAATTGATCAGTCTAAGCGTATCTACTTCAATATTGAAAGATAATTTTGTCATGTCAGCAACTGTATTCCCTGTTTGATCCTGTTCATGGTGACAAGAGATTGGAGCAGCAGAATTTAACATCTGAAGAAATTAGTATTCTTGAGCAAAATTTCTTGACATATTTCTTTCAGGTGAGTTGTAACTGTAAATCTCCATATGAAATGCATCAAGTTCATGATTATGTTATCTGTTAGATAGAGTACCTGAATTATTAAAACTAACACAATTGATAGCACCTTTGAACTTTTGAGCATTTAACATTATGAAATGCTTGCATATCATAAGATGTTTTATATTGACTTAGAAGTTGGTCATTAGCAACTTAAAGGAATTTGTTTTTCCTGTTAAAGATAATGGGTTGTTACAACTTAGTGAAGAATGATTTTATCACAAAGTATTCTTAGTTGGCTGATGTCAAGAGTAAAAGTTTGTGCATATATAACTGGAAACTTTCTTCCTCCTACCTTCTTAATGCTTTTAAATAGAAATGTAATCCTTAATTCGCTTAAGGAATATAAAGAATTGATCCAGTGGATTAGGTGATGCAATATAAGTAGTATACCTCAGTTGTTGATCATGTGACCATAGAGAGAAGAGACAAGAATAGGAGAAATTTTGTTGGCCATTAGGACTTGAGAAATTCTATTTATCCAATGATCTATCTTCACAATGTGGCAAATACCATACAAGCTTGTATAATAAAATCAGGCAAAAGAGACCAAGGTCAACTGAAACATCAAAATGAATAAACAATATACAAACCTAATCTGGTTTATTTATTTGGCCATTTATATTGTTTAAGAGTATTTAAATTTATGTTGTATCATATGAATTACCTAGATAAATCATGAACATCTAGTCAAGAAAATGTATTATTTTGTAATAGCTGTGTTATCTGACAATTCCTTGATACAAATGACATTTGATTCTACTTGATTCCAATATATTCTATTATCCTCATATTGAAATGTAGATAATGGAAAAGAGCAACTTCAAAATAGTAACTGACGAGGAGATTGATGTTGCACATAGTGGACAGTACTTGTTGAACCTACCAATCAAAGTCGATGAGTCCAAGGCCAGTAATGCATAGATTATGAAGAACATGCATTTTTTACACATCTTTGTTCAAACGGTTTTGCTCACAAATCAAACTGATATTGGTTAATGTAGCTCGACAAACATCTTTTATCAAGGTATTTTAAAGAGCACCATCATGACAATCTTCCAGAATTTTCAGATAAGGTATTACTATAGCTTTCTTGTTATGCGAACATGTGATGCTTCAGTTTCCTATTTTCCATTTTATTTCATGAACCTCTTGATTCTCTTTGGCAAAGACAGTATATCTTATTATATTCTGATCTGAATAACTGTTTTGGAGGAAATAATATGATACTTTTTTTTTGTTAAATATTGCCATTGTCTATCCAAATTTCAAATGTCATAGATTATACATCATAATTCATAGAAATCATTTACAAATTTTTGCTTCTCAGATGTGTAGTGCTATTTGAATAATCTTTGAATTTTGTATGGTTGCTTTACAGTTTATTTAAATTGCTTAATAGGGAGAAATGCCAATAATCTTGTTCGTTGTTCTCTATTGTATGTTTTTCATTTAGTTGTAGCATATGAATACATAGTTTTTTTTGGCATCTCACCTGGATGCTCCACAATGCAACTGGTAAGCTTTGAGTTCATTTCAAATGATCTACGTACATACTGGATCTATGCAAAAATGTGCCAGGGTTTTCTCTGATCATAGTTAGTAAAGGAGTTAATACAATCTGGTTAGTTTGCAGTTGCCATGTGTAATATATGAAAGGCCAGGTTCTTCAACCTGATTGACCAAATAAATGCTGCAAAGGGAACCTATAAAAACATAGGCATTCCTATCCAATCATAGGATAGGCAAATTCTTAACCTAAATTGATATACAACTCACTTTCAGGTGAATTCAGAGGGACACATACACAAGGGAAGGGAAAAGAGTTAATAAATTCCCATTTCCTTTAGAAGGACAGCGACAATAACAAACAAATGAACAATAGGTAGACTGGTATTCATGATCATCACCCAGATCTTAGGAGCACACATAGAGCATCATCAAAGGACTGCATCAAAGTAATCTGATAAAAAAACCTCCTGCACCCTGTTGCTTAAAGTTCCTAGCAATTGTTCATAGGGCCCAGCTACAGCCCTTGTTTATCCCAAAGAAAGGGCACATCTCATGGTTGTTGCTGCTTATGGCTGCTTGTCGAGGTCGCAATCAGCACTGCCTGGCACTTGGTTGCATTGGGTTTTTACATGCACCTGCTGCAATGGTATGTCATTGTGTGTGCTACCTTCTTATCAGTTATTGCAAGATTGCATATTGCTTGCGATGTTACAGCTTGTGGCGCTGGATGGGATTGAGAGCATTAGAGATGTTGGCATATTATTGTGAATAGTTGAGCATTTGAAAGCTAGTTGCTGTCATTTTGTTCAACAACTGTTTGCGAACGGTTAGCAGTGACTTTTGGAGTTGTTACTGAAAGTTGACATGAAATTTGTAGTGACAGTGAGATTATGAGTTCCATCCATTCAGAAAGATCTGGAGGTTAATCTCAACATATTATCACACTTCATATGATGACACAATGCATAATTCAACCACCTCTCTCTTCTGGTCCATTGGCTACTTGGTAGCATGAGGAAGAGGATCCCATTAGCATGAGGATCTGGGACATGAAGACAGCATCTTCTTTATGGTTCAACCTACGTTGGTTCCCTTAACACAAAATGGAGAGATTCAACCAACTTTGTAGTTTTAATATTTTTCTTGTGCATGCTGCTCTAGTGTTGGAGCATATATTGATTAGAAATGCTTTGAAAATCTTGGTAGTCTCTCATTTTTTGAATGTATATAATGAAAATTTATTTCACCAATTTTTAGCTCTTCCTATCATAAATTATTTTGTAAAAGTTAAATTCACCTTTTTTCCATCAGACACTCATGATTTTTTATTTGTTTCTGAAGTATGTAATATTTCGTCGTGGCATTGGAATAGATCAAACAACTGATTACTTTGTAATGGAGAAACTTGATATGATCATTTCCCGTATTTGGAGGTGGTTGCTTAAGAAAACAAGGTACTGATATTTTCTGTTCTTAATTCTTCCCTTGCTTAATTACCTTATGGTTTTGCTACTGCTGAAAATTGGTGCAGGTTACAATTGCTGTTTCCCAAAAGGAGAGACAAAAGGCCACAGAGTAATCCCAAAAAAACAGATGAACCTAATTCTGAAACAGAAGAGTTGTTTGTTGAACGAATTAGGATTGAAAACATGGAACTGAGGTAAAGTTTTCATATATATCATGATTGTTTTCTTTTTTTTCTTCTTTAACTTCATAGCTTTACTGCTGATGCTTGTTTTTCTTGCCTTTCCGTTGTCGGTTAAAGCATGCGAAATTTGTTTGGGAAGATTATGATACAGGAGCCTACTTTTGATAGGATGATTGTTGTCTATAGGTATGTCTACCTTTTCCTTTTCTGATTAATTTCAACCATACTCCACAGAGTATTGCTCCTAATTAAATTTGGTACACAAGATTTCTTTTGTTCCATTGTCATCCTTAAATTTACCTTAATGTTTTACTTTGGTGGGCAAATCTATTTCCCAGAGGAAGACATTTTGTTGGGATTCCCAATTAGCATAGTTTAATAGATCCAGTCAATTTCATACCTTTCTTGTTCTTCCTTTGTGTGCTTCTTTCTCTCTTATGCCTCCATCACCACCTTCGCTCAAGACAATGCCACCTTCGATCGCCATCAAAATCGCTTACTGTTGTTCTGGGATCCTTTGCTGCGAGAGCATGGCATCAAAACAGTTGGAACCCTCATTCCTATGTGAATGGCTAGGTGGCTGACCATACTGACAATGGTTAGTTTTGTGTCTACATAGTGGACATGAAGGGTGGATGGTGGAGTCTACAGCTGATGGGATGGGAAGGAGTGGGAGATAGAGTCAACAAGGAGAACAAAGAAATAAAGGAATCAAGGAGCATGAAATTTGATTGAGAAAATAAGAAAGAGGAATATGCAACTCCAAAATATGCTGATTAGGTCACCCTGTCACTTTCTGTCCCCCACTATCAAATTGATTTGCTGAAATGCCAGGATGAAACAAAAGGGTGACTTTGGAACAGATAAATTGTGTTCCAAATTGATAGAAGGGCATACCTTGAGTACCATTTTCCTAATTTACTCTTTCTTTTTCTATGAAATTCAGACTTGATCTTTGAAAAGAAAGCCCAGTCTCATGTTATGAAGTATAACCCTATGCATGGAAATGAATCTTTTAGCATCAGATTGACATCTAACCCCTTATGTGTAATGGAAATTATACAGACGAGCTGGTGACAAGAACAAGATGGACCGAGGAATTTTTGTGAAGCACTACAAGACTATACCTATGGCAGATATGGAACTAGTTTTGGTCAGCATTTTTTTTAGAAAAAAAAAAGAAGACGCTTGCATTTTTAGCGTCAAATTTCTGTTTTAACCAATATTTGATACATATTATTTTGTTTTGCAGCCTGAAAAGAAAAATCCAAGTTTAACACCTATGGATTGGGTCAAATTTATTGTTTCTGTCATAATTGGACTTGTATGTCTAAATAAATAACCAGTTGAATTCTCCACCAGAAATGATATTCAGATTGGATCCTGAATGTTGCAGGTTACTCTTGTTAGTTCTCTTGAAATGCCCAAAGCTGATATATGGGTTGTTATTGCTGTCCTCTCTGGTGTTGTTGGTTATTGTGCTAAGGTCTATTTTTCGTAAGCACTTCTTCAACTTTTACTCAAAATATGTTTTTTCTATGCTTCTTTTGGCACAAGGACATTAATTTGTATTGTACTTGAATTGTTTAGGATGAGACACAATTAGATTTTTTTTAAAACAATCATCATAATGCTTAAACACTAGGAATTATCTGATACACCTTTTGTACTTAATTTTTTTCCTTAATCTTGGCTTCGATATTGTTTGTATGATGACATTGATGCTTGTTTTTGTTTCAGTAAAGCATAATTAAATCAAGGAATGTTAAAAACTCGACTGAGTTTTTTTAATGCTGCCCTTATAATTTGCTTTTTATGTGAATGCCCATGCTGTTGGTATGGACTTTAGTCCAAAATCATTCTTGCATTTTTCTGTTAACTAAAGTAATTCAGCGCATAGGATCATTTGTTTTTTTTTCATTTCTCTCCTCTTTTTTTTTTATCTATTTTATGGTTAAAAATTATTTTCATTTTCTTTGCTACATATCCCATACAATATTAGCAGTTTTTGGACTAGCCAATCCTTTCTGCAAATGAGGCTTACTATCATGAAGTTGCTTTCATGTTCATGTTTTTCTATATTGCTTTAGTGATTGCTAAACAGCCATTATATTTGACCAAACTTCTGGATGGGATTTTGATTTTAAATTGTGGTTAATATCTTCTCCTGATTTATCAAATGCTAACTTCCATTTATGCTGCAGGTTTCAGCAAAACATGGAGACTTACAGAAACTTAATCACCCAGTCAATGTATGACAAACAATTGGATAGTGGGAGAGGCACACTATTACACTTGTGTGATGATGTGATCCAACAAGAAGTAGGTTCCATACACGAATCTTGATAACTTTTATTGATAGAACAATTGCATTTCTTTTGCTGATCAACGGAATTCTTGAACATATTTAGGTCAAAGAGGTTATAGTTTCTTATTTTATTTTGATGGAGCAAGGGAAGGCTACAATGCAGGTTCTATTTCTTTGCATAGTCGCATATTTCCATCTTTATGTCATACTGAATATCATAGTACAATTATATGAAATTTCAATATATTTGGATCTGCATGTAGGATCTTGACATTCGGTGTGAAGAGCTCATTGAGGAAGAATTCGGAATGAAATGCAATTTTGAGGTTCTAGATGCTGTCCAGAAGTTGGAGAGACTTGGAATTGTTGCTAGAGTAAGATTGCAAAATAACCACTTTTTCCTTTCTGAAAAAATTCTTATTTTTTTCAGTCAGTTAAAGCTCTGTCAAGCTTCTCTATGTCAAGTACCTGAGATGATTCTCTATGATCATCCAGGCAAACGTAGTAAATACAAACATTTTATTGGATATCGACTCCATTATGTTATGCATTAGACCTTGATCCGATCATTGATGTGGTGTATCCATTTGGTTGCAACTTCTATTTCAGGACTCTATCGGAAGGATTTTCTGCCTTCCACTGAAACGTGCCAATGAGATAATAGGTACCACTACAGAAGAGTTGGTAATAAAAGCCACTCAAAGTCCAGATTAATGCTTCTGGAGTAAGCTTCTCTCCTGATTCCATTTTTCAATATCATTTACCATATTCCATGTCATGATACTGGCCTCTTTGAAGATCCCAAACACATTGTTCTTGAATGTTTATTGCAGTCTTGGTCTTAGATTTTCTGAAAAGATTCCTTCATGGCGATTCACCCCATTGGAGGCACTTGTTGCTGGATTCCCATTGATGGATCTTACAGAAGTTGCAGGATATTCAAACTGTTTGTTGGTCTGTAGAGAACATTGTTGATTGAGGCATTCAGTTTCAATAAGGATTCCTTTATTAATAATTTTTTTTGTCATTAGAAATACAGTACACTAGTATTATCCCAACTTTTTTCTCTCTTAAAATATATTAAGAGTTTACTTGATTTGGCAAATTACACGGGAATCTGAAAGATGAATATGATAAATGTCATGGATATTATATCAAATAATAGGTGCATTAATTCTGTATTTTAATACGTATTGATATAATAAACGTAGATGCAATAATTTCATACACTATACATGGTATTTCATTACATTCCGCACCAAGTTTGTCTTTGGTGGTGCACTGAATTAGTAAACAGGTGTATATGTTTGTCAGTTCGTATTTCCCTGATGAACTTTGCTCATCGTGGACGTCAACAAAATGCAAACGAGTGACGCACCATCTTATCGACGATGACAAGTTGGATCGATGCTGGCAAGCGAAGAACAAAATTTGTGACTTGACGCGACACTCTTAATAGATCGATGCCGTGCGATGCAATCTGGCTTGGTGAGGGGTCATGCGATCGATCGAAATGTGCTGCAAACCTAGCTCTCGATCGACCAGGCAGGCACAGCAATTTTTTCGATCGAAAGCATCCCGTAGATAATGATTGATTCACATGGTCGAACAAATATTAATTTCCATGGATCTCAAACGCATTTCATTTATTCATTCTCTCCACTGATCGTGATTCGAGTCTCGAGAGTAGTAGTAATAGAACCGGCTTATTAATTTATACCAATTAATTAAAGATCACAAACCACACTGCAAATGAAACATGCATGAGCATGATCATATTTGATTATATATCGTTACGTACGTACATATATAGATGGATCGATCATAATCCTCTGGCGAGCATCTGCTGGTACTCCATTTCCTGGTACTGAAGCAATGCGACGCGGCTCTGAGATCGCAGCTGCTCGTAGAACCGCTTGATGAACTCCTCCGCCTCGTCGTCCACCTCCCCTCCTCCTCCCTCCTCTTCCTCCTCGTACTCCGACGAGTAGTCCACCACGCGGACGGAGGATGGGGATGAAGCGGACGGCAGCGGCGTGCGCTGCTCCCCCAGCGCTAGATCTCGGGACGACGACGATGACAGGAAGAAGTTTTCCGGCAGCGGGGAGTACTCGATCCTCGGCGGCACCACGGCGGCCCACGGAGTCGCGTCGTCGTCAGAGACGACGGCGTGCAGGCAGGGGAAGTAGCTGCGGCGGTGGCGCTTGCCGTGGTAAAAAACAGGGTAGTTGGGACTGTTGCTGCACGAGAACTCGTACTCCCGGCGGCCGAAGACGGTGGAGACATTCTTCCCCGGCGGGCGGTGGTGGTGGTGGCTTTGGAAGATGAGGCTGCGGCCGAGGGACTTGCCTCGCTTCATGAGGAGGTTCATCTCCATGGCCAGCCGTCGCCTGGACGCGAAACCTTTCCTCATCATGAAAAATGCTACTCGCAGATAATTCCAGAGCTTCTTGGCGGTGGCAGCGTGGGCATGGAGTTCCATAATCTCTCAACTAACAAGCTACGTACGCACAAGGGGTTGATTTCTGATCCCTGCGAGGTTAATTAAATAACCTCGCAGAAGACGAGAAAACCCCCACAGAGAAAGAAGAAAAAGTGGGCGGAGAAGGAAGTGACTTATAGAAGGAGAGGGAGGGAACTGGGGAGGATGCGGGCGGATCTTGTGAGAAGCTAGGTGGAGTGTGGAACGGTGCAACGGAGCGGTGGGAAATGATGACTGACATTGGAGAAGAAAAAGAAGAATTAAAGAAATTAAAGAAAGAAAGAAAGAAAATGAAGATATATACGTTCGCTTATTGGAAGAGGAGGGATGATATGAGCTAGGCGGAGCCGGAGTGGACCATGACAATAATGACTGAGTTTTCGTGGACAACGCCACTGCAACCACTGCACCGCGCGCGTCTCAGCAAAGCCTCCTCCCTCCCTCCCTCCCTCCCTCCTCCTCGCCAGGGAGCGCACGCATTCGCCGCTCCCACCGCGCCACCTCCGGAAAAGACAAAGCGAGATTTGAAATTCATTGAAGCCTACTTTGGACTTTGATTCTGATTTTTTTTTCTTTTTTCTCTTAAGTTACTGTAATTGTTTGAAATAATAATTATATATATATATATAAAAGAATTGATATTTTACCCGATTAAATTTACGTGACTGTGTATAATAAAAGATTTCTCGCCAATGTAGCTAATTCTGCAACTAAAAAAAATCCTAAACCCTCCCCCCCCCTGCCACCATGCACACACACGCGATCCTAATCCTAACCACCTGATCACTATCTCTCTACCGTTGCCTCTCTCTCTCTCTTATCACTGCCCCGAAAGAACCATCCGTCGTAGCCATCGTGGATCGGGATCAAGTGATGAGAGGGAGAGGCGACAACAGAGAGATCGAGATTGGGTGGTTAGAGTTAGGATCGTGTATGTGTGTGTGAGGGGAGGGGGGGGGGGAGGGATTTTAGGATTTTTTTAGTCGTAGAATTTGTCATGCTGGTGAAAAATTTCTAATCGCGCACGATTGCATAAATTTAATCGCGCAGGATATCAATTCTATATATCTATATATCATTAATTTGATGGAATATCTCTCTTGATACATCTTTTGAGTAAAATTTAAAAAAAATCTATAAAAGTTTATCATAAATTTTACTAAGAGCTCCTATTATTATTTTTATTATCCGAACATCTCATTTAAATTTGAAATGAGACAAATATTTTAAAAGTTAGGTGAACTTTTCTTATTTTATCGGGAACTACATTTCAATTTAACATTTCACTATTATTAACTAAATTTCATTCATGATTAAGGTTAACATGTGCAAGCAAATGGTGGCCCATATTTATAAATATAAAAACGAAAGAAATAAACTCCAAATTATGATAGAGAATTCTAATATTTTATTTCATAGGTCTTTGAGGGGCACCTACTATAAAAGTTCTTGGGAGCTACACATTTGACTAAGGAACATCATTCATATATAACACTTCATTTTTGGAGGATTTAAAAAAAAAATAAACAGTTTATAATTTGTTCATGCAGATAAAGTGATAAACTATAAATATTGCAACTTTAACATGTGGAACCACTCCTCTGATTGAAATGCTTTAATAGATTATTGTTCTAATTAATCACAATAACTTTTTAGCTCATTGAATGCATACAACAAAAGCTTCCTATTTGCATCTTTAATTGAAATGCATATATAAACAACAATTCATGTTTAGTTTCTAGTTGGAGTCCATTGTATGCTTTATCTAATCAAATTAAAGTATAGTATGTTGTGACCAACTAATAATGGTTAAATTATACACAAGAAGAAGACTAGTGCCATTAGAAAATATAATTATCGCGAACAATGATTGCTCACGGAGGATTTTCAGGAACGGGCAAGAAGAAATGCGTCCTCTAAAGGCTTAACTTTTCGTTGCATTTTAGTTTATAGTCCTTAGGTCGATCGGTCGATGAAAGTGGAACCGAATGGAAATAGAAATGAAAATGGCCATGTGAGTAGTTAAACGTAGACAATTTAACTTGATTCTCCTAATATGTGTCCGTTTCCGTCCAACCGGCTCACTACTCTTCTTGATCTGTTCAACTTGTATTGACTCACTTAACACTTTTAATTTAACCCATGCTTCGAACTCAATCTATTTGTTCCACTCCCTCTGTCCATTTTACTAATACATTTATCCTCATTCCGATCATATGTAAGGAGATAAATCGAAAAATTACAGTTGATCAATACTAAATTTCTTTTTTATCATTCAATAGTGGATGGAATGAAATGACTCATTCCTTAAAATGATAATTCATCCTTATATCATTCGTCAAAGGAGGATTTGATTCCCACGTTAGGTACCTTATACATCCGCGGTGTTCAACTTACTTGTGATATTGGATCGTCCGACAAGTCTATTTGTATTTTTCAAATTTACCCTATGGCCAATGAGAAACTTCCATAGAACTGGAATTTGTGTATGCAGCGTCCGTGACTAAGTGCGTGTCAGAGCGAGTCGGGACGTTCGAAAGTGATTCAGGCGTGCTACGCACTCAGTTACTGACGGATGTCGTGTGCATAGAAAGACACACAGAATATCAATTTTATAAAGAATAAAAACAAAACAAGCAACATTTTGATTACATTCTATTCCATCCTAACCAACATGATTTTTATAGAATACTTTAAGCTTTGAACATTGTGGTTTTTTTTTTTTTTTTTTGCACTCTAAAGCTCATGAACAAGATCCATATTGCTGTTATGCTTTGCGTGCCGAGAACTCGGCCAAAGACATGGGTTTTTAGGGCAAAAATAACGTGCCTTGAGGAACCAGCGAGGGAGAGATCCAGAGAACACACATGATCGTCGTTATGGTGGGAGCGTCCTAAAGCTTGCGGCAGAAGGGATTTTGTGTGCTCGCATCCTCTTTCGTCACTTTCAAGTTTTGTTTTGTTGTTGTTTTTTTTCCCCTTCACTTCCAAGTTGTTCCATTACTTTAGACGGCCTCTCTATTTCCGTGCTGTTCCACTGTTTCTGCCAAAAGAAAAGGATTGTCAACCTCCAGTTTGAACAGTACATGAACCAACTCTAGGCCACCCAGCGCTCGACCTGGAGCTGCACTGTTTTATTGTTTTGATCAGAGTTTGACCTGAGCTCGAACCTTTACCAAAATCCTGATGAATTTACTCGGTTCACCAAACTATATGAGCTAATTCAATCAATGCATTTATATATCATCAAAATTAAATCACCCACAATCCAAAATAATCTAGTGGCAACTCCAGAGAAACTACTAGTAGTTAAAGCATCCGAGGCTGACAGGCAATTTTTCCATAGTAGAACAAGAACAAGCACACAGTTTTCACATTCATTGGATGGATTAATACAGAATTATATCTTTCACAGAAACGGACTTTGTTAACAGAAGGGTGCTTTTTTCCATATGAAATAGAATAGAAATGCAAGTGGCTTCAAACACTTGGTTGCTCGCATGAATAGGAATTAGCTCAGCTATTGCTTTTACACTCAGTTGCCCATTTGTAGCTTCAAACAGTTGAACGATAACTAAAGGACCAGCAGTAGACCCCCTTCACAATTGCAGTATCAGCTCCTAGTCCTGAAGAGGAGAAAGGAACAAGAAGGCATTAGAAATGACTCTTCAAGAAACAGTTCAGTCCTCCCAAATGCAAAGAGAACTCAGGATGTTAGATGTGTGAGAAAAAAAAAATCAAAAAAAGTCTCTGGCGAAGATATGTTGCATAAACTTTTCACTGGCTGTTTATCAGATGTCAGAACGTAAGTTCCATCTATTAAAGTATAGTACACTGTATTAAATCAGACAGTTCTTTTAACAAAAAATGAGCCCATGATTTTTGGCATATTTACCCAATGCTTCAACAACAATGGTGGTGGTGGTGGTGTTTTGCCAATTTGACAGTTTCTAATACACCAAATAAAAGGCAATGCAAGTAGAGTATTAGGTCGAGAGAACCTGTTCAATTGGCTGAACATCTTCATTCTGCTCATTGTCTTGAACTTCGTTTCCTTCATTCTGGTCATCTGCTTTCACTGTATCAACTACCATATCTTCCGACGCATTTGTCTCCTTGCCCAAATTCATAAATTCTTCAGGAATTTGACCTAACTTTAGTGCCTGTATAGCAGCAAGAAAACCTATTCAGGTAACCCATTAAAACTAGAAGAAGAAAAACAAAGACTTATTTTATACAGTTGTATCCTACTATAACTGCTTAACTAGCCTGTTAGATAGTGATGAACATACCTTTTCAAGCCTAGCAACTTCTTCAAGAGTTTGAGAATTGATGATCGCAGCCTGCATATAAGAAATTATTACATCAACAAATGGGGCAATTCCTAACAGTAAAGTTGTCAAACACAGGTCATTCAGCATCATGATAGAAGTACCTCTGATAATGAGCAGTTAAATTAAAAAGATGCATTACATTAGGAAGAACACTTATTTCTGGCACTTCATTTATTGGCAATGAGGGAGGAGTTACCTTAATAGCAGTAATTTGCTCTAGAGTAGGGGTGACTTTAGGAGGCTGCTCTAATTGTGAAACAGTTGGTTCAGTTGGAGCCTCAACTGGCGTGAATGTCTTTGGAATTACTACTTTCTTTGCCTCCTCTTCAGCTTCTTTAGATGCAAACAGCCTTTCTGCTTCAGTCCTCTCCTAGTAGTGTAAACAGCACCCATACAACAATAACAACAAAAAAGTGAAACAAGTGCATATTATAAAACAAAACAATAAATTTTACAGGAGCAGCAAGCAAAATTATCATGCTCAGTAATTTACCTCTAAAATTTAAACACTGGAAATTTATGGTAAATCACCCTTCAGAATCAGCAATGTAATATTTCAGATGAACTAATTTTAAATACAAACATTAACAAAATTGTACACCAAGGTTTTAGATCTTGTTTTACTACTTTTGTTCGTAGCTTGGAATAGTTCAGTATTGTGCCGACTCATATTAACATACGACATGAATTAGCACTAATCTGGCCATGTGAACCTAAATTTTGGCATGGATTTGATGCTAATTAATTTCAACGATCCCTTGACCTTTCAATCAACCACAATCTCAACCCTCTGGAGGGGATACTTATTTCCTCTATAATTTACTTCAATGTGATTAGATCATTGCACCCATATGCTTTCATATTCTTGTTTACTCAGTTCAAGGAGGCATAAATGCTTAGTCCAAGTAACAGACTCATACATCTGGCCACTACTCTTTAGAAAATTAATTTAGCAAAGAAACATAGAAAATAACTATTTGAATGTAGATGTAATGCTTTGAATAGCAAAATATATAGTAAGGTTAAAATAATAAAACACAGATTCAGCAGAAAATAACATGCTTCCTGTATGAATCACAGTTGTAAGACAGATCCAGCAGAAAATTAACTCAACCAACCTTCTGTTTCACTTTCCTGAAATCAAGCAAACGCAACTTTTTGAGTCTGTAAATCACATACAGTCTGTAATTTGGCTTCTTTGTAATATTATTATCCAGTAAGCTAAGAAATTGCAGCTTTGGAAGAGATGCAAGAGGATCAATCTCCACCAGGTTTACCAACCGGTTATTAGTGAGAACCAGCGTGTGCAATTTTGGTAAAAATTCTGCAAAAATGAGTGGAAGAAAAGTGATTTAAAAGGTAATGAATTACAGGCAGGTAATTCTGTTTATGCCCCAAGATACAACCTCCAAGGTTCAGATTGATACGAGTGATGCGGTTATTGTTGATCAACAGAGTACCAAGACGATTTAAGTAGGGAAAATTTTCAAGCTTCACAATCTCATTATCAGATAAATCAATGGTGTCAAACTGGTTCTGCACAGACAAAAAGTAAATCAGATAAATATACAGCGTGAATATGCAAGATAAAGATTCTAGGGCGAATATCATCTTCTCAGTTGGATCTCTCTCTCTCTCCAAACAAGTACGTAAGATAAGGAAATGAATATTGTGACAAGGACTAGTCCAATTTTTATTAACGGTATGCATTTAGGCATACAAATCACAGTAACGATGCTTTGTCACACAGGTGATAAATATTACGTTAAACACAAATTACATTGCATTTCCAAGTCAAAACCAGTATTGAATGTTGAAAAATCCAATGTATCCATCTGATTTTGCTAGTCACTTCACAATCAAACCTTGCGGGAAATTAATACTGACACTAAAAGCCTAATTTTGAACTGTATGCCAGGACATAAGTCCAGCTCTGATGTAATCTAAGATCAGGGACACATAAAACAAGCTCAAGAATAAATACGATAACCAGGAAACAAATAGAGACAAAAATCAGTGCCAAGTCCAACTCACCTCCGTAGCACCAAGGTTCTCGATGACCGCGATCTTATTACCTGAAACCACCATCAGAAACATCACATCAGAACCACGACGGCTGCAAATGCAGGTGATTTGTAGAAGACGATAGGCCGTGGAACGAAAGAAAACCTAGACACTAGGAAGAAAAAGAACAAGCAAGCAAGTCACGTAGCAGATGGCGAAGTACTCACCGCGCAGATCGAGCTCGCGCTCTTTGATGACATTGAAGAAGTGAGGACTCTTCCATATCAAGTCCGCCGTCAGCCTCACCATTTCCTCTGCTGCTTCCGCCGCCGCCGCCGCCCGCCGCTACACTCGAAAAAGACTTAGAACCGTCGTCAATCGCTTGGAGGCGGAACGCGATGGAACAAAAACCTCGCGTAGGGTTTCCGTGCGGCACCGCGACCGCGGAGAACCACCGATCCCTTTTCTTCACTGTCGTGTCGACGGATTCGGATCTCTGCCTATTTGGATCCGCCAGCCCGCTTTCACTTTTTTTTATTCTCGATTTAATCGGTCGAATCGGTTTATTTGGTCCGGTCTTGCTGGCTTTGACACGAAACGGTTGAACACGATGCCTAGTCATCTTTTGCGGCTACGGTTTACGAATCCGCGTGCTTGCTATTGGTCAAACACTGTGCCTGTGCCTGGCACCAAACAGGAAAATTAAACCAATCATTCGCCTCGCAACACTGTACCGCGACGTCATAGCTCCGCTGGCACCGCCGCGAGGCTCTTTCCGCTGTTTGGTGGCTTGGATGACACAGCGGCGATTCTCAAGCCTCATACTTATCCTTCCACGGAATGATACTTATCCTCACCCACTGTTTGGACACACAGATCTACCCTTGTAATTAATGGACTAAGCCTTAAGAACACGTGGTCCCGTTAGGGTAACGTCTGACCGACTATCCCGCTAAATAAAAACGGCGCCTTTATAATCCTCCTTGCGCTTTCCTTCCAATCAATCGATCGGGCTGCGCAATTTGCATCGTCTTCCTCTTTCCTCCTCCTTGATATTTCGATCCTCTCGCTTTGAATGCGATCGGACGAGTTCGGAACTCTGGGATCGGCGGCGGATTAGGGCTTTGTGCCATTTGTTTCGAAGAGCATCGACCATGCCTTCGGTGCTCGGAGAAACCCTCCACCCGCGACCGGCTTTCTACTCTTCTTCTTCTTCGTTGACCTCCTATAGCAAATCCAGTTCCAGCCGTCTTAAACAAACGCGTAATAAGTGGAATCGTCGTAGTAATCTTAGCTAACATTTACTTCCCGAGGGGTGTTAAAATCTCACCCCGGTTGCGAACAAATTAGGTTTTCTTCTCCTGCTTCCTTTTGTCTTGTTTCCTCGTTCATCAATTTGCGGTACCTTCTCGTGCTTCGAGTTGCTTGGGCATCTTTAACGTTTGGGGTTTTGCTGTTCTTGGTGCGGACTAAAGAAACTTGACAGAGGTATTTCCTTTATTTTCTTGATTTGTTATTATTCTATAGATTACTGCTTAATGAGGATAGATCTTTTAGGTACTTAAAGAAAATTTGCGTTTTGATGAGATGCTTTTGTTTTTTGTTCTTAAGACGTTTAATTTGGAGGGGATTGTTTGTCTCGGAATTTCCCCCCTCGGGGTTGCTTGAACATGTCATCAGCTCGCCAGTACTCAGTGCTCAATAGTTGGTGATATGCCTGGTGACACTTATTCAGTCGGTTTGTATAACTAAACAGTTTGCGGTTCTAGGTCATTCAACCAAACAGTTTATAGGTTGTCTAGGTAAATGGTCATAAAAATATAACTAATAATCCTCTTGCATTTTTCGTAAATGAAATCCATAATTGCTGCAGGAAACCAAAAGTCTACCACAAGATGTTTGTTATCGTTATTGTACTTGGTCAATCCTTGCTTCTGCTGTTTGCAGATTTGGCTACTTGGAAATTTTCCCCTCTTGTTTACAAATGAAAAGATGATAAAATCATTTTTTTGGTTCATTTGACAAGGAATGGTAATTGCAGATCCTATCTTCCTCCAAATGTGATTCTTTTCCCTGGAACTAGATCTTCTCGAAACTAACTCAATATAAATACCTGTACGATTCCAAGCACCTTGCACAAGAATGGATTGTGAATGAAATTTCAATTTCAATAGATCATCTTCTCAGATATTATGCTATACACTTTGGGTTCTTGTGCTTCGAACCAAGAGCTATACCTACATTACATGTGCTTCAAAAATTTTATTATGTTTATTTCACCACTTCAAAGTTTATCAATATCTTGTAAGTTGAATTATCTTTTAACAAAAATCCCTCTGTTGGAACATCAGTTATTACAACTATGATCTAGAACTTAGCTGTGACATATAACTTTTTTTATATACTTTTACTTTCATTAACTTATCATATATATTACTGATTATTAAAAGGAAAACTATTTTACAGGGTTCAAGCAACGGCCAGCTGTTTGTCGTGCAAAAAGATAACTTCTAGGGATTTTGAGACTGATCCATTCTTTTGCAGTCCTGACTTCATGGAATCACTGGTGGAGCATGAATGCAGTACTCATACAATCATGGAAAATATTTTGAAGAATGTAGCCTCGGAGGATCTTGACATTTTGTCTATTAATGAGAAGGATGAACTGATAATTGGAGAACTTGGACAGTTTTTAAATGGAATCCTTCATGTTGGCGATTCTTATAAGGTAGGATGTGATAGTGACCATGATACAGATCAGGATGAAACTTTTGCTGTCGATCAGGTTGACGTAACTCCAATGGATGATAATAAATTGGAGGATTTTAACAAGCATGTTTCTGGGCACTTAATGGAATATTGGCTATCACCTCCTTCCCAGGACACAAGAGAACCACTGAATATAACAAGAGATGTCGAGAACTCTGAAAAACCTGTAAGTTCTTTTCCACACCAATTTGTGTATCTATCTGCTGTCCAAATTATGCTACAAAGAGATGTTGCATTAAGTTGTTGCTTATAATGTTAGGATAAACCAGGTTCCACATGTTTCTATAGTTTTCCTTACTAATGTTAGGATGAACCTCGTCCTCATATTGATCATTGCTTTAAAGGCTTCCCCTTAAGCTGCTTGTGGCTGTATAAGCTTATGCAGAGTGGGATTGCACATTCACTTATGGCCACAAAAGGGTCATAGACATTAAAACAATCAGTTGGTACTTGTAATTGTCAATGTAATATTCCAATGTTAGACTTGTTAATCTTGAATATGATTTAAAAAAAAAGACATGTCAGCCAATTTTGACTTGTTAATCTTGAATATGATTTTAAAAAGTTTCAGATTGTCCTGTATTTCTCCAAAAAGTGACCCAAAGTTATACACATTTATTGAATGAGAAAGTGGCCCACTAGGGGTAAAATGCCATAGATACGAAATAGGGAAGGACAATGATTTTATTTGAGTTATTAATCAACCTGCTTGATTCGTTGATTTGGTTTGTCTGGTTTATTTGTAATTTTCACCATAAGTACAGTTCGTATGGCACATTCTCCAATTCAACCTTTCAGTGTCTTCAATACCTATCTGAATTTACCTGGTTATTTAAGTTTTTGTGGAATTGCTTCTTAGTTTAACGTATACTAGAATCTGATTAAATTTGATCAGGATCGTAGGGCGTTCAACTTATCTGACAATCAATTTTTATTTGATGAAGAATAGTTGATGTAAATAGCTTCATTATTTTAATGCATAAGAATGGCTTATATTGGCTTGCCCAGTCTACTTCAAAGCTTATCTCAGCCTTGAAAGGAAGCCGTGCGCAACTAGGCGTGCAGCCGAATACCAAATTGTCTGTTAAGTGGGCACCAGATGTCTATGACCCACCGGTTACATCTGACTGCCACACTGTGAAGGGGCACCATCGACGTTACAGGATCATAAAGAAAGAACCTCGGAAGCAAAAACATAGTAAAAACAAGTCCCACAAAAGCAGCAGCCACGACAGGAAATCAATCTACGACATTAACGCCGGGATGATGATGTCATGTCCAAAAACCCTGATGCTCAAATCTTTTAGCATTCTTAGTATATTAACATGCAATAAATTTCTGATTTATAGTTGCCTTGGTTGTTTTCAGGTTGACAGCACTTCGTAAAAGAAGTGCTCACCGGTCAAATGTGGAAATCCCGGGCTACACTGGTTTGACAGATGTGAAATGTTGAAATAGTGTCTATGGCGAGTCTGTTGCTGCCATGCGATTCTCAGTTGCCAAGGCTAGCTAACTACCATGAAAGGAGCAGCTACAAGAAATTTCTACTACTTGGTTGTCGCCATGCTGTTTTAGCTTTGCGAATGATTGTTTCTGAACCTTGCATTTACTGCCTCTGCGTTATTGATTGTTCTACCACCTTCGACTGTGTTCCTTCCACTTCTACTTTATTTTGTCTTTTTCTCACTGTCTGGTCTTTCGATGAGGAACTGAAGCGGTAAATTGTGTAATAGAACTAATATCCAAACTCTACTTTTAATAAATTCATGGCTATCTTGTGTAACGGAATTGCTTAGGACAAAATTGTGGTGTTATATGCAGGTAAAAATTAGTGTGTTAAGTCGATTGAATTATATTAATTTAATTTACGAATCGTTCTATTCGTTGCGTGACTTCTTTAAGTTTACGTCAAGCTAATAATAGAATTATATCACTGTTATAGATTATCTTTTGAAAATTCTTATAAATGACGCGTAGCTTCCAGCAAACATCATGAACATCGAAGCAACATGAACATGATCCTGTGTTTCATAACATGATTGTTACATCAGTTGGACAAAAATGTCACGAGTACATCGTGAAACTGCTAAAGTTCTTTGATATCTAACTTTTGCAAAAAAAATTCACAAACTACACTTGTATGTTTCCCTTCTTGGAAAGAGAGGACAAGCAAAATATGATGCTTTTACTGTTTTATTTCTGGTCAAATTCCATTACGCAAATCAAGTTTGATGTTGATGAAATAAAAGGCAGTCCGGTATATAAAGTTCTCGTCAATGTGAGATCCCAAGGAATGATCTATTGTACACAATTTTACCCTACTTTATAAGAGTATTTTCGAAACTCAAACTTGTGACCTTTAAGTCACGCTGTAACAACTTTATCTTTGCGCCAAAGCTCCCCTTTGTGATGTTGATGAAATGATGAAAATAAATGATGCAGAACAGATCAAAAGAAAAGGATCTAGCATGATTCATAATAAAGAAAGCAAAGAGAAGCCTTCCAATGTTTTCTACATCAAAATTCCATTGAGATTAATCTTAGCCAATTCTTTAACACTTATTCATCCTCTGTGGCAATTCCATTCACAAAGGAAAAAAGGTACTTTCAACCACTGTCCAAAAATATGAAAATGTCTCGTAACTTTGAGAAGAATAGGAAAAGCCTTGCATCTTGTAGATTAAAAGAGTAAACTCTTAGTAGGGCTTTAAGTAGCTCCGCTCTGTTGCCTCTTGGAGATGCTAAAATCAAATTTTCAGATTTAAATTTTAGGAGGGAGATATGAAGACATTAACAACATTAGAGTAGAAGGAAGGTAATCACACTGGGCTTTGATCATGAGGATACTCATATTTGAAATGAGTCAAGCATTGCTCTGAGAATCTTCTGAGAAACTGGCCACTGTTTGTCATTAGCACTTGCTACAAACAAGATTACTGTATTTCCTTTGGCAGTGGCCTTTGCTAGATTATGTGAGCCCGTCAAAGCAAATGGAGTCTCAAGTTCATATTTGTAATACTGCAATTGGGATAATGAAAGATGATAAGCTAATAAGCTCATTTCAATTGATATTCTTGAATAATGTAAAGAACCAAGAACATTATGAAAAATTGTCTGACTGATGTAATTTAACCAATGGTGGTGAAAGATGACCAAAGATGTAATTCAGTCAAGCCACAAGAAAATAAAGGAAACTTGTAAACTAGAGAATGATCACCGTTTTGAGGTCATGAATGGCTAGTTATAATGTCTATGTTTATGGAAGAGATGATGAATGGTTAACTATAATTTCTCAAGTCGCTACCTTCCTAAAATAAGCTTAAAAGTGTTAGGCTAAAAAGAAAAGACACATAAACATACAAGCACTAGAATTATTGTATAAGAGAGACAAAAGTTAAGAAATTACTGTTTGATCACCAAGCTTATCAACAGATGCTTCTAGTAACTCATCAGGGTCAAATGTGTTTCCAGTGACAAAAGGTCCAAGAGAAGCAATCAATTTCTCAGGGCTTCCAATATCTTCAATTGTAGCATTGGGTTTGTTTGTCAGCCGAACTAGCGGTGAAGCCACAATCTGAACTTTGCCTTGCTTTTCATCTTCAAATTTCACCTCTACCCATGGTTCAGCGCATTTTGGTTGGCAGTAATTTCCTGAGAGTATGTTTGCAACACGTGTTTGTTTCCAAGTTGGTGGGAGCATAAATTTGTATGGTTGCACATTGCCTGCGCAGGAAAACCTATGAGATGCTGAAGAGCAATAAGAACCACTATCAAAGTGCAAAATGGATGCATCACATGTAATAAATATCATGGCGTCTTCATCCATATGTTGTTTTATGAATACTAAAATGTTTTTCACACAAGCTCAATAATGTTGCACACCGCAGAAAAAGGAATGCTTCTAATCCATAGTCTAGGTAAGGATAGGTAACAAAGGGTATGTTTTAAACTGTTAAAAGAATAATTATGGACCTTGTGCCTTTTTATTCCCAAGTATGTTGAAAGCTGCTACTAGTTCTCTAGATAAACAATTAACCAAATGATGAGAACTTAATAAGGTAAGAGAGAGGTAAGCAAAGGAGTAACAAAGAACAATAGCTGCCATCTAGAATTAAGCACACATATCAAACCAACCGCATAATGCATATCCAATCGAGAATGTAGGAAGAAGATATAGACGCTTGTAACGGAACAGGTGGTACATACCAGCACGAAGAGCGGGCGTGTCTTTGGAGGTTGCTTCGAAGACGACGAAGGAAGGGTCGGCAGGGGACGGCGGCAGATACGCACCCACCTCCACCTCACGGGCAAGCGAAGAGAGAGGCTCCTTCCACAAGATCGCGGACAAGGAAACCCCGGCGAGGAGGTCCCTCCGCCGAGCCAGGAAGCAGTACTTGTGCACGGAGTGGCGGTGGTTGTTGTCTAAAGGTTTGCTCGGAGTCGCGACTACGGAGATGGATTCTGGAGGGGAGGAGGGCGATCGGGAGGAGGCGGCCGTGGAGACGACGGAGGCAAGAAGCGGAGTGAAGGGAGCGACCGAAGCGTTGGCCATGGCGAGGGATTAGGAAGGAGCAAAGCAGAGCAGAGTAGCCACGCTTTAATAATCTTATCCGAGCCAATTTGTTATGTGGGCCCGACCAAGTCAAAGGCTAGCAAAACTGCTTCCAGCTTATTTAATTCATAATAAAGCTTGATCTTATTTAATTGATAATAAAGTTTGATACAAATGCTCAAGTTTCAGCAACACAGTAAACATGATCTACTCTCCAAACAATGATCTACTCTTTCAGACCAAAGACCAACACAAAAAGAGTGGATAATAAAAGTCTAGATGTGAGAAAAATATAAGTTCAACAGTCATTTCATTCTTTCATGATATATACTAAATGCCAGACTTGACGTTAACAAACCAACCAAACTACTTTTACACTAATGTCATGATATCTTATTATGAGTCGGTCCAACAATGTACTAACATGTGGCAAAAATTCATATATTAATCTTCTGTCTTGACCATGTAGAGCAACCTTCAGGTGTTCATGGAAAAATAACTCATCAGATGCAGTGCCAATATTGTACTTGCCAATTGGCACGGAGCATACAGAAGACACTCCATGAATGCTCGGGATTCTGAAACTGAAAACAAAAAATATGTATAACAATCACATGGCTGCTGCCTCCAGTGACAACCAGTAAGCAATCAAGTCCAAGCAAAGATAGATTTGCACAGACTAAATGCTTGTATCACAATATTTCATGTGGAATAGAGAGAACTCAAAATCTAGATGAAGAGTGAAAGGAAACAAATTAAAAGCCTCACCAGCAATCATATGAACTTAATCTCAGCAGATGCCAAGCTTATGGACAGGCACAGGAACAGCTTGTCCAAATACCTGAAAAGATAATTGTTAAGAAGATATTACCAGTCTCATTAAGTATGCTTCAATGATGCGAGTGGTTAGTACTCCACTGAGAGGATGAACGAGAACAAAAGCTAAAGAGAACAGAGAAAAACTACAGAGTACCAGATCTTTGGATCCAAGAAAGCAAGCGATTGAACATAGACGTATCTCAAACATTGAATTTGATCATCATTTTAGACTATCACATCTATAACTATCAACCTCTTGGTGAATGCTTAATGACGCTACATGGTAGGTGGTACCGTGGAATTCGTCAGAACTCAACGCAGACAACAGCGGCTCGTCGGAGTCTCGTAGGCAGGTCCGGGCCTCGACTCCATTCGCCGCTCCTTATGTCGTACACTAGCAATGCGCCCTCCACCGCCAAATTATCCGAACGCCATCTTGCAGCGCCGCCGCCTGAACACCCGACAGAGACTTGGACTAGCGCCACCACCTTTTCCTCCCCCACGGCAGCGCAGCTGAAGCGTACAGCCCCGCCAAGGCCCACACGGGCCGGCACTGGCGGTGGTACCAGCCGCGTCCACTCACCGCCGCCGACCCGCCGCACCTTCCCCTCCCAACGCCAAAAGGACAGTTCCACCGCGTGGCTTGCTACCACGTACACGTACGGCCCCGATCCGCATGCCCCAACGACGCACCAACCTCCGGGCACCGCAGCCGCCGACCCAGCCCCGGCGCCCGGCCGGCCTCTCACCCACGCACCCGCCTCCACGTGGTAAGCATCCATAGATCCAGCGCAAATATGGGCGTCCAGCCTCCCAGCCTCCACTCCAGTCCTGCCTCCGCCGACGCGCAAACCTCCGGCAATGTAAAACACCCCTCCGGAAGCAGCGCCGACGCAGCCATAACGCTGCTTTGGGGCCTCCGCCACTACCCGCCACACATTGGCCACCGGATCGTACTCCTCAACCGCTGAAGTACGGGCGGCTCCCCCGGCCACGTAGATCTTGCCTCCGATTGCCGCGGTGGCGAATTTCTTGCGAGGGAAAATGGTCGGGGCCCGAGGGGAGACCGCCCCAGTCCAAGTATCGTACCGGAGGGTAGCTCCGCGGCCAATGATGTAGATCGAGCGTCCGAGGACCGCCACACGGGCATGAGCGAAGGAAAAGGATCCCTCGAGGGCTTCGAGTGAGACTGCTCCGGCAGAAGTGGTGAATAGGTCCCAGGAGGCGTCGAAGGAAGAATCGGCGGAGAGGGAAGCGGAGGAGAGTCGACCGAGATCGGAAAGGGAGAGGGCGTGGAGGGTGCGGCGGAGACGGCCGTGAGAGCGGCGGACGCGGAGGAAGGCGGGCGAATCGAGGAGGAGGGAGAAACGGCGGCAGACGAGAGGGAGGACGGGTAGGGAGGACGTCGGCACCCTGGAGAGGCACTCGAGTAGGAGATCGTCAGGCAGCGACACGATTGGGGCGGCGGAAGACGGCCTGAGGTGGTGGATGATATCCAGCGGCGTCCGGGCGATGATCTCGCGGCGGGGATCGGGGCGGCAGGGCTTGACGAGCCACGAGAGGCTCCGAGAGTTGCAGGCGTCCGCCATGGCTAACCCTTCTCCCTCTGCTTTCCTCTTCTCCCGTCGAACGGAAGAAAAGAATACTGGAAATGTAACAAAAATACAAATGTTTCAATGTACGCATGCATACTTTATATCAAGGAAAAATTCCACTTTATCACTGATATTTATTTTTTATATAAAATTATTTTTAAAAACAAATACTTTTAATGCTATAGAAGCTATAATGTTTTTATTAAAGTTGATTTACTTTCTAATTTTTTAAAATATATGTTAACAATATATGTCCATAATAAGCCGTTCATTTTCATATATTTAAATATTTGCATTTATTTGTTTATAAAAAATCCATATTACATAAATTAATTTTCTTTTATTTTTAAAGAAATTCATACTTTATTTTTATATATTTCTTCGTATTATAATTTCCTTTACAAAATGTAATATATTTTTAAAGTTAAATTTAATTTATTGGAAACACACTACAACAACAACAACAACCAAGTCTTATCCCATTAGGGAGAAATACATTATTTGAATAATATAAATTATATAATGGATAAAAAATTATTATTTGGAGAATATAATAGGAAACAAGGCTAAATATTTTACTCTTGAAGGAAATAATTTCTATATTTTATTTCTAAATTATTGAAATAATTCTAACACATTTAATATTCGATGCAATTTTTCAACATCAAATACAATTCAAAATTGAAATTCTTCAAAATAAATGAAGAAGATACAATTGATCATGATAAAAGAAGTATTTCATCTTTAATAAGATTCAATCTTTACTTACTTCAATAACTGTTATATCGTAACCAACTTAATTATAGGAGAAGCTCAAAATTAAAATCTAATTCATGCACTTGGAGAATAATTAAAATATAAAAATAAATAACACTGGAATTATTAATCAGGGAAATTATTTTCTTCTTCTTTTTTAGGTAAAATATTAGGCTCAAAAACATGTTTACAAATCTCTCGCAAAACATGACGTAATAATATTGATTAAATTTGCATTTCGACCCCGCAAGATTCCGAAACGATTTTGGAGGCCGGCGTTAGACGATCCACCGTCACGTCGCACCGGAGCTTGAAGGTGATGGTCCAGCTAGTGACAGCGCCAGCCTTAAACTGGACAGGCACTGACGCCTCGACGAGTAACGGCACCTGACGGCGCTTCTCAGCCGTCACCAAGTCTTGACGGATCGCCGACGACAGCACGATCCCCGACGCCGATAGGTCTGCGTCGAACATCGTCACATTGCGCCTCTCCTGGAAGAAGTCCGGCCAAGCGCCGTCGCCGAGTTTGACCCCGCCGTAGGACGCCGTCACCTCGCCCCTGCTGAGGTAATGGATGCCCAGCCGCTGGTTGGGGTTGAGCGATCGAACGGTGGCGACGAACTTCGGCGAGAGGGCGGCGGCGGAGAGGTTGAAGTTCCTGATGTAGACAGCGTCGATGGAGATTACGGGTTCTTTAGGATGGTAGACGAAGTAGAGGATGATGGCGGCGGCGAGGAAGAGGATAACAGAAAGGGAGGCGACGGCCGAAGCGAGGCAGTAGAGGAGGTTGCGACGGCGGCGGCGGGAAGCGGAGCGGCGTGCGTAGAGGGACACGCGGTGGATGTTCTCCGGCGAGGGCACGCGGAGGATGAGGTCCTTCTTGACCTGGATGACGTAGTCTCCGGGCGGCGGCGATAGTTTGGGGATGAAGCTTTGGGATGAAGAGTCGGAGGAGCGGGGAGAGAGGGATCGTTCCGGCGACGGAGGAGAGTGTGGGTGGACGCGGTCGGAGAACATCGTGTCCGGCGAAGAGGCGGTGCGTTGGAGAAGGGGCAGGGGAGGAGGAGGAGAATCTCGCGGAAGATTACTTCCCGCATATAAATATTACGGATTAAATGCCATATATTATTATATGATAATACTAAATATTAAATTAAATAAAAGGATTACAATTTGCAATTACACACAAAATTTTCTGGAAAACGAAAAGGACGGACACGGATTGGATTGGTCAACAACAGCTGGAAACGAACGGGTTTGGAATCCTTAGATTACGCCTTTGATTACTTCCTTTTTTGGCTTTCCTTTATTGGAATGCCAACTCTAAACAATAAAGATAATTGAATTACTTTAATTGTCGATTATTATTTTATTATTTACTCGCCACAGCAAAGTTATGGACATGCATATTTCCATGTAAAATAAATAAATAAATAAATAAATAGCTGCAATATTATTACTTTTATTTTATTGCCGAAGAGACTTAATTAAACACAATAATAAGCTTAATATTAACTGGGCCGGTTCGGGCCCAAACATGCCCGGCCCGATCATTCACGGCGGCCGGTTTGTTTCTGTGTTCGAAGACTGGTTCAAACGGCCGGCCTTCCAATCAGGCACCATCTGCAGCGTTAGTTGGACTCTGCTTGCCTCGTGATCTCAGTCTTTTTGTTGCATAAAACTCTTCTTCGTCCATCTCCAGCCCCAGCCATCGCTTCCCAGATCGCTAGTTAATTTCCTCTCATGGTGCAGGGAGCCAACTCCAAGAAAATGAGCTCCCAGAAGCGAGGGGACGTGGCCGCCGGCGAGCTACTCCCGGACCTTCCGGACTTGATGAACGACTGGTTCTTCGGCACCGCTGACGTGAACAAGATGCGAGAGTATTATATGGGAGGAGGAATAAGCACAAATGAGGAAGAGGAGGAGGAGGAGGAGGAGGAGGTGGTGGTGGTGGAGAGGAATATGCGCAGCGGCGGTGGCAGAAATCACACCGGTCGGCTGACGCAGGAGTGGCTGGAGGAGGCGAAGAAGATAGTGACTGTTTCGTCCGCCGGGCAGCCGGGTTCTCCAGCGAGGTTCTTTGGGTCGCCGAGGTTCGCCTCTTCCGATCAGAGAGAGGCGGCGAAGACGTCGTTGCTTGATCGGAAGGATCCCCTGTCGAGATCCGCGAGGAGGTACGAGGCTGGGATATTAAAAAATAAATAAATTTTAGTTTACCATCATTTTTATTATTTTAAAAAATATTCTCTCATTTTATCTTCGCACTTATCAATATTATTAAAATCTTCATTTAAATTTTGCTAATAAGAATTACTAAGTATATATTTCAACAACACTTTTGTATATTAAAAGTGTTAGTGATTAATTATAAAGGTTATTTTAATAATATTTATCCAAATGCAAACGATGAATTAAAAATAATTAAAATATAGGGTAAATTTTAAAAACGAAAAAGAAAACAAAAAAAAGTATATTTTAATAATGATGATGCTTACGTTGTTGTGTCTTTAGGCACAAGACGCTGGAAGGGATCAGCGACGAGATTCTACGGCGGTCGTCCTCGCGCCAGAATCGAAACCCTTCCTCTTCCGATTCCTTGCTGCCCTCCGGCGAACCCCAGCTTGCCACTGCCTCCAATCCGCCACCGTCGCTCCCGCCGAAGCTTCCGGTTCGTCGGACTTCCCGCTTCCGCCAAGATCTTCCCTGCGAGCCTCAATCGCCCGCGGCTACTTCCCGTCGCACATTCCGCAGCCGCTCCCCTGAGCTGCCTCCGCCGGAGGATGCCTCACCTCTGGCTCTGTCGCCTCCGAGGAATCTGGTGGAGTCGGCACATCGGAGGTCTGTCTCTTCCACGACGTGTTCACTGGAGACGCTCTCTCTGCCGGAGAAGGAGAAGAGATCCTCCCACGGTAGATCCATCCCGTCCGCGTTGGAATCCGGGTATCGGGTAGGGGAGGCGCTGTCCCCAGGGGATGTGAAGCAGATCAACGCGTTCCTTAGTGGGCAGAGGAAAATGATCGGGAGGATCTCCCGTGGAGAAGTCCTATCCAAGGCCAAGATCATCCTCTCCGGATCGTCGAATGGTTTGAATAAATTCATATAAGCTCTTCTCTCCATATCATTCGACCACAAATTTCTCCAACTAGGGTTTTGTTTCTTTGATAGGCACGACGAGTACGATGGTGGCGGCTATATGTTATGCATGGTTACTGCAGAATAGAGAGGAGGAAGATGTGGCCGTGATACCAGTGGTGAACATTGAGAGAGGGAGGATGAACAAACATGAAGAAGCTGCTTGGCTCTTTTTCCATGTTGGTATTGATGCTTCAGCACTGCTCTTTGCTGACGAGGTAACTTTTGTCACCTTTTACTTTCTAGACCTACTATTTCTTTACAACATTACATGTGTGCTTGAGTGCTTCCAAACATCGCTTATCATGTCTGCTGGTGCCAATCTTCATTTTGGAGCCTCCATGGCTCCATGATGCATAAGGTCGATATCTCCTCTGTGATCAATACTGAAGTGATATGCTTGAGGCCTCACTACTCTTTTGCATGCTTGTATTCGCAGTGACAGTTGAAGTTTTCGACTCATGATATTCATTATTATACCTTTATATCCAAAGAAAATTAAATTAGTATCTGATGCTTAAGATGCTCGATGTAGTTTAACCTTTTGTAATCTATTGTCAGTGATCATCTGTGTTCATTTCTCACGACTATTTTCTTGTTTCGTGCGTGAATCAGGTAGATCTTGGTAATCTTTTGATGAACAGACAATTAAGTATGCTTGTTATCGGGCAAGATGTGCTTAAAACTAAGAATGAGGTGATTGATCACTGTTTGAAAATTTGAGAACAGAGCTATTTGTTTATAAAGTTCTCATACATTCTCTCTTGCATAGGTGGGTTCACTGTGCACAATTCTCACAGATAATTACTGTGAAGAAGCCTATGATCTACTTCAGAATCCTAACTTGAAAAAACTATTGGTAAACCCACAATCTGAGTCATATTATTGTTGATTTCACCCTCTTTTGCAAGTTCTAGCGATCATTATTCTGTCTCCAGCTTGCAGGTATTCTCTTGGATACACATAATCTTAATGCCACATCTTCGTTTGTTGCAAAGAGAGATGCAGAGGCAGTACGATTGCTTTCAGCTGGTTCTTCTCCCAACTACAGACATGAATTGTTTGAGCAATGTAATCTTTAATTATTCATAATTATTTTGATCTAATTATCAACTCTTTTTTGAGTTTGTTATCTTCTTGCCATCTGTTTTCAACTAGTGATGCAACATCACAAGGACAGTTTGTTTCTTGAAGCTCTCAATAAGCATTATGGAAAGGCTACTCATGACTGTAAGTTATGCAAAATTACTGTTTTTGTTTTTTCTAGGCCCTATAGAAATGATTCTGTTTTCGTAAATTGTTTTCATTTCACCCGAGTAATCTTGAGTTATGGTGTCATTCTATGTTACTTCCTCAAAATTATCCCCTGAAAGTTTACTTTTTGTTTACTTTTGTTAGGATGTTTACTTCAGGCTCACTACTTCTCCAAACTTAATTAGTCTGAAACATGTTTTAATCTCAAATATTAAAAGTTTATCACTGTATTACATGAGTGTTCATTAGAGAAATAAATACAACATGATCATCAGTGAATTGCTATGAACTAACAATGAGCCATTAGAAAGAGGGAGTGGAGGAAGAGAGTAGAGTGAGAGGTGATGTGAAGGAAGAGAGGAGCATCTAAGAAGAATAAATAATCAATCAACATACTAGGTTATCGCACAAGATACCTTTATACCGTTACTAAGGGGAAAATTACCAACTTAATGATAGAACTTCCTAGTGAAGGAATTGGACGAATTATTCACTAAATATTGAAAAAACACTGAACTTTCCCCTAGTATATATATATATATATATATATATATATATATATAGACACATGGATTCAGTGGTTCAGTGGGAGTGGCAGGAAATATATTTAGTGGGTGCAGACTATACTTTGATTGTAAATTGAATGGATTGATTTGACCAAAAAACGGATCCTCCAAGAGGTTGAAATTTAATCCCTAGATCGTGAAAAGTCAAAAACCACTAAACTCGGTTAGGCTTCTTTTTTTCTAGAAATCTGTTAGTTCCAACAGTTTGGACTTTAGCATCTGGGAAGCTACAAACACTGTTATTTTTGTTTATTTTGAAGGCCTTGTTCATTTCCCCCAATTAGTCACCTGCTACTACTTTGAACATTCAAAGGCAAATTCTGCTAGTCGCAAAGTAGCCATTTATGTTACCATAAAGTTGTAACTTTTTTTTTACTTATTTTCAGAATAAAAACATATTGCAATTTTCATTGTTAGCCAAAAAAAAAAAAGAAGTACAAATGTATTAAATATGCAAATTCACAAAAGCAGCTCGACCTTGAAATCATTCCTTTTTGTTTTTAGAAAAAAAGAAATCACAGCATAAGAAATTATATTCATTTTATCACTGAGTTTAGCCTTCCTAGAGCGTGTGATATTATTGTTGCAGCAAGGGAAAAGCCTCTCCCCGTTGTGGCCCCACCTCGGACTCCAAATCCAGGACCTCTTCCAGGGAAGGAACGTGAAACCCGTGGGAAAAACAAGTTCTTTTTGGCAAAATGGTTTGGTTTTGGTTCCAAATGATGCTAATTTCCAACTTGTATTATCGATAGTTGGTCTTTTATTCAACCATAGCAGAAAAAAAAATACGTATAGAAAATCCTTGGAGCTTACAGAAACCCCTCTTGCACTCCCGATGCTCCATGGTAGCTCTGTCAAAGTTAGACATTTACTTCTTGAGCGTTTTGCTTCTTTGGCTAACTTGTCTGCTGTAATTTGCCCTTCGAGCAGTCTATGTTTCACCTTGATCCTCCAGGCTTAAGTCTTTGTTTTGGCGGATTCATTGGTAAGATTGAATGTTCTTTTTATCATAAATGTGATTGTTCACTGGTAAGATTGAATGTTCCTTTATCATAAATGTTCTGTCTAATCTGGCCTTCAGAATCGTCTGTTTCAGTGAAAATACCCACAATGATCTTCAGCAGTCTGAGTAGGTGTGCCTGCACACGTCCATTAGGCCTTGAATTGCGCATTGACCACAAGCGGCCTGGACGGGGCCAATTTTTATTATAATTTTTAATTTTATATTTTTCATAATTTTAAAACAGTTTTTACATATATCTTGACTCATTGTACTAACCAAGTTGTTCTTGAGCTGGCTCAGCCTTGGTTGGGGTGGGATCAACCTGGGCTCTTCTTCTGGCTCAATCTCCTAGGTTGGTGGTAAGTAAAGGCAGAGTCAGCCTAGGAACATCCAGGATAGCTCATATTTGGTCTGTATGTGATCCATTGCTGTGTTTACTCATGAGTTAGTAAGAGTGACACGAAATAACTATCATCTTTAAGCATGCATTCTAAAAAAAAATGGTATATCATCACGCTTGCTTTGTGTGTTATCGAGACCTGCTCACCAGGGGAAATTGCAATTCATTCTAGTAGGTAAAACATCGGAAAAGAGATGCCAGAACCAGATTCAAGTAGCAAATTGCCTGAATAACAATACTTATGGAGCTGATATTATTAGAATGTACTTGTCACCTACAATCAGCAAGGTCCTATACGATATCATAATAAACCCTCAACATACTTGCTGCGAGGAATTGTCTAGCTTAACTAGAAAAGCACAATAATAACAGTGCACAACTCCCTTGTATAGTTCCTTAGATCCATGTATGCGTACAATGTAGGCAATGTGATCTTGTATCCTTGATTTGTTTAAAGAAAACAGGGAACACAACAACAATAATACACAGCGTTTGCATGCATAGTCGCCGGCCTCAAGCCTTTTCCTGCTTCGCGGTGCATGTACAATTGGTTTGTTCTTGTTTAAGGTTCTGAAGAATAAAAGAAATGGAAAAAAGAGAGAGTGTTAGAGATGTCAGATACATTTGCCAATTTATGGTTAAATGTTGAGCCAAATTTAGTTTTGATGGCTTTTACAGTGATAATTCATGACTGACCACATTTTCTATTGAGCTACTGATATTACAGTTTGTATATTGATGTTGGTTAAAGTGTACATGAATACACCTAGTTGGCTAAACGCTTAGAAGCTTCATTTACTCATGGATAGATAAATAGATGGATGAACAAGTTTTTTTTTGTTTTAAAAAAAAAGTGGATTTAAATATTTTTTTCTTTACAGTCACTCTTTTTTTTCACTTTTAATTCATCCATCATCTTTCCATCTTTTAGAGTAAACGGACCCAAGTGCTATAGGGGCCGATAAATCTAACATATGAATACATACAAAGACGCACCCAAAAAGATGCTTAATACCAAGTAAATGTGTGATGTTTAGTTACGTTTGTAGGAAAATATTGCATTATCTAACGGCTGTGATTAGTCATATTGGATAACAGTTTAATGTTTACACATATTTGAATATGTTTGTTCATGCATTTTCAAAAAATTGCCTTCAAGATTAGGGTAATAAGTGATTCTTTCGAGTATCAAAACTCACCTGTACTTGGCTCTGCAGCTCTTTGATGTGTTGAATCGCCAGTTCCAGCATGTCTGATGTGCTCGTTTGCTTCAATGAATTCAACAGAAACATCACTAAGTAGCAGTGACTATGTTATCTTTTTAACTCGTATGTAAAGAGATTAAGCGTGAGTTTTGCAAAACCCTGTTTATCTACATTCTATTATCTCACTTAAAGATGGATGCAACTTGAAACACGACATTTATTTTGCGTGTTCTAGTGGGTACCTTGTCCATGTTAGGCACAAGATCTTGCAATTTCCTCAGCCTTTTGCTAATTCTTGTTCTCCTCTCCTAACAAAACAGCCAGAAAAATTCAATGAATAGCTCTTTAGTTGAGTGGACAGAAACAAAATCATAAAAAATAAGCTGGTGATTGTGATGTTCAGAGCTTGAAAACCAAGAGAACAGTTAGTTTCAAGTATTTTCATGGCCATTCGAATGTCAAGTAGTCACATAATATTTTCCTTCTAACACAAATTCAAATTGACTTTTTCAGTCAACTTTAAATTAAGATGCTTAATTGAGTTTAAACTTGGAAAGTGTTGCCAAACTAAAGCTAAAATAATTTTAGTATTTAATTTTTATTCAACCAGTTTTATAACGCTAGGGTAAATTGCAAAATCATCAATTTCATACTAAAAGAATATTAAGGTCTTGTTTAGTTGTAAAAGATTCTTCTTTATAATTTCACCATTTTAAATAAAAAAATTGAAAAGAAAAGAAAAACTACCATTAACTTTTTGACAACATTCATCTCTCATTAATGTTAAATATTTATTTCATTTTTCTGTTCGATTTTCAAATTTCATTTCTCAAAACAAAAAACAAAACAAAAGTTGAAAAATAAAATATTTCACAAACCAAAAAAAATCAATATCAAGACTATGGTTTATTAAATCATAAACAATATACATAAGTCAGAATTAAACTATCAAAAATATAAGAAAGGAAATTTTAATATCGTAATAAAATTGTTGAAAATATGAGCCACATTGACCAAGGCACATGCAAGCAAGCTGGCTCGAGAAGACCAAGGTAGAAGGCCGTTTTCTATATAAAATTAAATGTTTTTAACCTGTGAATATGTTACCACTAAGGTGAGATTAAACATGGGAAATGGACAAAGACAATTCTTTTATAAATTTTAATTTATTGAAGTTAGAGATCGAAACTTCTGCTTTCATTTCATAATTATATAAACTAACTCACCTAAACTAGCTTCAGTTTGACCAGTGAGCGTTCCATATTTTTGTCAAATGATGCAAGGAAGCAAACAAGTTAATATCTTTCTTTCACTTCCTTGTTTCGTTCCATGCTACTTTTTTTTTTTTTTTTTGCATATTATTCTGTGCTTGCTTAAGGATAATCTATGGCTACCAACTTGCACATATTGTTTCAAGCATATATCAAAGATTACTTGTCTAGGAGCTTAAAAGAAAGATACAGAAATATGAGCTAACCCTCTCAGCAATGCTCCGGGGATGAGTTGCACAACCACGCTTAGCTCGAACTCTGCAAGGGACTGAATCTTGTTGGATCTGAACATATTTCTCTAACTCAGACAATTCTGATGATGTCCTTGGAAGGTTAAACTGCAACCATCAGATAATCCATGATTAGGTGATGCAGATGAAGATAACAATAATCCAAATTGGTTCCTAAGGGTCTACTACTATCTTGAGCCAATGCAGGGCATTGGCAAAGTTTTCACTACTTTTGCTTTATATTTTCTTCTTATTCTTTCAGCATTTGTTGACAGCCAACTTCACAGCAGCGAAGTTTCATCAGACCTCATTGTCCAAATCATTAAAATTTTGTTTCAAGATGACTGTGATTAATGATAACAATGTATTCAGTACTAATAGGCCGTAGTTATGGTTACTTCAAAGCTAAATCTAAATTATCATTCTCAGACATGTTTCATCAGTGATGGTGTTTCATCCTTGATGTTTTTGGCAGTAATGAGCACCTTACCTGTGAATGAATGTCACTGAGGCTAGCAACTATATCCTCATTATTGCACTTAATCCTTTTGCTTTGTGGAGCAGAAAATGTAATTGAATTGGTATCATCCCATGAGCCCAATTGAAAGTTGCTAGAAATGTAGGATTGGCTGGCATTCCCAGCTGCCTCGTCGGAGTCATGGTATGTATCACTCTCTTCCACTTCTGGGATGCTCAATTCAGAAATTTGTGACAAGGAGTCTTGCCTTGAGAAGCCCCACTGGGCACGTTGCCTTCTATGTGCCAATACATGGAGGTTTTCTGTGCCTGTTTGAGAGTAACTTCCAATCATCCTCGCACTAGAAAGACCTGCTGGCAGCGACAGCAAATTCAATCAGTTTAACAAACAGGAAAGGAGACAGAAGCAGCATAAAAGTAGACAAAGAATGGTAAAAATTTGATGCAGCAACCACCAAGTTTCTTAGTTTCAGATAAGCAATGAAAGATCCATTTGAAAATTTTAATTTCTACATAGACTTTTTTATGTTTGGGTGGAGTCTAAGCAAAAGCAACATGGCCAACCATGCAAAGTTCTTTAAGTTTCAGCAAGTCACTGAGTCAACTTTGTTAGCAGTTTAACTGAGATCTCCGTCATGTTAGAAGACAATTAAAAAGGATTCACAAGACAAGTAAAGATCCAAACTGTTGCAGAAAGTCTATTATAGCCCTGGATGATGCTGAGCCATGACCCACTAAAATGATATTATTTTTTTCTACTGGAGATCTACATCCAACGTTCATTGTAATTGGGCGTGGTTCCATCAGCTGTCACAGCACAAACACGGGGCAGGAAGCTCGTTCCACCGGTTACCCGAAACGTAGGCTGTCCTCGTCAGGCATTGGATTAGAAAGGCGTAGGGGAATGGAATCGATGCTCACCTTGATCCGCCAGAAGATGGGAGAAGAAGGCCGAAGGCAGGCTGCTGTGGCGGACCAGAGGGGATCCGGCGGTGGCGGTGGCGTCGCCGTCCGGACTCCGGTAGCTTGATTCGGAAGTTAGGCAGTGCGAATCGCCGGCGAAGAACCGGGTCATCATCCTCTCGGATCCGGCGGAGGCGGGAGACCGCTCCGATCCGCTTCCGCCGCTGGAAGCGATGACAGAGTCAGCGATCCCGGCGAGGAAGGATCCGGGGGCCGAGCCGTAGCGCGCGAGCCCAGCTGGAGGGCCCATCACCACCGGCCGGCCTCCCCCCGACAGCGAATGATTCATCGCCTCCGAGCACACGAGAGGGAGTCAGAGAGTAAAGAGAGAGAGAGACCAGGGAGGAGGAAGAGAGAGGAAAAGCTTCCTTATTAGGGAATGGATCCAGCGACGCGATGAGGAAGAAGAATGCATTATTATATCAGGAAAGGAAACCCCAACGAAGGGCTGGGATCTACTGAGAGGCGCAGGGACCGGAGTGGGGAACATGAACGGAGGGCTGGATTTTAGTGATTCTCGAATAGAACCCTGTGGAAGGAGAGATGGGAGTTGACTTCGATAGAAGAAGATCAAGAAGCGTAAGTGGACTTGGCTTTTGATCCTCAAGTGGATGATCAGACCACATACAAAATATCTTTCTTTCTTTTTTATCTATTTAATTGAAACAATAACTAATTAAGAAAAATTATATATATATATATATATATAAATGATATTTTGTGCTACCCACGTTGCGCGATCCCATACGCAACACAACCGACCCCCACCGCTTTCAGTCGCTCTCGCTGCGTCGTCCGATCACCGCCGTCCGCCAGGTCGGGCTTGATCGACGTGCCACTTGTCGGCGCGTCGGCCGGTGTCGGATTCCGATCGGATTGTGGTCGGAATCCGACGCAATTTGGCTGGAATGCGGTCGGCAGTGGCACGTGGCGTTTCCGGCCTCGCAGTCGGATTCCGACCCAATCGCAGTCGGATTCTGACCAAATCGCGACGGAAAATGCCACGTGCCACTGCTGGCCGCGTTCTAGCCGAATTACGCCAAATTCAGGCCACAATCCGGCCAGAATCCGACATCGGCCAATGTGTCACTTGCGCCGGTGAAGTGGCACGTCGATCGGGTCCGATCCGGCAGTGATCGGACATCGAGGCAAGGGCGGGCGGAAGCGACAGGGTTGGGCGGGCGAACTGTGTATTTTCACATTTGGACGGTCAGATCTGGCTCTCGATCACGTGATGGATGGTAGATCACGAGTCATGCACGGGCGCGCAAGAGACAGTCGCGCAAAATATCAAAATCGTCTATATATATATATATATATATATATACACACACATACGTACAGTCAACGGTCAATGAGTAGTTGGGAATATAGAATACATTGAAAAGCGCCAAAGTCGTTGAGCAGATGGATGGACGTCTAATTAATCGACAGATCATCGACAATTTCATTTTATTCTTTATAATTTGCTTTTTTATTATTTTTAAATATCCTTTTACAAAATTTTAAACCCTCATCTTACTCGTAATTTTGATTAGTTAAATAATTTATAATTCTAGAAGAAAATGCATTTGCTTCATCAGTCAAGACTATCTATATTTTATGACCAGTTTATTTACTTAGTAATATTATTGTTTGTTTTCGAGCAAAAAAAAGGTCCAGCTCGAAGCTTCTCAGTCGTTACCTACCGAGCAACGAGATCTTAGAATGAGTTGACTGCTTGGTCAATCGAGTCATCGGGCAACGCGGTTCGCCGCTGATCAGCCCTTTCAGACAGGCATGGTGAGTTCTATATAAATAGGCTCGTTGCTGCTCTGCTCTTCCACATCCTTGGATTCACTTTGAAGGGAATGGAGCTTCGAACTGGCCGGAATTCGGCTGCCAAAGCACTATGGAGCCAGCTACAAGGCACCTTCTTTGTGATGAGGAAAAGCTTCGCTTGGAAGCAGCAGCAGCTACTGCTGGAGATCCAGCTGCTCGGTGAATCTCTTGGTGACTTCATGTACGGGCGCCGGCAGCCGGAGAGGCCTCTTTTTGGGCCGCGTGAGCACGAGTTCTCCTGCAGCAACACCCCCAATCACCCCATCTCTTACGGTCGCCGCCGCCGCCGCCGCAGCCGCCGCAGCGCCTACAAGGACGGCAAGCGCCGCCACGGCTACTTGCTTCCGTGCTTGCATGGCTCCGTGGCGGTGGCGGAGGATTACTACCGGCACGCCTCGCCTCGGCGTGCCGCCGTGATTTTTCCGGCGGCCGCCAAATCGGTCATCTTCTCCCCGATCACCTCGCCAGCGGCCTTCGCGGTTCGCATCTCTAACTACTCGTCGGACGACGAGTACCTGGGACGGAGCGCGAAGGTGGACGACGAGGCGGAGGAGTTCATTAGGAAATTCTACGAGCAACTGCGCCAGCAGAGTCGCATGCCACTGCTTCACTGCCAAGAAAAGGAGTTTCAAGAGACGCTTGCGATCGAGAGGACTACGAAATTAGTGTGAAGTTGTTTGTATACATCATCCATAGAAGAAATAAGCTGCTTAGTTAATTTGGAGTGCCTGCAACAATGAATTTCTAGCTTTCTTCCCCTTTTTTCTTCTTCACATCAATATTGAAGCTTCCTTCGTTCTAGTTGGGGAGGTTGGGTTTGATTTTGAACCATGCATATATAGCGATGCTGGTGATTTCCTGTAACTACATCTACAATGTCGAAATGTATCGAAGGGTCTCTATCTATCTATCTATTTCTCCCATGGATAAGTGTCCTCCACTGGTCCTGCAGTCCAGTTCAAAACCTTTTGCCCTGGCTGTAAGTAAACGCTGCTTCCATGTGGAAGCTTACGAGCAAGAGCATTCAGTATCTGATGGAAGGCATCCCCTGCTCTCGAAGGCTGTCGGAAAGACACGGCCAGCTTAACCAAAGGATTCGCGAGCAATCTCTGTTTCCTCAATATAATCTCTGTCGGCATCGAAGTCAGTATCGTATCCAACCTTACGATATCCTTCTCAGCCACAAATACTGCAATGTCCTTCCACGGAATTGTGTCAGAGAAAGGCAGCACAATGTCGTCGGCTATGACCACAGGAATGCAACCGAACACCACTGCTTCCACCAATCGGGGACTCCAAGGAGCCCAACCTAATGGGCACAAGCAAAAAATCGAGCGTTGCATGTCTTCGTAGTAAGTCGATGGATGTTCAGTCGAGATGTCGAAGATGGGATTGTTCTTGAAGTTCAACCATAACGAAGCCCGAGCGCCCCTACGGAACGTACGTAGGTAAGTTGCACAATCAGCTTCAAGCTCTCGAGAGCTAAGTTCAGTCTACGAAGGTGAGACGTACGTACCTCGCATAGTAGCACCCCTCGGGATCATTCATACCATCGTGAAGCAATCCGCGGAAGTAAATGAAGATGGAGCGAGGGATGTCTGGAGGAAGCAAGTGTGCGTGCATCCTCTGGGGCGAGGCGTATGGAGGAATAACAATCGATCCCTCCTTCAAGCAGACATGGTTCTTCTGCCCGAAAGTCTGCACCAACGTAGCACGTCGAAGCAAGGGGAGGATTCCGCGTTGCACCGCAGTTTCTTCCTGAAAGAAATTAAACCATACAATCGAGACGATGCTGTTTGAGTTCGACATGAAATACGAACAGTGCTCTCGACTAGTTAATTACCTGGTAATGGAAACATGCCCCGAAATCATGGGGGACGACGAAGAAGTGATCTGCTCCTTCAGTTTTGTTCCAATGAGGCCATTCCGACGCAATTAGTTGTATTGCGCTCCTCATCATTCTTGGAGATCTGAAGGGCAGAGGAAGGCCGTCTTTGGTCAAGTCACAGGTTGGGTAAACTGGGACGTAGAACCAGTCAGCTTCCTCGGAATCAAGCGTTCGAACAGGACTCGATAATAGAAACCGGTGCAAGAAAATCTCTGCGGCAAACATGTGAGTCAGGCATCTTGGATCTCTTTTTACCAAGTCCACATTGTACTTGCTGGGCAATTCGTAGACAAACACCTTCAACCTTCCAACAGGATCATCGTCTAATGCGTCACCAGCATTTCCTGCGTTCATGGAGATTCACATCAAGGAATTGGTTAAGAAGAAACAGAGCATGCCGATGAGCAACAGGCACACAGATTGGCAAATCATGGAAAAACTGATAAAGAACCAGATAAAGGACCAAACAATTCATTACAAAGAAGAAAAAAGGAAAGGTAAAAAGAAACTTATTTTAATTTACTCCAATGAACTCAAAGTCACCTTGAAAGCCAAGTATTTGCCGATTCTGCTCCAAACCCAGGCCCTCAGTTCCGAATGCCAAGCTGCAGACAATGAGAATGGTAAAGACCCAGATCCCCTTCTCCATGATCAGGCGAAGGAACCGAGAAGGCAGCAGCTGTTTCCTTCCTCTGAGCAGAGGAGAAAAGAGGAGGGAGGACGATGCAAGGCAGGAATTTCTTCTCTTTCTTGTATGAATCGAAAACAGGGCGAGTTGAAAACCAAGGTGGAGTGACACCGACAGCCTGAGAGTTGAGACCTGGGAGAGGAGGAGCAGTTCGCCTGTTCAATCAACAAAAGGGGCCGCTGCCTTTATTTACTTTGTCAAAGTGACAGAGAGACAGCAAGGGAGAAATTAAAGTCATTAATAAATCCACCAAATTCAATCAACGGGGATGAAATCACGCACTGTTGGGCTGCTCGCAGTGGCATCGATGGAGGAAAGGACAGGCATGTCGAGGCATTAGCTGAAGGACCACGTAACCTTCAATGATGCATCACATGGCAGTGGGTGGGAGTTGGTCTTTAGTTGATTTGCGTGCAAAGATTAAAGAAGCTTGATTTGCCTAATTGGAGAGAAAGCAGGAAGAGTAGGAACGGAGTGCTCTTCTACTCGCAGACAACAGAGGAAGGGATGGCATAAGATCCTCCAGTATTATTCCAATCCAACGCCCCGCCGTCGCGATACGTTAGACTGTTAAACAAGCCGCCATTTTGATTCTTTTCTGTATAGATTTAGTATCACAAGTTTGGCGGCTCAAAAATAATCTAGGCGAATCTATTTTATTTTAACGTGATTGATGTCCTGGTTACGTTGACTCTGGTTCTGGTCAAAGTTGATCAACAAACCACTACAATTGTTAAATCCTTTTGGTTGCAAACTATTTTTGATAGGGATAGGGAAATATAATGGATTAGTAATATGTTTTAATAAATTTATCAAACACAATGGAATTAAGGTGAATAAATAATTGGAACGATAAGTTAAACACATCAGTAGATGGAAAGGAAATTAATTAGTTTTAAAATTATATGATAAAATTTTAAGTTCACCTTAATTAATTAACCTGCCAAATTTGCTTATAATTTAAATTACATTTGCGTGAAAATGCAATTTTTTTAATTGCAAGGTGTAAAATGTTAGTTTTTTAATTTTGAAAAAGAACGGTAGTGCAATGAAAAAAAAAAAGTAGTTATAAAGAAGGAAGGGTATTTTGGGGAGAGAAAGAGAGATACTGATCAATCCAATGGGGACGGAGCAAATCTACGCTAGATCACGTTTTGATCTCGCACCGAGCGCTTCGCAGCCCGACCTGAATCCATCGGTCACCCCGATCCCGCTTGTTGGCGTCAAAACCCCAAGGCGCGTTCCCGCAGAGGCGAGTGATGACATACTCTTCCCCCTCTTGACGACAGCCAAGCGGCAAATGATTTCTTCCCTCTTATGAAAAAATTCCTTCCAATTTAAGGCCGGGGGAAGGGAAACCCTAGCTCATCCCCCACTACTGCCTATATTGCCTTCATAAAGCGCCCAGAATGGCTCAATCTTCCCATATCCCCACTTCATTGACGACCTACTGCGGTTCCGCTCGGCGGCGGTAGTCTTAGCAGGTTTGATTGGTTCTGGAATTTTGTTCTTCCAGTGTCCTATTTTTCACATTCCCTTTTGTTTCTGATTTGAAAGGTTTTTAAGTTTCGGGTATGCGCATTTGTGCAAATTAATATCTTTTTATCTGAACTGTTATCTTGTAAAAGAGGTTATTTTTCCCCATTTACTTATAATTCTGAATAGTGGTGTGCAGTTTTTGAGTAATAGATTATCTTCTCTGTATGTACTGAGGAAGGGTAGCTTGTTGAGTTAATTAGATATTGGATGCTGTATCTGATCTTCTTACCATATGTTTCCAGATCATGCAAGTTTGGATATGTCTTAATCATGATCCTCTACTTCCTATTTTCATTATAAGCAGTAAATATAATGTTTCAGAATTTCTGTCTACTTACTTTATTTGATTGTTTTTGAATACATGAAGTGCAATGTAGCAGTTGTTAAACCTTAAAAGGAGGGACATAAACTTGAAAGTAAACTCATATTTTCTGCAAAAGAAGAAAAAGTTCCTAACAAGCAAGTATCGAGAGAGCTTTTATTTCACCCTCAAACAGGCAAACAGGCAGATAGAAGCTTGTAGATTTTGGAAAGTAATCTACTTGATTTCATTCTAGGGATCAATAATTTTTCAAAATGCTTTTCATTTAATGTTCTTTGAATACTTCCTACAAGTGTCAGATAGCCACAACAATATCTGCTAATTAATCATGCTGACACTTGCTAGTTGATATTTAACAGGATGAATGTGTTGTTTTAAGAGAAAATAATTGTCATCATTCATCTTTCTTATACATTTCACATATGATTAAACAAACTGGTTGTTGTGAGGTCAGAGTAACATACTGCAAGTGCTATGAAACATCACAGGTACAAAAGAATGATCTGATAATTTTGATGATCTTAAAACTCTGGAATGCATTGAAAAGAAAGTAAACTTAAGGGGTGAAATGAGATTTTCTCTATTTTTTTAATGTGAGTGTCACTTCTTTTGATAAGATGGTTTAACTGGTGGACTTTTGGCTGATTCTTATTTCATAAACTGATTCAAAAAGGGAATATGTATTACTAATAGTTGAAGGAATCTTTTATCGATACTGTTTTCTGGGTTTTCTTAATATACCTACATTTCTCTTTTTTCATGCATTCCTATTTTATTAACTCAAGTGGATCTATTGAAATGTCTATGTTGTCTGGCACATTTAACTTCCAAAAGTATATTTCAGGCATGACGAATGGGCCATTCAATGAGCAGATTTTGGCAGACAAACTTCTTAACCTCAACAGTACGCAACATAGCATAGAGAGTATCCTTCTATTTCTGTTGGTATATATCAATTTGGAAAGTAGTTTGTTTTACCATTAATGTTTGTGCCTGTTGGAAATTCTTCAGATTTTAGAACTTTTTATTGAATTACTTAGACACTTGTGCTATAGATGTATATATTATCATCAACTTTAATTAGTTATGAAAATTGATGTGCTGTACAGGACATGAGCTATCATATTGCTGTCTTAATGTTCAGATGCCTAAATAATTTAATAATCATGCCATGTTTTGCTTTGACAAGAAAAACAGTTTCAAATGATCAGTAATAACGCATAGGTAACTGTCACATTCTGTCTAGTTTGGCTTCAGAAATCACCAGTTGGAAAAACAAACTGTATCCTTGTGTGACTTCCTTTCCTTTAGGGTTCATTTTTGCACAACTATTTATTCAGTTTTTTTGGTATGATTTTGTTCTTGATACTGTTTCAGGCGGTTATTTATATATTTATTATTTTGTTTTGTTATTGGATTCCATGATTTGCATTATTCCTTTTATGTTTGAATGGGTTGCTTGTAGCCTTCTAGATCTCACCAGATGCTAAGAACACGACAATTAAAAAAAATACTAGTGAAGATTTATTATCTGTTTGTATGGTAAGTGCCCCTCAATCCTCACTTTATCTGAAGCCTTTATTAAAGAATAAAAAACTGTTATTCAGCACATAATAGAAACAATATAATCTTAATCTAATTGTGATTGCAGAGTCCTCATTACATTTTCTCATTTATTCTTGTCTGAACAATGCTGGTTAGTATTGGTCTTTACATCAAATTCACACTCGTGTTACTGTTACTCATCCATCATAGGCTTTGTTGAATGGACTTAACTTTAATAGCTTTGTCACATTGGTGTATCTTCCATAGAAAGAAAGCAAAGGAGGTTGTGGAAATGTGGCTACATCAATTTCATTTAGCTTCAAGAGATCAAAGAATATCTTTTCTCTTTTTAGCCAACGATATTGTCCAAAATAGCAGGAGGAAGGGCTTAGAGTTTATCGAGGAATTTTGGAAAGTCCTTCCTGATGTTCTCAATGGCATTCTTGCTAATGGAAACGATGTTGAAAAAAATACTGTGCATAGATTGGTAAGTGAAGACAAGTTATTCCTTTTTGTTCTGTTATAGCTGAAAAGTTAATTTACTTTTCCTATCTTAAGATATTTCAGTTTTTGTTAATCATTATGATCTTCTTGTCACTCTTTTGCACTGTATTTTATGCCTTCTGTGTAACAGAAATTGAGCATCTCGTATTTGTTTATTAAGGCTTATGATAGTTGGAATCATGAATCCTACTTTATCTAAGAACATGCTAGTTTTAGCAAATGTAAATAGCTATGAGATGAAAATTCCTACAAGACAGCATGAAGGAAAAGTTTTATGAAGGAAGAAATATGATCAGTGTGTCAGATCTCATTTCACCTTAAAATATCTTTAATAAAAGTGAATTCCTTTATGTGGAATTTCAGTTTTTACGGGACATTATGGAGTCCCAAAATTTATAAATATTTTTTTGTGTGATTTAAATTGAAAGAATTAGTGACATAATTTAAATTTTCTTTTGGATAGCTTCAGGGGTGAAACCAAGGGTTTCGGTTGAGCTCGAGTCTAACCACAATTTAATGGGAGAGGAATCAAGTTTGCATGGTAATTTCACTTATTAAAATTTATCGTATGTGTGTGTGTGGAGTGGGGGGGGGGGGGGGGGGGGGGAGGTGCAAAAGGAGAGTTGTAATTGTAGATATCACTAAAGGGGGGAGGGTGAAAGACTTATAAAACAAAATGAAGAAATAATTCTACTGAGATGAGCACGATGATGATAGAGTGTTTGATGTCGTTGGTCTCTTGAATCTAGTCACAAAGATGAGGAGAGAAGAAAGTTGTGGTTGTGGAAGTGAGGGTGTCATCAAGTTAAGCTCCTCGATTGTCCACTATAACCCCTTTTGCACTCTTAGTAAATTTGCGGACATTTGAAATTCATGAAATCAACAAAAACAAATTTGTCAATCATGTTGATTCCTTGATTCCTTTAATGGAGAGATACCAACTTGAGAGCTTGATGAAGGTGGTCGTAGAGGTAGAATACCTTGGGAATAACACTCGACGAAAGCAAATCATAGACAAATTGAGTTAGCGGAAGTCTTCAATCTCTACCTCTTGCTCAATTCCATTTGAAGGAAATGGAGGGAAGAAATTGTCCTACTATGCTTTCCCTCACCTCTTTGCAAAGAAGAGTTATCACCGTTGAAGTAAATTGACCTAATGGCTTACATTAAAGTTGAAAGTTGAGCTTTATTGAAACAATTTTGCCAACCATGTAAATGAATCTTAAATGTTGGTAAACTTATATAAGGCAAGATACTAGTCCTTACTAAGTTTTGAATTATAAAAGTGTTATGCGATCTAACCAGTACATAGCGCATGTGCTAAATGGGCACAATAAGCTGAGGCTTATACGGTCCATAGTAAAAAAATTTAAATTAAAATGATTAACGCTTACTGTATATATGAAAAAGTATGCTATTCGACATTATCTAATCGATAGTTTCACTTTAAAAAATGTGTGAAAATTGTCAATGTCATCATCGTTAAGATGTGTTTGTCCGAAGTATTTGAGGTATACTACATAAATTTGATCTCTTATTGAGTTCTCTACAAGACTACATCATTGAGTAATATTCAATTCAATTAAATCTGTTTTTTTATTTCACTAACTAGTGTAACTGTACAATTGGAAACACATAATGAAGGAGAAGGGAAAACGACTAAATGAAGAAATAATCCTATGAAGGCGAACCACCTGTCTATTAGTGATAGGGATTTGGATGCTATTTGTCTCCCAAATCTAGCTGACAAAGATAAGGCTAGAGAAGAAGGATGTGATTGTATAGGCGAGGGTGTGATTGGAGACGTCCTTAGCGAGCTAAGTTCCTTGACTCATGATTATTGCATTCTCAAGTTCGCAAACTTGTGGAACCTCACGAAATTGGCAAGAATGAGCTTGTTAATCTTTGTAGTTGTGCCACTGTCCTTGTTTCCTCCATTGGCAAGATGCCAAGTTGAGAGCTGTTGTCATACCGTGCTTTCCCTCCCTTTTGCAAACAAGAGTTCCCTTCGTTGAAGTAAATTGACCGGATGACAAATGAAAGTTGAGTCTTATTGTAATTGATCTTGCTAAACACGCAAATAAATCTTAAAAGTTTGCAATTTTGTAAAAAAGGCAAGTGCTTATTATCAATCATAAGATAGTAGGTCTTCATAAGATTTCAAATTATAAAGGTGTTATCCAATCTACAAACTTCATAATGCATATTTCCAAAAAGGATGCAATACGTTGAGGCTTATGTGGTCCATATTGTTTAGAAAATAAAATACACATAATGGTCAATATATATATATATATATATATATAAAGTATGCTATTCAACATTATCCGATCAATAATTCCACTTGAAAAAACATGTAATGATATATTGTCAGCATCATCATTGGCACATCACTGTCCCAAGTAATTCAGGTGTACTACATAAAACTATACAAGGCTATATCACTAAGTAATACTCAAACCAATTGAATTAAGTTATTTTTTTTCAAACAACTGGTGCAACCATATATGGTTAAATGCATGATAAATGACAATTTATATTGTCGATAATGTGGAAAATACTAGACAAGTAGCAAACATATAATTGAGCACATGCAAAATAAATGTAGCTTATATAAAGTACCTTTTGTTTTTTATTTTTCTAACCCATGTTTATGAGAAGATAAAGTATATCACTCTATTTTTCCTTTTTCTACTTCTTCAAGTGCAAGATAACCCCAATGGGTCACCTCACAACCCCAATGAGGATGACACACAATGCTATAACTACTACTTTTCTACATGATGCTTACATCAAAAGCGCTTATTTTGTTTAACTCAAGCTTGTTTAAATGATTCATAGGTTTAATTTCTTGGGCGTGCACATAAACATAAGTAGTTATAAATTAGTCATAACTCACTTTAAGGAGAATGATAAGTGAAATGATTCAAAGTCAACAACAAGAATAAAATCAACACTCAATGATAAACGAGAGAAGAGAAAAAGACAAATCTTGACACAAAAGGCTCATAGTGGAGAATAAGTGAGAATAATAAGTCAGACCATGTCAAAGCAATCTTCACATTGTGTTGTCATCGTCTTCCTCTCTTCATTCACTTTGATGACATGAAGACTTAGAATCCACCTCAAAGATGAGGTTGATGATATTCTTTCAATTATTAGCAGTAATTAGATGGTCAATGTTTAATTAGATGATCAATGTTTGCTAGTCCGTTTTAATGTTGATGCCAAATAAAATGAATAGACAACACTGTGTTTTGTGAACAATTTATTCGAACGTATAATTTTTTATTATGGGTTACGACTAGTTTGTTTGCTTCAGTAATTCTTTTTTGCATTTTAACTAGGATATTATCTTTTTTTTACTCATTTAAAAGTAAGTGTGGAATTTATTAATCCGAGCTTTACAATTCTTAATATGAAAATTCACTAAATTAATCCGCTAAATGAACCTCGATTTGACAACCTTACAATTATATATGTGCCTTTCTTGGCTTAGGGTATTTTCTATCTCTATTGTAGACTTACTATAAGCTACCTTAAAAGGATCAGAGAAGTTAGGGTGTTAGCACATGGGTCTTAGTTGAATGGAACTCCCCTTTCATGACAATTCATGTCATGTTGTGTTAGTTGTGTCATACAGGTCGTGTTATTTCGGTTCCTATAAAACCATATAAAATATAGAAAAATGATTATATATTTTAGAAAATATATTTATAAGATCAAATATTAATTAGATTCATCTAAAGAATTAACTTATATGATATAAAAATATTAATGATTTTAAAAGTTAATTTCTTTTAAAAGAATCAATTTGTCTCAATCATTTATATATTCGAGACCTCTCGTGACACTTTGAGGATTTTGGTTTTTAATGTTTCAGGTCAAGTCGGTAGATGTTTTAGTGATTCATGTCTAATATTGCTAGCCTTAGTTTAAAAGCTATAAAGTGATAATTGATTCCCTATATTTTAGCCTTGACTCACTTTGCTACATTGAAATGGGTGAAAGTTCAAGTAATGACTAGATAGGTCAGACAGAAGGAATTGTTTCCCCTTGTTTACTTCATATACCTAAAAGGCAGACAAATTTCCCATGGCATTTTGACAATAATTGAATCAAAAAAGGATTAACAGGAGGACAAAATGAAATTTCGCCCTGTTTCTATCCGTGGAGTACTAAAAAATTCCTGATCAATGGTGCTATGCTCTTCTTATCATTTTTTTATTGCTATGTTTGCTGCTAAAAGTTTTCATCCACATTCCTTTTTGTTTGCGGTAAGGCTACTTAAATATATGTTTCCTGGACTTGTTATTTAGTAGTAGCCTTGTGTTGTAGGCTTGGTTTTGTAAGATATACACTGATTAAATTTAATTGGACAGTAAAGCTATTTATTCAGGAGCTTTCTTGTGAGATATGTTATTTTATATTCATCAAAATTATGTTACTGAATATATTGATCTCTTTTGGTTCTTCTAAATATCCTTAGATCAATATATGGGAACAACGCAAAGTTTTTGGCTCTCACGAATCTTTGAAACAAGATATGCTGACAAAGAATATTGATAGTAGAAATCGAAATGGGAAGGGTATTTCTTACAAACTGGTAAGTACTTGGTCTACATCATTTTGCCTCACATAGACACGTCGATGCAACAGTGACCTTCATATGCCATAACCTCATCAAGAATATGTGCACCAACATCTTGTTTATTTATTTGCAGAAACAACCTGGTGGTGAACAGCTACAGAAACTAATTTCAGCTTATAGTGATGCATCAGGGTTTCCCTTTGACGAAGAAACATTATTGGACAATTGTCAAGCTGCCGTTAACTTTGTTGAGAGCTTTGAAACGGATACGTGGAATCAAAGTAAGTTTCTAGTTTATCTCATTGCTCTAAATTTAGTGAGTAATAGTTGTTGTATCCAAGTTGGCATATTTCTTAAATAACTCACATTACATGGAGAAAATTTAGTTTCTAATTTCTTTAGTATTCTTGTACTTCTGCAAGTTGAATGCAATAATGATGCTGGTAGTGTTGGAGCCCTTCTTTTGGGCAAATATAGTAATTAATATGATGCGATTTCGACAATTTGCAAGTCTATTTGATACAATTTCCAATTTAATCAAAAAAACAAGAAAAAAAAATCTCAATTGACTCATTAAATTTTAATCATCTTGAGTTTGCCTTGTGTGAGTATCAATTCAGTCTCAATTTGCCTCTTAAATGAGTATCAATTTAGTCCATGGTGTACTAATCTGGCCCCTGACTTTCCAAAATAATTAACATCATCCAAGGTCATCCACAAGTATGGCGGAAGTGGCTGGATGCTGCTTGCATGGTTGACTAGGCGGAACCATTGGGTAAAAATGTCTTTGCACCAGTGCTATGTTCTTCCATAATACACAATAGATCTGCTTTTCACTCATTGGCATGAGAATCATTTGCTTCCCCTTGGCATGTTGCTCATTGCTGCTTGTCAGCCATTGCTCCTGGAGGAGTTTTGGGATTGTGAAAGACTAGCAATCCTAAATATCCCTGGCGTAAAAAGATAATTTTCCTCAATACTTTCAATCCTAGTGGTCATGTGAGCAATATTTCATCACTTTTGCTCACAATTGTGGATGACATCATGAATTTGGGAAGGTCACCTGCCAAAGTGAGAATTTTAGGGGCCACAAATTAAAGGTATTTTTAAGAAACAAAACTTTAGGTGCCAAAGTGGAATTTGCATTTTAGTTTAGTCTCTCAGTTATGGTGCTATGCTATTTGATGTCTTTAATACTGTCCTTTCTACTGTTCTCTTTCTATTCTGTGTAATACACTTTTATAACTGAGGTAATTATGGTAAAAATGCAGTGAAATTACAACTGACTAAAAAGAGAAAGATTCAATAGAAGTGATAACTTACCATGCAATGATATATCTTCTATTATTAGTAAAGGCTTATGTCCTTGCACTAACTACTTTAGAAGACTATCTAACTTTTCTAACCAACAATCCTTTTAGCTCATTGTTGTATAAGACACGCATCATCCAATTTTTTCTTCTAGTTGGTAACATGCCAACCTACTTGCAATTAGAGAGTTTCTTGATATTTTCCTTGAGGAATTTAGCAGGATTCTCATTTTTAGTCAATGCTAATTTTCAAGGTCCAGTCCCAAATGAAACTGAAGATACGTAGATTTTATTTTTTTCTTCTTTTTGATTCAAAAAAATTATGACATCATGCTGGCATATCTTGTTTCTACCTTTGCAATGTACATGTTTTTCAGCACCTGTTGATATACAGCTATAGTGCTTTGCAGCGATGTTAAATTTAAAATATCTAGTGTGACTTCAACTCCATGCTTTTCTATCTCAAATTTAAAATATCTAGTGTGACTTATTTGTGCCTTAATATCTAGTGTCGACGTGAACCCCATATTGTGTGAAATAAACAAACCATGTTCCTTTCCATTCTGGGCTTCATGTCTTGTTCGTTCATCCTTCTCACGCATTTAACTTGTGTGTCTTTCATTTATTCTTATATGGATTAGAAGGGAACTTCCATGGCTCTGGAACACTGAAGGAGCTGCTTAAATATCATGAAGTGTTAAGAGACTCCATAAAAAAATTGAAGGATGTTGAATCAACAAGAGCAATTCTTGTTGCCTGTTTAAAAGAAGCACTTCTTGAGCAGGTAGTTTGCTGGTTCATACTTTTGAATGTTTTGCACTTATTATGTTTCTTATTTCTTAAGTTTAAATATTTTCCCAATTGGTTTGTGCCCAGGAAATGAAGTATAGCCAAGTTTGCCAACAGCTGAAGGTATTTTATTTGAACATTAAAAATTTCCTGGTAATTTCAGTTGTGCTACATATTCTAACAGGTTGTGATGATTCAATATAGTAAGCTTTGATGGAAATATGTTTCCATAATCATATTTTAAGAAAAGATCATGAAAACTATATTGAGCATTTAGCTCCAGAGATGGAATATTATGGCATGTATATATAAACACCAAGAGGATCAAATAAGTTGTGGTTCTAATAGTGGTGATTGATATTTTATAAATCTCGGTTGGATGCTTGGAACCATATTGGAGACTGACTTACATAAAGTGGTGGCATATATTAATGTTTTTTTTTTAGCAAAATCAAAATCTCTTATGTCAGTTAAGGTTACTCTAGATTTTGACAATAATTGACATTTTTATAAAAGCTGCTAATATTTTACTGCTTTATAAGTTATAGATTTCTTCATAACCTGTTTCCTGAATTGTTCTCCAGGCAGCTCAATCTGGGTATCAACTATCGATTAATTTGTGCAACCAATTTAATATTGATATGTCACCAGATCGAAGACTTCTGGAATCTCCAGATCATGGACCTCCTGGCTTTTCCAACAATTATGCTTTTGAATATGTAGAAGGGAACCAGAAGGCAGGAAATTCAACATCCTCAACACTGGAAGCTGCTTCAGTTGCGCCGCCCCAGCTTGTAGCTTCAACATACTCGACTTTCGAAGCTGCTCCAGGTGTGCCACCGCTTGCAGACTTAACAATCTCTACTCAGATGCAAGATTATGCTCAGCGGGTTGTTCATTCGAATGACATTGTTGGGCCCACGATCGAAGAAGACCTTCAGTCGAACAATAAAAGATTGAAACTTGAGGATGATCCTCGATGTTCATTTCAACCACAGCCACAGTTCGTGCCACCCTTTCCCCCGTTGCATCCTAATACATTGAATCAGCCTCCATCACAACCACCTATACCGGTTACTTACCCAGACCCAACTGTGGAGCTGCTACCGCCGCCGCCTTTAACACCTTTCCCACCACCACCGCCGCCGCCACCGCCACCAATAGCACCAGTAGCGCCTGCATTCACACCCCTTGCTGATTTGACTATAGCAAGCACTTGTGGATATGCCCCAGCACCTCCTTTTCCAAATTACCAGATGGTTGGTTTTCCACCCCACCCAGCTGCTGGAAATCAATACGGTTTTCTTCAAGCACAAGAGGGATCCAATTATGCCGACCAACCACCACCTTTTCGAAGACTGCCACCGCCGCCACCACCACCGCCCCCACCGCCACCACCACCACTGGCTTGACAGTACTCAGAAGGCTTTTAGATTTCAAGTAACTAGTTATGTATCTGTACATTATGTGCGTGTTCCTTTACCCCTCAAGATGGGGTCAGCGATGATATAGACTTGATGATCAGTTGAATGGTTTATCCATCTCCTTAGATTGAGGGAAAAGTTCATTTAGATTATGGTGGTTTTCTTATTTTCTTGTTCAGCTCTGGCATGTTAATCCTTGACTGATGCTTGAGAAATGGAAATTGAACAATTGATGGTAGTGAATGCTTTTGCTGTTCATCTCAGAAATGAATTTCTTCTCGAGTGATGTGGCCATGCAACTTGAAACATCAAAAAGTAGTATGCGTTTAGAAAATTCAGTAATGAATATGCGTTTAAATCTTTAACCTCTTAACAGAAAGTTCTCAGAACCTAATTCCAGCATTTGATCATTTTAAAAGCATAGCTATTTTATTCTTTCCTCTGCTGAAATATGCATTAACCAAGTCACTTCTCGTCCACAACAGGCTTTTTTTTTTTTTTTTTTTTTGCAATTCCTGGTATTATTTCATTACAACAGCGTCTACATTGACCATTAAACGACACACTACTAGCACACGAGCCCCATCAAATTAGGAAGTTCCAAGCAACAATGGTCAAATTAGTTCACAGTCAAACATAAGTAGTAGTTTAGACTTTGCCGAATAGTAAAGGAAGGCAAAAACACTTAAGCAATGAGAAAGGGCAAGACGGTTAACATGAAAGACTCGTAGGTGAAAGTTGCTGAACCTGAATATGCGGTGTCCTTCTCCTTGAATTTCTCTGTCAGACCCTGAACAAAATCAGTTGTCAATTCATTTGAAAAGGGAAAAAAAAAGCAATAAGGCAGAAGATTTGTGAATGGGCGATGTATCACCTTGACCGTGAGACAGCACCTGCATCACAGCCAAAACAAACATCAATCATGAACATTTTTGCAATATGGACAACCAGTTTATGCGTTGTTTATTATTCATTCAACAAAATAAATGAATTTAACTATTACTCGATGAAGTTGTCATATTCGATGGCTCGACTCTTGCCTCCTGATTTGTCAAATTTGGTAAGGAGCAAATCCAGGATTGATGGGGAAACAGAAAAACCAAGGCTCAGAAGGGCCTCACGGAGCTCTGTAGTGTCGATCTTGCCACTGTGGTCGCGGTCAAACCTCTCAAAGATAGCCTGGAAAAGAATACATCAATAGAAATTGTATTTTAAAAGCCAATTAACAAACATAATCTGATAATGATTCTCTCTTGTACCCTCCAGCTCTGAAGGCTGTAGAAGACAGAAGTGAACTCTTTAGGCCCTGCGTTTAGACAATCAGATATGATACCCATTTAGCAGCAGTAAAAGAGAAAATTGATACACAAAATAAAATAAAATCAGTGGATTGCAGAACAAGACACGCATGAATAAGCTTTTCCAAAGATTCAAATTTACCGTACATGAGAATGTTTCTACTTATAGGGAAAGACAAATGTGCTTATGAAGCGGGAGAGGGAGCGATCATTGTGATGCCTACGATCTATAAACTGGATATCATGGTAAAAATTATAGTGGATCATTTTTTAATGTTTACAACACAGATAAATAATAGACAATTTCAAGAACATAAAGCTCTGCTCAAAATCAGTAGTACATCAACATATATAAATGAACATGGGAGGAAGAAGGAGATTGTGCAGGAAAGAGAGAAACTTAAGGCAATAAGATAACATAATAAATGAGAGAAGTGGAAGCAGCTGATAGAGAGTAATCCTGGTAGAATATAAACTGTTAGTTTTATTCCAATCTCTCCATTCTGAATTGAATTACATCAGAGATCATAATTATAGGCTAAAGGCATCTTGAGTTACAAGAAACAGCATTCCAGCATTTTCAGCAGGCACAGTTCCAACAAGTCAATACAACTTCCAACAGACAAACTAATTGTGCAACTTCAAAAATTCAGAACACATCCCAAGGAAATAACTATGTTCAACAAGTCAAATCTAATCCCAAGTAACAACAAATGCTACAATGCATAAAAATTATATAGTGCGGTTATGAGTAGGAAATGCATCATCAACTTCGGTAATCCTAAAATTCCCATGCAAGGTATAGCAGGAAGAGTAAATAATTAAGGCTTTCTTGTTTCATGAAAAATTATTTCTCAGATAATGAAATTATGTTCAAGGAAAATAGCTTATCCTCCTGTGTGTGATTGTGAGTATTTTTCAGAAAAAAAAGGTTTAGCTGGGGTTTGAAGTATTAGTAATGAAACATTACTAAAATTACAAATATTTACTTTGGTGGTCAAACCACAATTGCTCAGTGAATAAATCACTTAATGGAATTTTTTTTTAGACTGTAATAAAGTCCAAGAGAATCTGAGGTCAATATTGAATTCTCAAAGACATCAAGGTGTTGTCTTCATTTTTATGCAGCTCAAATGTAACATTAATTAAACCATTGCAACCTGTGTGTGTGAAATCAGAATATTCCAATTACTGACTAGAATACCATAAAATAAAACTGATATTTACAATGCTGTTCAATACTTCTTTTGTTGAATTTTGACATAATTAAAACAAACTAAAATGATTTTTCATGAGTCAAGTTATTATACTGTCTCAATTATCAAGATCACGATAAAACATTTTTTGGGGTCCTGTATTACAAAGTACAAACCATCAAATAGCTAGACAATGTTCAAAACCTAGAATGTCTAGTAGTGGTAGACCAGTAAAAAATATTTTCCACCCTTCCTACAACCACCCTCATCTTTTGTCTACTTCCTCATCTGCCTCCCCTTAGTCTTCCCATCGTCTCCCCCATTCCCCGCATTAACTAAGTTTGGTTAACAAGTTAAATCATCAGTCTCATTCAAGTTGACCTGAATCCAAGCTAGATCATACTAAACGCTCAGGTTTGAAGATTATCTGATCCTATGATTTGAATTGACATAACATTGAAGGATAGTGAAAACAGTGAGGGATGATAGAAAGAAGGTAGCAGCCTTTACATCCAATGAATGCCCCATTGGGTTTGATGGGTTAATGATCATTTTCTTGGACGTCATGATCACTAACTAGAAACATAGTGAATTAGTGATAGATCAATTTGCCTGAAGAATGACTACAGCAGTCGACAACCAAAGGCTTTTTTCAGCTTTTAGGTTGATGTTTCAAAAACAGAATGGCTTTTGGCCACGAAACAATTAGATAGATAAAAAGACGGCGATGATAATCGAATCAGGGTAAAGTATCATTAGGCGCTAATCGCTGGATGACCTAGGGTTCAGAACATGTCTACTTGCTACTTGGAGAAGAAGAAAATTTCTATCAGGAAGGACGAGAAAGTAACTGACCGATCTTGCGGACGTTGGTGGAGGTGAAGAGGTACATAAGGAGATGGACGGTCCTCATGCTGAAGCTCTGGTTGTAGGACGAGAGCGCCTGCTGCAGCTCCTTATCATCGATGGACCCACTTCCGTCGCGATCCGCGGCCTGAAAGCACGCCACCACGTTGGGGTCGGTCCCCGGCGGAAACGCCGAGGGTACGAGCGACGCGAACGGGCCGCCGCCATACGGTCCCGGATAAGGAGACTGAGAAGCCAAAGCGGCTGGTGGAGCGGACTGGCCGTAGTACCCGGGTTGGCCGTAGCTCTGGTTCTTGCCTTCCTTGGGCGGTTTCTCGCCTGCCGGGGGCGCTGAAGGTGCAGGGCCTCCATAGGGCGGTGGGTGGGTTCCATAGGGAGGCGGCGGGGCTCCATAAGGGCTGCTGTAGCCGTAGGGTTGTCCCGCCGGAGGAGCGCCGTAGGGAGGGTAACCGGAACCGGGAGGATAGCCAGCCATCTGATCTAGATCGGCAGTGAAGTACGCGTGTGCTTTATTAGCTAAAGTGCAGGGGTATTTCAGTCAATTTCTTATTCTTTTAATTTTTATTTATTTGTTTATTTTGAAAAATCAAGGAAACCGCGTGTTCTCTCGCCGGTTCGACAAGCCAACGCGGACACGTAGCTGTCACGTTACGATCGGCCAACCGGAACCATGCCATGTGTTTCACTCGTTGGATAATTTCAACTGACACGTGTACCGAAAAAAGAAAACTTCGACGCGTCTTCTCTTTAATATTGTCAAAAATAGCGTTTCTATTTTATTTTAAAATCGACATCAACAACCGAAAATAAATAAATCAAATTTACAAAAAAAAACAAAAAGACAATTCATTAAATGGATAAGAAGGAAAGCCAGAGGATAATTACTTCCAAAAGAAGAAAAAAAACATGAGCTGAATCAAAGAATTTGCTAGATATTTTTATATTTCTTAATATCACTGGACTATAATATTCTTCATGAAAGAAACAAACAACAAAAAGGAAGAAGAAAGGAGATCGTCGACTATTTCCAAGGATTTTATGATTCTTCGTTGGCATCTGCTTGATTCAAATCCGAGATCAAGCATCAGGGTGAACTTTCAGGAAGATCGGAGCCATAGATGTGCCCCATCTTGGTTCTCTTCGTCTCCAGGTATCTCTTGTTTTCCTCAGTTATAGGTGAAATTACAGGGACCCTTCCGACGACAGCCAGTCCATAGCCTTTGAGCCCGATGAATTTTGCCGGATTATTGGTCATCAATCGCATTGTGCGCACGCCAACATCTCTTAGAATCTGCAAGTGCAGGAAAACACAAAGCCATTCATACTGTTCTTCAGTATTTTCTACTATTCTGTTCTGTGTTCTTCTTTCTCGATCGACGACTTCAACCATTCAAGTTGAAGCTTTGTAAGCGAAATTATGTACCTGGGCACCAATTCCATATTCACGGGCATCAACAGCCAGGCCTAGTTCCAAGTTAGCTTCCACCGTATCATGGCCCTGATCTTGCAAATTGTATGCTCGGAGTTTATGGCCGAGGCCGATGCCTCTCCCTTCATGGCCGCGGAGGTAAACTAGAACTCCTCTTCCTTCTTCCTCTATCAGACGAAGCGCGAGATCAAGCTGATTGCCGCAATCGCAGCGAGCAGATGCGAGTATGTCTCCAGTTAGACACTCAGAGTGGACTCTTACCAGTACATTTTGTCCATCTCCAACATCTCCCTAGAGATTCAACCATGCTCAGCAGTCGTCTTAATTAACCAAAAAGAAAAGAGGCATATTTCAAGAGAAAAGCAAGAAAAAAATAACAAAATGCAATCATCATGAAGCAGTGTTTGCCTTAGCTACTTGGAGAAGGTTATCATACGGGTTTGGACATAATCAATGTTTGTTATGAAGGCTTAACTCAATCCTCAAACTTTTTTGATCATGTTAAAGTTCAAAACTGTCCAAAGTTGCAAACTAAAGGCAAATGCCTTGAAACAATGGTTACCTTCACAACAGCAATGTGCTCAGTTCCATCTAATTTGGACTGATAACAATAAGCTTGAAAGAGTCCCCATTTAGTAGGTAATCGACATACAGCAATTTTTTCCACAAGTTTCTCCCTCTTCCTTCTATACCTGAGGAACAAAAAAGAACATCTGTATGTATCAAACTTCATTTATCACATGTATCTTAGGCTAAAACAAAGCTGTGTTTTTAACCTGTTTGGAAAATGAAACAGGAAGTGAAATCAGTGTTCTGTGTGCAATTTCATGAAGCACATTAAATCCATCATCATAAATCATGTTACTCTGATTACAATCTGAAGAGTAGGTGTCATTAATACTACAAAAAAAAAAAAAAGATTCAACCAAGTTCCTATTGATGTATGCATACCTGATCAGATCAGTGATTGAGATTATTGGTAAATTGAACTCCTTGGCGATTATGTGCAATGCAGGCAGACCTGCAATTGAACCATCCTCTGGATCGACGATAGTTGAGAGAACTGACACAGGCTGAAGTCCAGCTAGGGTCACCAAATCCACCGATGCTTCAGTATGCCCAGCTCTCTTCATTACGCCTCCATTTCTATACTTGAGAGGAAACACATGGCCAGGCCTTCTAAAATCCTCTGGCTTGGAATCAGGCGAAGCAAGAGCAAGAATAGTTTGTGCTCGGTCAGCAGCCGACACACCGGTGGAGGTTATCCTCGCATCCTAGGACCATTCGGTGAATTGTATGTTACTGGTGATGGTCAGCATCATCTTGAGTCTCATTCTCATCAAATAAGCAAGTTCTTGAGCTTACCACTGTGATTGTGGCAGCTGCGTTGGAGTGGTCTTTTATTTCAGTGATGGGGGACATCATAGGAATCATGAGCCTCTCCAGGTCTTCTTCCTTCATTCCGACGGATATTATTCCTGAACCATGCCTAATCATAAAGGCAACGGCCTTGGTGTTTGCCAGAGTAGCTGCCATGATAAGATCACCTTCGCTCTCACCGTCTTGTTCATCGCCATCTACAGCAATCACAAACTATAGAATAATGAACGGTTAACTGCTTGTCCTCTTATTCCTGACAATTAATGAACAAATTGTAGAAAAGAATACAGCAAATTCCTGTAGCTTCAGTGTCGAACAAGTACAGAGTTACAAACTAAGAAGCTAAAGACTCTCTAGCTTCAGGGAAGAACAAGTACAGAGTTACAAACTAAATCAAGAATCCTTGGAAGGGAGTTTGCCATGAATAAATTTCAAGTTTCGATAAGATCAGGAATCATCAATTTCCTAAAACTAAATATCATGATTGGGGCAAACCATCAAACACTAAAGGCACTACTACGTACGGTATGATTCTCACCAACCTTTCCTTCTCGGAGAGCATTGACAGCTTGATCAATGGAGCAGAAGCCTTCCGAAGGCTGATCTGGATCGCCCTCCGCATCACTCACAAAGAAGTCCACCGTTTCCTGCGTTATTTCGGCGCTCAGAGTGCCGAACGAACTCGCCGCTCCGCCAAATCCTCCAACGACGGATCCGTTTTCAGCTCCGCCGATGGAACCGCATCGGAGTCTCGACCAGCCCTTCTTGATTAGCTGATAGCTCAGGCTGTGGAAGCCAATGAAGGATCTTTGGCAGCTACGACGACCAATTTACAAGAGGCCAAGAATCAATGGCGAAGATCGTTAAAAAGAAACAGACACCAGGCCAATCGGAGTGTGTTCTACCTTGAGCTGATGACCGCTTGAGGCGAGAAGGGAGAGCTGAGCAGCAGGCAATCCATCGGGATAAAGCTCCCACAGGAACGATCGATGGCCACGTCAAAGTGTTTGTATCGTGCCGTTTCCGTCTACGTTTCCCGTTTCCCGTTTCCCGTTTCCAATTCCCGTTTCCGTTTCCATGCATGGATAATGGACGTAAAAAGTTGAGGTGGACGAACCACGTCCCCATGTGTCCGTCTTAACTCAATCCGTCCAAGGCCACAATATTACAACGGATAAAAGATCGAGAAAATCTACAAGAAATTAGTTCATAGAAAAAGTCAAAAAGATTATAAATATCTTTTTATGTTCCATAGTTGACTGATTAAAGTCAATAACTTACTTGTTTACTACAAATTCCTTTTCTTGTTTACTAAGAAGATGTAAAATATGATTGTATTTAGCAATAATCTATCAGAATAGAAAAGGACACGGAGTTTGTTATTCGCGGGAATTTGTATCGTTTGTCTTTTTTGGGCAATTACTTTTTATTTATTTATTTATTATTATTATTATTATTGTAAAAATGGAAAATAATAAAGAGGATTAAAGAGGGAGGAATGAGGACGAGGCGTAGCCATCGAAACCCTTATTTCTCGCCACAAGCGAAGAAGCGAGGCGACGAGACAAGGAGGAGAAAGAAGAGGAGCGGAGCGAAGGCGTGTTCCGCCTTCTCTCCTCTCCCTTGCCCTCCCCATCCTTCTTTCTCTCCTGTCCTTCTCATGGAGTCCTCGGTGGCGACCTGCTCGGATGGCCCTGCGGTGGACTCCGCCGCCTCCGCCGCGCAGGAGGAGGAGGGACTTCACGGCCATGTCGACCCTTTCCTGCTCGAGGTCCTTGAAAATTCTCGCCATCGGCTCGCAGGTTTCTTCTCTCGCTTTGGCTTGGGAATTGGGAATCTTCGGGTTTTTTTTTCTTTTTAATTCATTGGTGGATTCGCTCGCACTCAGGACTTCTATTCACCGGGATCGCTTTGGGTTTCTTGGATTCGGTCTGTGTTGTTTCTTAAGATCTCTTGCTTGAAGGGATTTGTGTTTAATGACTAACAATTTGCTTTCTTGTTCTGTCGTCCATCTAGATTCTGCTCTGGATTTTTCTGTTTTTGCTCAATTGTGGTAACATAAGAAACAAACATAGAGAACAATTGAGAAGCAGGAAAATGAATTCACTTGTTCTTTACTCGTGGCTAATTAGGCCTCCTTTTGTAATAAAAGCTCTTCCTTTAACTCTGGATATGAATCTCCATAATTAGTAAAATATGCTAGGAAAATGATTAATCTATACAAGGAAAGTTTTGTATCTGGTTGATTTGTGAAGCTGGAACAATCTGCTCAATTGCGTTTGCCAATCTTGCCTATATTCTAGTTGATTCTGTTCACAGATAGATAGTTCATGATTTTTTAGTTGTCATATGAGTTTTCTATACTGGTTAGTTCATTAAATCCAGTTCGAGACATTACGTTGAAAAAGTATGGTCATTTAGGCTTTTAATACTTGAACTCTTTGTTTGCCTCTTACATACCCATTGTCGGCCATTGTGACTCTATACTTGACACTCATTGATCATGTATAAAGTCTTTATAGATATCTGTATTAGGCACTTAGACCTACATCTAAGTCAGATTTTTTCATTGGTCAATTAACATAGATCTAGACCATTTTCAGCTTTGCCCGGATTGTCCTACACCATTGTTGCATCATTCGGGTTTTTCTTGGTTTGCTAAATGACCAAATGGGTGTAACAGTTAGATTGTTAGCTTTGTGCTTTCACCAAGGTGTAGCAGGATGAAGAATTTTGTTGGAACATGATGAGGCAAGAAGATGTTCATTATTAATTTATCCAAAGTGTAAACTTTGAATTGGTCGAGGCAAGATTGTCAATTGTAGGAAGATAGTTTATTGATGTTCTTGAATGCTAGGAATGACTACATCCTCATTTTTTACATGGGAATGAATGACTATCCATTATGATTTGCAGTGACATTGATTCACATGGTCTACTAGCAATGTTTTGTGATGCCTTAAAACTTCATAATTGATGCCTTCAATCTCTCAGAAGATGCAGATGTTTGTTCATTCAGATTTCCTGTTATATATCATGATTCGCAGTTCCGTTGAAGGATTTATTTCCTTAGTCTATAGGAATAGACACTCTCGATAGTCTATAGGAATAGACTCTATCACTGGAAGATGGTGCAAAAGGAAGTTTAGGATAAAATCCATTTGTGGTATGTGGTGTAAATTACCGTACAGCCACCAAAACGCTTAATTGTTTTAGTGTTCTTACGATGTTTTTCTTTTCTACTTTAATTATAGTAAGGATAATTCTTGCAACTTAAGTGGTTTATAAGCAGAAGTGGACCATGCCCCTCTTAGTTGCCTGCTGTGATCTTAATTTTTTTTTTTGCCATTTTATCATAATTTTGCTTTCTAATCTTGCTGGAAATTCCTTTCCCTGACTAGGATGGATCCACATGGTTAATGAATTTTATTAGCAATGGTTGAAACCATGTTTGGTTGTACTACACTATTTTCATTTTTTGTTGTTTGTTCATTGATAAATTGTTTTTGACTGCACTTTACACCGTGGCCATTGTATCTGCACCACCCAAGGGTACCAAGGGGTTTGTTAGGATGTGTTAATGTAGGGATGAATTCTTTTCTCTGACAATTCTTCCAGATTGTAGTTGTGTCCTATGGGGTGGTTCATTGGTATCCTGGAACTACTAGGAGCTTGTAATCTTCACACTGCTGTTTCCATATAGTGTATACTTTATTGGGGCATTCCTTTTTATATGAATATATAACTATAGATCTTCTTGATACTGTAGTTCTGCGAATGGAGTTGGACATTCAGGGATTCATGCAGAATCCTCAAGAACAACAGTTTGAATTTCAACATTTACCAACTTCTTATCTTAGATGTGCTGCTCATCGTGTTGCCCAACACTACGGTTTACAGACCATGGCAGTTGATAATCCTTTGGATGGGTCATGCAGCAGAGTAGTTGCAAGGAAAATGTCTAATAGTAAATATCCAGCTGTTTGTTTGTCAGAAATACTGGTAAAAGTACCTGAAAAAGATACGACTGAGAAGATTAAGATCGCCATTCGCCAAAGACCCAAGACAGCTTCTTCAGGTGATGGGTTGGATCCAGGTTTAAAAAATGAGGTGAGAACCGTAGAAGAGCGGAAGGAAGAATATGACAAAGCTCGAGCCCGTATCTTTAATGGTTCAAATAACTCTGAAGTTGAAGGTTCTCTTGCTTCATCTGATGGCAAAAGCTTGTTCTTAAGTAGACACGATGAATACCAGAGAAATGATGAAGAAATTGAGAAAAACATTTATAATGATGGTGCTTCCAGAGTAGCTGTTTTCAGAGACAGGGAAAAGGATCGCTGTGATCCAGACTATGACCGGAGTTATTCAAGGTAAAGGGAGCCGACTTAACTAGCAGAACTTATTCCTGATATTTTCCCCCGCTTGACAATGTGCTAACATGCATCCTAAATTTCTGCAGGTATGTCAGAGGGTTCTCACTTCCTCAGTATTTTAATCTTCAGCCTTGCAGTGTTATTCAGCCTTCATCGCTGCAGCATAATGGAAGCATTTCTCAGTTTGGCGACTTCAGTCATTTGCAGAGGAACCAAAGTCATCTGAGCTACAACATGCCTAACCCAGCCACTGTCAACCCATATGCTGTTGGATGCAATCAGAACACAGAAGATGTTGTATACATGCAGTGGCACAGCCCTACAATGATGTATTCAAACACATATGAGCATCTTGACCACGCAATGTTCCAGGTAAGAACAGGGTCGAATTTTGCTGCTTACACTTACCCAAGCTTCCCTAATTATGCTGCCCCACTCGCGCAGGCTCCGTTCTATCAGCAGCACTTGGGCTTCGAACGCACCCAGAACTGCTAGTGGTATATCTTTCAGTGAAGAAACATTTTGTTTGAATTCAGAATTCGTAGAGATACTGTCTGTGATATTCTCATTCCGGTTAGGAAAGGATACTGTGATGTACTCATTCTGGTTAGAAAAATCTTTAGCACTTGACCTGTGACGTTTCTCTGTTTGCTATACACCACTTTTTCTGTTTTTTTCTCCTTGAGGAATTTGGATAGCTTAGCGCAGGAACTCCCGAGTTTATTAAGTGACAGAACAACAGCTTTTCATGTTAATAGACACGAGAAGCCTTAGACTAATTGAATCCAAGATTTAAATACTTGAATTATCAAAAAACACTTTCAGATTTATATAATGCGCTAAGACCATCTGCCTCTGAGACTAATTGAATCCAAGATTTAGATACCTAAATTATCACAAAAAAAAGACGGATAAGTCACCAACTCAACGAGTAGAACAAATTAAGCAATTCAAGTGGATTGAATAAATTAGGCAAATTGAATAAACTGAATGAACTAATGGAATGGAACAAATCAAATAAACTCATGGGCCAAGCAGACCACACACGAATGGGTAGATTAGGCCAGTTGATCAAGTAATCTGAGATAAACAGTCAGCCTAGCCAGACAACTGATCAACTGCTAAAGCGCTGACTTGCCTAGAATTAAACACCTCCATGCGTCCATAGAGTTTGTGACAGAAAAACAAAGGACAATTAATCTCCAAAAAAGTTTCCTGTATAGATGATATTCTTCCATCAGATGGACGTCTAGTATCAAGCAAAACACTGAACAAGTTTCACAATAAGAATAAATTGTGCTTACATAACCAAGAAATTGACAAAACACGACATGTCTGGATCAGAGTCAAACTAGCACGATAAGCTGAATGAATCCAACTGAGTAGTGGTGCAGAATTCCACCTGTGATCACGCCCTCTTTCCACTGTTTGGATTTGACTTTGTGCAAAGAACTTTCCTCCCTTTTGCACGTCTTCGCTTCAAAACTGCTCTTCCGCTGGTTGTTCTCATTCGTCTGCGGAAGCCATGCGTCCGAGCAAGCGACTTTCGAGATCTATTCCTCTTTGTCATGCAAAGTACAGCCTTTCCAGCTCTCACTACTAGACGGTGGTACCTCTGTTTCACAACTCTATTACATCCGAAATCAATGCCTAAAGACAATCCTGAGGATCAAATCTTCAACATTGTTAGGATGTTACAATGTCAATTGGTTTACATATATCTTTTCACATAAAAAATTTACATGCAAACAGCCCTAAGCCAATTCAGACGTTCCAAATGTTTCCACAGTGAAATCATGAAATCAGATCAAAAAACTAATATTTGCATCAGAAATTTGGGAGCAAGTATTTGTCATTAATGGACTCAAAATTGCACCTGCAGATAAATAATAGACTTATCCTCTAGATGTACCTTAACTCTTAAATTTTCAAATCGGTCGAACAATATTTATTTAAATAGTTGTCAAGACTTCAACATGGATCACTGAGACTTCCTACTATATAGTAAGATTAACTTTACACTAACATTCTGAGTTTCACTTGATTTTGAAACGGGATGATGGAGAAAGTTGAAAGTCAAAAGAAGTAGAGTGTTGTTCTATTGGATGAATGATGCAAGTCAATAATAAAAAAAAATGGCATGGCCTGCTCACTATAGCAGTGTCTATCAAATGGAATCAAGAAAAAAAATCAATATGAGTGGAAAATTCATTCGTTAGATAGCCGATTTCCTAATGCAAGGTTTTGCACATCAGATAATTATTGTTGATTCATCAATGGCTATCTAACTCAAGAGAGGAGAATCAGAGTAAATAGTCCATCAGTGCAGACACCTACTATTATGCAACAGACAAAAAAACATAGGGCTAAGTCCTAGAGGGATGCTAAGACGTCTCATGTGCTAGAACCTGAATTAACCTTCCTGATGTCATTTTCACTTTATAAACAAAAGCGTTCACATGAAGTATGGTAGGCATACACAAGCAAGAACCAATTGCATTTTACTAGTAATCTTCTTTCTTGCAGATATAAAAGTAATACAAACAAACTTTTGTTCTTCCTGGAAATATTGAGTTTCTCATGCTTTCAACCATTAGAGATATCCCCCTCGCTAACGATTAGGATTCTGTATATTATGATGCAATATGTTCTGGTATGGTTGGCACACTTAATTGTGGCATGTCACATATAATCAAATACAAAGAATAATTAGAACAACTCAGTTCAGGCTTTCATATCTAAATAATTATGTTTTGTAGTTTTAAAACAAATTATCTTCTAATTTCCATTACCAGGAATAAGCCTTTGTTAAGCATAGGATTCACCATCATCACACAGAAAACACATTGCTAGAGTAGGTATTGATGTATTTTAACACCTTCCGAGAAGATTTGACCAAAATCACAACTTTCTACTTGCTGATATTGGTATGGACATTCATTTTCCATTGTTTCGAAGAGTTTTACATCTATTGAGAACTGTACACTATAGTTCAAAAACTAGCATCAAATGCAATATCATCAAGAAACTATGTTCTGACATCTGTTCAAAGCTCTTTCACTTGTGGAATAGGACACATACTAGTAAAAGTAGCACCATACATAGACAAACAAAATGAGATTTTATAAAAGAAACGATTCCAAGAACCAAATAAAGCATGTCAAAAATTAACTGCGTAATTTCCTTTTTACAAAGATCAAAGGTTCACACAGATATCGAACTGCTCACTATGAATTTCATCATGAAAACCCAGAAACCATACTATAAAATGTTCCCTTTTCGAATTTAGCCTAAAGAACGCATATCCACATGAAGTTTCAAAATGATAAGAATCTAAAGGCATGGATAGAACAAAATCGTCTGCAAAAAATAAAAAATACTGAAGGCGGGAGGCATACCAGAAACGGAGGAAGGAAACGACAGCGACGCAGAAGGGGAGGATAGGAAGGAGGAATGCAGTAGCACAGCAGAACGAGGTGCGGGGGACTTGGAAAGGGCGAGAGGAGCTCGGCCGAGGCCGCCGCCGCGGCCGGCGAGGAGGGCGAGCGAGGCTGTCGGAGAAGCGAGGGGGAGCGCTGCGAACGCCATCGCCATGTCCAACCTTGGGCAGCCACTTCGATCTTCGCTACGTTTCGTTCGAGGATAAGGGAGGAGATTCCATCTTATCAGATAAGGTCTTGATCGAGCTACGAGAGCCGTCTGATCGAGCGATGGCAATTCTCAAGTGAAGAACATAATATCCCCCTGCCTTGTCCCTAATCCCACTCATAATCACACACTAATCCTTCTTTAGAAGCTAATTGAATTGGGATCCATCTACATCCATATTCCTAACTGAATCCTATATAAAAACAAAAAATTAAAAATAATTTATTAAATAATATTTTATTCGCAATTATATAATTTAAAATACTTTTGTAAAGTGAGTGTCAAAGTCATCTATTCGTTGCAAATTGGCATGGACTATGTCAACTATAATTAACATTATTATTAGTGGATTAGTACTAATAGTGATAGCCCAGCAATTAATAGGCCCACGCGGGCGAAAGGAATCCCTCTGCTTTTTTAATTCCTCTCTAATAACTCTCTTTCCAGCCGCCTTCCTTCGTCCTCCCCATGGCGGCAAAGGCGGAGGACGCGCCGCCGCTCTCCGCCGCCACTCCGGTCGACTCCCCAGATCTCGGCCCAGATCCGGAGGAGCGCCGCGTCCGCACAGAGAAGAGGAGGACTGGGAGGAATGAGGAGGCCGCGGATAACGAGGCCCGCCCTAGAGAAGCGAAGCGGCGGCGGACCTGCCCCGCGGCGCTCGAGACAGCGACCTCGTCCGTGGCGACGGCGGCTGCGCGGGGGAGGAGGAGGAGGAGTCGATCGGGGCGGTCGGAGGGGAGTTCTCATTCTTCTTCGATGCGAAGGGGCCTACGCCGATCGAGACGACGCCGAAGTTCGGGACTTTCCGGTTCCCGGTGGCGGATCTGACTAGGGAGGAGGAGGCGGCGCCTCCGGCGGTTGGGAAGGCGGAGGAAGCGGCGGATGAGGGCGAATTGGAGGAAGCCGAAGTAGTTTAATTTTTTAGGTGGTTTTTGTGCTGATTCTAATCCGATCTTCCTGGTGCTTCGTTCGATGTAAGCTAAATTAAGTCACGAATAAAGTAAATGTGTGTTTTTAGCATTTATGTTTCATTTCATTTATTTATTTTGAAAAAACAAAACGGAAGTCCAACTCAAAATTATCTGTTCGACAAATACTCCGTAGGTGTTCTTTGCTCAAGTGATTACAATTAAAATTCAATAAATATCCTCCATACTTTATCTTTTTCTTCAACTACAAAACATATCGAAACTTCAACAACCACCCCTTGAACTTCTAACCAAAATAGAAAAATCTGGCAATAACAAACTTATTTCCATGAACAAGCTCATCAGAAGACATACAAACAGTGGTCCGCAGAAAGTCAGCACAAGTCATGTACAGGCACATAGATGAAAGGAAATGATGAACAATTACTGAAAAGGAGCAGCTTGGGAAGTCTTGATTTTCTATTATCTATTTTTACTTTTCGATTTTATCTAAGCCAGGAAGCTAAATGCAGAAAAGGATAAGTGCTAAAGAAAATCAACATAAGATGACATGATGCTTCGCATTGGAATCTTGGACGAACAGCTGGGCGTGGATTTGCATGAAAAGGTTTTGAACAAGATCTGATGGAATAATAAACAAAGACTAGAGATCTTAATAATCAAAAGGCCATCCAGTATAATGGAGTTCAGGAATACCATCACTGCTGCTCCCACTCGACTCGTTTGCATTAGAGCTAGTAGGATTAGCAGTCTGAGATGGCCGGCCAGAGGAAGGATTCCTCCTGGTTTGACCCTCACCACCAGATTCCCTGCTACTATTACTGTTGTTCCTCCTGGTTGGGCCCTCACCACCAGATTCCCTGCTACTATCACTGTTGCTGCTTGCACTGCCACCGCTATGATGGTTTCTAGTCGGCATATGGTTAGAGCCATGAGATGGCAACTGATGACGACAAACCGGGCAAGAATTGTGATGGACAAGCCACGGAATAATGCAGTCGGAGTGATATATATGCTTACAGGGCATTTCCCGTACTTCAGATCCCAACTCGAATCTGTCTTTACAAACAGGGCAGTGTGAATCACCACGAAGATGCCTCTTGCTTATCTTTACAGTGGGCATGGAGTCAATTGCTGATTGAGAAGCAGGTGGTGGACCACGACTGTTGTTCCTAGTGAGCTGTTCTATGAGGTTATCGAATCCAGAACCGAGAAGATAGTCACCTATATTGACACGCCTTGTACCAAGTCCATGTCCTCCATCGAAGACGATCTCAATCCCGGTTGGAGCATTGGATCTGCTATTAATGTCGATTTCCCAATTCAGTCCTCCCATATGCTGTCTCATCAAGGCAGACAAAGCATCCATAATTCCAAAATGATTATCACTGTGATTGTTAGAGTCCTCCCCCAAGTAATCAAGTGGGTTTAGGCTTCCATCTAGCTCATTCAGTTCTTGCACAAATCCTCTATCACATTTTGGGCACATCATGGTAGTTCCATGCGGCCGAATTGCTTCCCTGCAAACATAACACCAGTGTGTATTTGCTCTTGACATTTCTTACCACTTCAAACCACCATAAACTTTGAAAAGCTCAAATCTCTGATTGATATCTCAATCAAACAACACTCCTGCACCTTCCAGGAAAAAATTCCTCAGCATTCGAGAAAATAAACAATTACAATGTAGGTTACTCAGTGAACTACCCTGAATCAGATGAACACTAAGTGAATTTTCAATGCTTGAAAATTTGAAAGGGTGATAGTAACAGAAAACATACAGACGAGATAATAGATCAGCTGCCCAAATATAATCATTCCTAAATAACAGAGAGTTTGTTGATATTAAAAAATTACAATGATATATCACATGCAAGATACAATAAACAAGATAAAAGGGCAGATGTTCTTAGCAAATGAATATAAAATATCCAGAAGAAACGATACAAGTTCAGTGCAGTCAAGCTGGTCGTGAGGAAATTACAAGTACACTTATAAAAGCAAGTAAATTCTACTTTGGTCGGTATGCTTACTCGTGCTTATTTTTTCCCTAGTGTAGTGTTAAAACTTCAATCTTTCAAATCGGTGTAGAAATAAAACACACCAAGTCTCGTAAGTCAGGTAGACTAATCAATTATCATTATCAGGATGAAATTCCAAAGTGAACGAAGTCTTTTTAATACGGCAAACTCAATGATATTTTATATTGCATCTTCTTCCTGATGGTGGGCACCTAGACGTGAAGCAGATCTAATAGCTCGCGTTAGCTACCACTATTCTCGAGGTTCTTCCAACCATAGATGAGGGCAGTAGTATACACAACGCGTTACTGTAACAAGAAATTGATGGTTTTTGTATATACACATATATCCCAGCAAACACTTCCTCCTCCGTTAGGGTTTCAAATAAATGGATTATTTTCTTGTGAATGAAGAATCAAAAAATAAAAAAAAAATCATCAAGTTATAAAGGCGGAGGACATCGATCGAAACGTACGAACTCAACTTAATCTGCAAACCAAGATAACAAGCGAAATCATGGCAAATCCATACTTTACATGACCACAAATAAAAAAAATGAAAAACAGAAAAGAAAAGAAGAGAAAATTGAGAACAAAAACAGCATTCCGAGTACTAGTCTTTGTTTCTTGAACAAAAAAATGGTTTCGGAGGAGGATTTTCGTACCTCGACGATGAGAGATGAAGGGAGAGGCGAGATCTGCGATGGGAAGCGGAAAGGAAAGGAAAGGTAAGGCGATAGGTGATTGATGAGGAGGACTCGTGGACTACCATCCGTACTCGCTTGGGGCTGGTGCTAAGAATAGACGAAAGGTGAGACTACTGAAATGAGAATGTGTGGCTGTGATCGTCGTCATTTTGTCGGCCCTCGTCCACGAGGTGGATAGCAATTGACACGTCATGCAGTTTCTTGCATCACATTTTTTATTGATGAGCCCAAGTCCGGCACTACGCGAGCTAACTGGGCCAGGCCCAGGCCCAGGCCCAACACTTTAAGATTTCAAATTCTGATCGAGTTTCATGCTGATTTGAGATTGCCCTAGCCTCTTTTGATCGGGTCTAAACACTACAGACTTCGTTCTTGTCGTCCAGCTCGACTCCTGCGTTCGCAGGGAAAACGAGATACTCGATCGCTGCCGCTTTCCGTCTTTTCGCCTTTTCGCTTCTGCCTTCGCTGTGCTGCTCCGAATCCATTTGACGACGAGGAGGGAGATGGAGGCGGAGGTGGAGATGGAGGTCGCCGAGACGGAATCAGGTGGAGGATCGGCTGTGCCGGAGTGCCTGAGCTCGTTTGTGGACCTTGGTTCGGTGGAGAGCCACCGATATTTCCTCGCGCGACGCACCCTGCTTGAGATGCTCCGCGACCGTGGTTTCCCTGTCCCAGACGACGAACTCGCCCTCACCCTTCCCGCCTTCCGCGCCAAGTTGGGCGATAAACCGAAGCTTGACGACCTCAGGATCTCCCTCAGCGTCCCTTCCAAAGGCAGTCCCCCCAAGAAGGTACCTGCTTATTTCCCTTATAATCCATCAAGGGCCTAGTAAAGTGTGAAAATAATTCATGAATACTGAAGAGGATATACAATGAAGTAGTCAGTGAGTTCTGGTTGGTACCATGAAAGTTGTATTTGAAGTTGAGGGAATTAATCTTAACATTAAACTTTATGTGGTTAGATCCTTACTCGTATGGTTTTAACATTGTTTTATGTTGGCTGTTAGCGTCCAATTGATTCTTCAATTTTTTTTTCATTTACAGTTTTAATAACTTCTCATTACCTTATTAAATTCTCTGTCAATCCTCAAACAAATTCTTTCTGTGAAGTTCATGATTATTCTTTTCTTTATTGAATAACAAATACTTTCTGCCTATATCACACTAATGGATTTTCTGCATTTTCCAGCTTCTTGTTATCTTTTTTGGAACTGAGCCTTTCAAGTTGTCAACTCTCCGTGAGATGTATAACGCCGTCAAACAAGAAAACTTGACTAATTTAATCTTGGTATTACAAAGTAAAATGTCATCCAAAGCCAGAGATGGCGTTAAAGAGATTTCCAGGATCAAAGTGGAGACGTTCCAAGTGATTTCGATTGCCTGTTCTTTTTATATGTTTTTAATTTCAATCCTTATTTTTGGGAATTCATAGGAAATTTAAGATTTTTTCTACTTACATGATTATTCATCTTATCTAGTATCTTCCTTGAATATACTTTATTGACTTGTTTAGGTAAAGTTGCAACTGTAATATTTTAATAGATTTTATGCAGGATATGGTTTGTGTCTTTCAACAAAAGCTTGTAGATAGTTTTCCAAAGTTCTTGTGTTATGATTCAGTTTCAACAGATGCTATTGAATGCTTATCCCTTGACATTATCCAGAATGTTAGTATGATTTGAGCTCTTTTCTGAAAGGTTAAGCTTTTAGGATAAGTGTCTCAAATCAAATTGAACATGCTATTTGCAAGTGACATGCTATTTGCAAGGTTTTCCGGATCTCTATCCTACTTAGGACTTGTGAAGTCTTTACGGGATCAGCTTTTAGGTTTGAAACATAGGATTTTAAGAGCCTACAACCTAACTAAGAATATATTTGATAATTATATTTGGGATTCTATGTTTTTTCTTTACTAACTTTTATGTTTTTTGTTAGTGAAGAACTTGAAGAGTGATGAATTGATATTAGAGGATAGAATCTTATAGTGATTGCTTTACGTCCTCTAAGTTTCTACACCACTAACAAAAGACACTCAAAACAATAAAGCATTCAATTATTGAAGAGAAAAAACACCTTTTTCCTGAAGCATACTAGTTACAAATTCCCTTTCAATTCAATATGGATTTTTCTGAGCAACTCAAAAGAACACTTTAAATAAACCTTGAAACACTTGAGAGTTGATGCCAGATCTTATTCTAGACTACTATGTCACAGCACAGGAATCCTTATGTGTATAACTGTGCTTCTAAATAGAAAGTTATATTTGAAAAGAAAGTAAACAGATCTTTGAAAGGACAAAGGATCAATAGTTATATGCTCAAATACAGAAAGTAGTAGTCCATGAAAAATACAACAAACCATAAGCACAACTATTTGGGGTCAACTAAGTACTCTATTAAACATAAACAGGGTCCAAAGAAAAGTTTCATGTTATCTTTTTTTTTTTGCACAAGTTATCATGGATCATTTAACTGTTGGCTTCTTCCATCTCTGCCTTATTCATGGTCATTTCTTTTCTTGTTCTATAAAAATAAGTTCTTCACTGGAGGACTTTTATTGATATTGTGATGCCTAATCTGCTCAATGATCTCAGATAACTGAATTGCTGGTTAATATCACAAAGCATGTTTTGATGCCAAAACATGAATTCCTAACTACAGATGAGAAACAAGACTTACTGAAGAAGTACAATGTGGGTGAAAGTCAGGTAAAAGCATTTTAAAATTTCAAGTTACTAAATTTAAAAATAATGATCACTTTTGCTTTTATTGACTAATGTTTTCTACAATTTTTCTTGGTATATGTTAAATGCATGTTTTCTAGTGTTCTTTTTGGCTATTTTATTTTATTTTTATGAAATTGTGCTTTCTGTTTATCCAATTATGTTTCATTGTCCTAGCTATTGTCCTTAGTTTTGTCTAGAAAAAGTCATCTTAATGTACTTTTTATAGTTATTCTCTCCTCTAAATAATGTGTGTGTTTGCCATTGAACTTTCAAGTGAAGGTATAGTGTCAATTTTTTACCCATATTGGTTCCTTGTTGGATATAACTGGATGGATCTGGAATACCAATTGTGTACCAGTTAGTACATAAGGTTTCCATAAATAATCAGAAAGGAATTTCCTGATAAAATGGTAATTGTGAAAATGGAAAACATGTTTTCCCATTCTCAACTAGGGTTAATCCACTAAAATGTAGATATGCCTACGACAGAGTGACCTAAACAACAATTCACAACACCCTAATTCATCTACAATATAATCGCCTATTACAAAAGCTGAACATATCGAATCTAATGTGCTAAACAAACTACAGATATTTTGACATCTTCATCTATCATAATTAACAGCAATGCATCCCCAAATAAAGTGTCGGAGGTTTATCTCCGCTAACTAGCATTGCTATCAAAGTCTGGACATGAAATTGGAGGCAACAACAAAGAAGTCAACATAGATGTTGAGTTGGAGTTCAACAAACACTAATGCATGTATATGATTATCGACTACCAGCATAATGCAACAACATCATTAAACAAGCAATCCAACAGCTACCAACAACACCAAACAACCAAACCAATAACCATCAACAACACATGACTAGTGGTATCATAACAATTCATTAAGTATAACAGTTGTGGCCTTCAATTATTTATACTGGTAGGTCGTGGCATGTTCCGACCAATTGGTTTCTTCGTGCACTGTTGGCCTGTTGAGAGCGGCATTGCATGCCCACCCAAGCTTGAGTACCATAATGCTCACCTTAGTATTCCAATGATGTTGCATCCGACATCCTTAGATATGAGGTATCTCATAGGTCTACGGCATGAGAGTTTGTTTACGAGTCAAAAGAATGAGACTTGCACACAAATGCCTTGTGTGTGTTCCCAGAAGTGCATATAAGGTGTACTTAATATGTGAAAACATGTTCCCATCTGTAGCCATAAGCCTCATCGAATTCAACATAACATCCAACGTCTTCAACACTTACCAGCATGAACAACCTACCAACTACTTGTTATACTTGATTGTTCATGCATCATGCCAATTATAATTCATAATAATTGGATGTAGTTCCAATAGATAAACAAAAGAGGGAATAGATTAAAATAGGATGTACATGTCAAAGATAACTACCTAGATTCTTTAGTTACATAAAGTGAATAAATTGGAGTTGAATGCTTGAGAGACAAGATCAAAGTAAAATCTGCTTAATATTATTTAGTGATCTTAAAAAACATGATTGTTTCCATGAACTAAAAGATGGAGGGAATATTCATGTAGGCTTGTAGTCGACCTCCAATAGTTGATACTTCTTGTGTTGAACAAGATTGACTTATTGTATTGGACATGGGCATCTACACAATTGATTTTGATCTGCCAAGTCCCAATGATAGGTGAGGTTACATCTGGACAGTATCATAAAACACTTCGTAGAGTAAGGGATATCAGGTTCATTTCATGTGGTACTCATTGTTTGTTGAGTAAAGTTCTGTTTCTATGCTGATAATTATTTCATTTACGTTTCTCAATAAGAATACAGAAGCTGGCAAGCATCAAAGGCATACTTTCTTTATATCCATAAAAAAACCCACATTTACCTAATGCAACAAGATGTTCGTATTGCAGTTTCCTCGTATGCTTGAGACTGATCCAGTTTCTCGGTATTATGGGTTGAAGAAAGGGCAGATTGTTAAGGTCACCTATGAAGGAGAGCTTACTGGATCTCATGTTACTTACCGCTGTGTTATGTAATTTGCTCCTAACTGGTGATCTTTTTATGCTATTTTCTTCTGCAGTTTTAGTCAAAATTGAAAGGAAGTCTTATTTTGGTCAATCATGTTCTTAAAAAACAAACTAGTGATTAAGCATCTAAAGATAGGAAGGATTGTCTTTGATTGAACCAAAATCCAACATGACCACACATCTTCATTTTTTCAGCAATAGTAATGCTACTGTGATGAAGTAGCTAAACATTCTTATTTAGTTCCCTATTAAAGCCAGCAGAAAGGCCTTGTAATCCCCTGAAGTCTCTTTGCCAACAGCATGTTCCAGTGTAACATTGGTTCTCTCGTAGAACATCTCCTTGATCATCTTCAAATCCTTCTCCGCATGCATCACGACGACCTGAGTTAGCACATCCTCATCGGTATTCTTGCTGCAGACTGCACGGCGAAGAACCTACAAACGACAGCCAATTCATATCAACCAAACCCAATCAGTAAATGAAAAGAGGTTGGATCAATGATCTTAATTCATGTTTCTTGCTAGTCACCTTCACATAGTACTTATGAGGTGAGATGATGCATCGAATTGCTGTTCGCAGTGCGTGTGCAAACTCATTCAGAGGATTAGCAGCGAAAGCCTAACCAAAACATATACATGGTCAGTAGGTTACTTCAATCTTCCATATTGGTTTGGATCCAAAAGTAGACTAAATGACCATTGCCTTAGTAATAGAAACACCAAACTCGTCTTTGTAATGGTTAAATGTAGCGCGAAGTTGTGGCTTGCTTCGAGTGCTCAAAATTCGAATGATCTCGGAATGGTCGAAGCTGTGATCGTCGATCGCAACCTGAATAGTCTTGGCTTCCGACCGTGCCAAGCCCAGGTCGATCTCCTCCCCATCGTATCTGTATGTGCTCACGAGTGCAACCAAGAGCTGCATCGCAATTGACATGAAGTGCCAATCAAACATGGAAAGGCGTACAAAAACAAGAAAGAAATCGGTGCATACTTGGCGAAGATCACCGACAGTATGGGCTGCCACATCTTCTTCCAGGCAATGCTTGTAACGAGCTTGATAGGCATCCTTGACTGCCAAGAGTTCCTTTGGTGAATTCACACACGCAATTTCGATGATCACTCGATGGTCGAGTTTCTTTTTCAGCGCAATGTTCGCGAAAACAGCCTCGCGTTCAAGTGGCTCAAACATCCATCGAGATACAGCTCTCTAAACAGAAAAGTCAGATATATACACACACACAGATCTATAGATAGAGGAGTACCTCAAAGTCACCTGACAATTCTGATTCAAGCCGTTTGATGAGATTCTCATTGTGCTGCTCCTCAAAAGCCAGTCTTATTTGGTACCTTTGAACTGCATTTCTGTGTGCTAATACTTGGATTAATTATTGCTTGCTCGTCAGTTCCCCATCCTAAAGAATCACGAACAAGATTGAGGTTAAGTAAAAAAGAAGTATAGCTAGCTAGCTACTTACTGAAATTAAGTTAATGCGTTGTATAATACCATGGCAAGCCTTCCAGATGCGCTCGGCGTCTTCAGAAGGAGAAGGAACAGGATCAGGGACTGTGAAAGTGGCCATGGATCTCTCTCTCACTCTCTCTCTTGAAATTCCTCGCTGCAGAACAGAACTGCTGAAGGATGAGGAAATTTGTGACTCGCCTTCGGAAAAAAGGACCGTAAAGAAACGGCTACGGTGCATTAATTTTAATTGTTCTACTGCTTAATTAGCATGATTAATTTGGGAACTGCTTTAATTTGAATGGCGTAACGCGTACAATTTGTTTTTACGGCCATGTATTTTATTCCTACTCGCCAGCTTGCTGTCAATCGTGTCGTCCAAATGCGTTTTTTCTTCTGCCGTTTGTCTGTTTCACGATTTTTAGATGGATATCGAGATAATCTTTTGTTGAAATTTATCTTATCGTAATTTTAATAATTATTTGATTTTAGCATGGACAGTTGAAAATTTTAAATATAAATGCATTTGCACCCCAAAAGGTAATTGATATCGTCAGAAATAATCATTCAAATGATTGTATTTGAAATTTGAAAGCTCAAGAGCCACTAACATTCTCTTTGTGCCAAACATTCTCTTCTTTCACAACCCAAGGCTGGCATGCCCCTTGGAAGAACAATACTATCATTCATCAGAGAAGCAAAACATTTGAGAGAATTTATAATCAAAGAGATGAATCTGTAAGATAATAATAAACAAGAATTAGTTACCAAAGGATGGAGGAGATGGTATGCCCACTGAGAGATTACTCACTCCAGATCCAAGTGAGTACACTTCCCCAACCCAATAAAAAAACAGTAAAATAAACCTTATTGTACAATTAAAAAGGAAAATGGATCCACATGTAGGTACAAAATTACATTTGTGTTGGGAGGACATACTGAATATAGTTCTATGCATTGACCGAGCTTTTTTCCATTTTTTTTTGGCATCCAATGAAACCTTTTGAGTTTTTTTTACCCAATGGATCTAAGACGAGAAGAATTCTTTTACAAAATCCATAATGCTACTAATTCATTCTATCAAGAGACTTAAACATTCTGTAAAATTGAACCTTCTATCCTATCAATATCTGAAGGATTGATTGGAGCCGCTTTGGCGCGACCTATCGCTCTGCTGCAGTCAGTAGGATTCGTCTAAGGAGCCAGACTTCCAGAGCTACTTGACGGATGGCTTCTACCCGAAACAAAAACCAGTGCAAGATTGCCTAAATTTAGTGAATCCAATCAATATTTTGTGGTCGTATCAAGCCAAGAGATATACAAAATACCATATTAGATCATGATCAATTACTCCAGATCTTCACCAAACCATTAAGGATGTGATTGCAGCAACTAAAAGTTCCCCAACTGACATTTTGATGATTCTGTTTGGCAACTCCTGGTGTTGCAAACTAATGAAATAAAGGCAAAAAAGACATCCCGTAGAGGCACATCACATGTCTTTCATATCATTATAATGTAGAACAAAAAATAGTTGGTAACATATACTCAGCACATAATCAATCCGGAGATTCAAGCTGTAATTGCACTACGAATGAAGAGGTGACAAGTCAGTTCACTTACATGATAGTTACAATGCTAATTCAGTGTTACTGTGGATGAAATGGGCTTATCGAAAGCTATCTGCCGACGACTAAAATCCAGTGAGGGAAAACAAAGATGAATTTGGTACACACAGTGAAAATTGTTACAACTGGGGCTATTTTATAATCTAAAACACCAAATAATAGGAAGCTTAGTGATAACATAGAGCGAGGAAGCTTTTCCGCCTATAAGCCACACTTCAAGATATTACGAGGTTCTGATCTTAGTTACTGCACCACAGAGAAATAGCATCAGAAAAATTCACCTTTTCATTAACGAGAATCCAAATTTGAATTGCCAATGAACACACCTCAACAGAACAGCCAAACATAATAAGGATTGTTTAAAATGAAAACAAAATATTAATGTCTCATAACATGGGGAAAGGATTGGAAAAAGAAACCCTAAAAGCCACCTTATGAATTAACCGCTAATAATGTAGGTGTTCACTTTGTTTCAATCGGTGAATCTTCCAAACAGATAATATATTTAGTTCCTAACTTCTAGAAACAAAAGTCATGGTAAGTCAAATGTCCAACTTCCTTAGTTCTAATGACAATTCTGTATAGTTCCAATGTATAACAGACTTGAGTGGCACCTCTAAACATTTAGGATCCCATTACTTGGTTGGAAGGTATGAGTGGAGAAAAAGTAACAAAAACATTACACAGACGAAAAATTAGCTTGGTATAGATGAGTCAATTCAAGATCACCCTAAAATATGACCACAAACACACAATATAACCCACATGATCTCTAATTTTAATCTTGCAAAGAATACATAGCAAACCACATGGACAGCCTATAAAAGAATTGTTGGTGCAATCATACCATTGTTGGTATAGTCATTCCTTAAGTATTGATCATTTTAATGTAATTGGGAAAAGGTTTAAATTAGGCTTAATTTTTATTTTTCTAATAAGTGTCAAGTAAGGAACAGGAACTTGACATCTATCCTAACAAGAATGACAAGAATTTAATGTTCAAAAAGTTATTTTTACAATTCCAAACATATTACAAAATTATCACATTTACGCTTTTACATCCATTAGGTACCAAATTATTGTGTATGTATGCAAAACATGTGGAATTGCATGTGAGGAAGTACATCACCCTTAATAATAATAAAGAAAATCTCTTACGAAAGGGTAAAAAAAATCTGAAGTGGAGGTTACGCAACACCATTAGATGGCAATGTTAAACCAAACAACAAGACTGACATTGCTGAACTTGAGTGAACAACTAAATTATGATACAAATGCCCCAATCATATATTACAAAATTATATATCACGTAAGAGAGAAATGGTACCTGAGGTTGCAAATAGCCCATGCCTTGTGTAAAAGATCCTTGATGACCAATCTACTAATTTTATTTAGGAGTAGTTAAGTCGTACTATAAATGCAAGGAAGAAAAATAGAACATTACAATTGTAGTTGAACTAGCAGAAAAATGAGGTAAGTATTACCCCTTGAGAGATTGAACCAGATTGAGCTCCACCATGAGAACTAGTTATATCTTGCTTAAGAGAGTTATCTCCGCCTTTGGCAGACACTTTATTGTCACCCTGCCGAACATACTCAAAAGTATCAAGAAAAATAAGAAATGTCAATGGAGAAAAATTGATAACTAAAACTTGAAACTTAATAGATAACAGTTTGTTTATATTATATTAGCCTATTTGATAAAGGATGATGCCAACTTTAAAAGGGTTTAAGAAAAGTTTATTTGAGTAAAGAAAACAACAAGGATTAATCTAGAAGCCTCCTCTGAAAAGTGGAGAGTCTGGGAAGTGAGCATTATGTTGAATACCAAAAGTTGGTACAGGAAAATGCTTGGCAGTTTACAGTTTAGTCTTTTCAAAAGTATGAAAAACATGTATATCATAATCATTATCATAGATTTTTGAGTAGCTTGAGTGTGTAAATACATATAAAAGCTATTTAAGCGTTGAAAGTTTGACAGTTTGTTCTATGGTAATTGTTCCTGCAAATTCATGGCGACTTGCTATTTGGGTCGTGTCATGCCCATCCCAGAACATCCAGCACAACCAAACTGGGCATCAAAGTTGCAACCTCAGACCAAGTTCAGCCCAATTTTAAATTATAAATAAATAATAACATTATAAGTATTAAATATCTAAATAGTATGTAATAAAATATCAATTTTAATAATAATAATTTAAAATCTTAAAAAATCTTTTAATTTTTTATAATTTAAAAATTAAAAATATGAATTTTAACATAAAATTTAATTACTCAAATTTATAAATTTTATTTTAAAAAAATCTTTTAATTTTTATAATTTTTAAATTTATATTATCAGACACAAGCTTGTGTTGAGCAAGGCTTACGGTTTTACTGCTGGGAGATATTGACAAAGTGATCTGCCTACCATCGGGACAAGCCATCTAAAGTCTAATGGGAAGTGAGAAGACAAAAACCGAAAGAGATAGTTGCCAACCTGCTATATGAGCCAACCAATAAAATCTCTGTTAAACTACAAGCAATTGACTACTAGTTTAGTTGATTATTTGTTTTGGTTTGAGGAAGTCATGCTTAGATGTGATATTGAAGACGATAACGTTTTGTTAAATGGATTAGTACATTACCTCTAACGAGACATTTCTCAGGTTTTTCTCAAACTTTAGAGAAAGCTTTCCAACAAGACCAGAAGATTTAGATGTAATTAAAAATATATCCCATTCATCGTCAAAACTCAAATGACTCAATGAAATCCAAACTTACTAATTACATAAGATATAAAGGGTAGTCTCAGTGCACAAAGTTCCCGCCAATGCAAGATCATATCTAACCCAAAATTCCTAATTCTCCAATTCATTCCAACTCCCAATCTAGTTCTTCTGTTTAGTGTTATTATTGCCATACAAATGAGATTATGCCTAAGTTTAACTTGGTATACTCTCACTTTGGAACAAGAATCTCAAGCTCATGTTGAAGAAGAAATCCAAGTAATTGAGGCTAAAACATGCTTAGGTGAAGAAGGTAACTCAGAACTTAGGGAGGCCTATTTAATGTCATGCAAATTGTTTTCTATACGGAAGGTCACGCATCTTCTTGTGAATGGTAATGCACCTTGTGTCTATCCAACACTGCATAACTAGTTGAAATGCAAGTGTGTTATCTCCACTCTTCATTTGAAATATTTTTGGTGCCAAACTTGGAAGTGACCATGAAAGGTCACGTCCATGAGGAGTGCAAACCTACTGTCATGGTGCACATTTCCAATTTAAGCGTATAGTTGCCAAAAGCAATATGATTCATAGAAGGCTAAAAAATAGCCAATAATTGTAAGCAAGTGATATAATAGTCAACACAAGTGTGAAAATGTGATTGAATATACCATATACTGTTTATCTACTAAAATAGTTATGCTATCAGATTATTCTTATATTGATAACACCATCAGTGGTAATACAAAATTTATACAATACCACACACCTTAATGTGTATAGAGCGGTTCCAAGAGCATAATTTTGCCCCAAAAAAAGAGTTTTATGTACCAATACATCTATCATCTTTCTAGTGTGTCAAACTACCCAAACCATAAATAGAAGTGAGCTTAAAGGACAATACACTTTGTTTATAAGATGTCTGCTCAATATTATGTTTCCAATGATTTGTCTGCTCAATATGATTGCATGTCCATTAAGCGTAATCCCAGATTGCCAATATAACGCATCAACCTTTTAGATCAGTCCTTATTGACGAAAAGAAATCTTTTTTCACTTGTGAAATATTTTAGGAGTACCAGCCAGTGATAAATTAGCACATTTCATCAACCACGTGAAAAAAATGTAATTGACCGCCTAGACCAAAAAAATAAAATAACAATAACAATAATAGTGTAAGACAATGTAAGCAGAAGCATAGGCTAAAAGTTGTCTTGTCTTTCGATATACGGAACAAAGATATTAAAAAAATGGCACCAACGAAATATATAAGCAACTAATAAAAAGGCTCCTTACCTCCATCTGGACAAGCATAAGCCGCAACAGAGTACATGAAAAAGAAGAAGGGAAGAGCATCATTTTATTTACCCATTATCATACTTGAAGCGTAACATTTTAAGACTCGATCTGAGTTTCCAAGTGGACAAACAAAGAAAGAGGGAGAAAGTCACCTCTCTGTACTTCTGCAGATACAATTTCAGCGGCTCAATATAATCCTCGAATCCCAGCGTGGCCATCGCCCATAGCAGATCGTCGCCATTAATGGTCTTCCTTTTCTCCCGCTGGCATTTATCACTGGCCCTACAGCATCAGAGCGTTCAAACATTCTGACCTCTTAGCTAGTTTAGCGAACCATAATAGTAAGAAAAAAGAGAATCTTGGAGGAGAGCTCGAACTCGCTGGTGATGAAGCTGATGAACTCGGAGACGCATTCCTGGATGGTCTCCTTGGCGTCCTTGGCGATCTTGGCGTTGGCAGGTAACGCCTTTTTCATGATCCGGCTGATGTTGGCGATCGGGAGAAAACGGTCCTGCTCCCGGAAGCTGGATCGCGGGCTCTGGTCGCCGCCGCTCTCGTGACTACCGCCGCCACCACCGGCACCTCCGGGTGGGCTTGCCGGAACCTCCGCCATGGGCGTGATCCTGAGCAAGACATGACCGAGGCCGAGGAGCCAAAACGAGAGTCAAGCGACCAAACCCTAGATCGAAGGAAGAGGAGGAAGATAATACCTGGGAAAGAGAGGGAGGTTTTGTAATTGAGGCGCGCGCGGGGGGAGTTGAGGAGGAGGAGGCGGCGGCGGCGATGGGTTGTTGGGGGAGGGAAGAGAGGAGATCGGACGCTGGAGAGGAGGCGGCGGAGGAGACGATCGCGATCGGAGCTCGAACACGAGAATTGGGTATCTGCACCGTCCGTCGCCCCAACTTTAACGTGCCATAAGACGGACCCCACCTCCCACTCTAAGCGGTTGGTTAAAAAATAATTTACTCGTCTAATTTCCTTTTTAATAAAAAAAACAAATATAACAAAGAGGATTATTTAAAAATAAAATTCTAAATTTAACAAAGATTTAAAAATGACAAAATTATAAATAATTAGAATATTTTAAATCTTCAAAAGCTCAAAATAATCTCTGATTTTTAAAAAACCCCAAGTAAACCTTAGAAAATCTAGAAAATTCAAGATAATGATTTTTAAAAAAAACGTTTTTAAAAATTGAACTAGATAATAATGAAAATCCACGGGCTCATCTTCTGTTTGGCACATGGCATTTTATGAGGTGTTACACGCTGCCCTGAGAATGCCACATGGCAACAGAGAAAAGCTCAATAAATCGAGTAGCAAAGGGGCCTGCGTGGGGCATCTGCTTTGAACTGGAAAATTGTGGATAGAGCCATGCATTCCTCGGGAACAATGGAACAACGTTGTGGTTTCCAATGGAAACTTATTCAACAAAAGAAACTGTCATGTCAGGAAAAAAAATTATAAACACATTTGCTGGGAGAATCAAAGTTCCTATCTTGTGTCTTGTGGAACCAGATGTTTAATAACAGGCGACATTGACTTGCAATCCAGAGAATACCCCCACCTTGTTACTTCACAGTTACGGTGGACACATTATCCACATCTCATACACGCATCATCAACCCAAATAATCACTACAAACAATTGGAACTACATAAGCGTAGAATCTTCATGGACTTACGAGATCATCGCTCTTCATATTTGGAAGGAGGATTGATCTCGTCTATGGCTGAGCGCATCGATATACATTCGCAGACGATAACGGTCTGAATTTGTGGGGGTAAATGCTGGACTGAGCACCAAAGATGGTGATTCCACTAGAAGAAAACGCAACAAGCTTACTGCTTTTGAATACTGACATGATGCCCTCTCCATGTTCCCCATCATCTCATCAACCTGTTTTGTTTCAAGAGGCAAATAGTTTTTAGTGCCAGAAGTCAGGATGAAAGTGTTCTGTCATGATGTTTTCATTGAGGTGCCCTTAGATACAGGTCTCGTACGAAGTTAAACTTTTAATAAATTAAGATGGATAGACAAGTTAGTATCGACTAAAGTCCATTGGAATTAGAGAAACTAGACAGTTGCATGAAATGAAGGCTTGAGATATTTTACTTACACCGCCCTGTCTGCCCAATGTAAGGGCAGATTGGAATATTAATTCAATTGCATCCGGCAGCTCCGAAGGCGCTGCGTGATCGTTAATTTGAGCATCAGAATCAGAACTTTCACATTTTCATTTAAATATGAACCGGGATAGAAACTTCTCAATTGTACCTGTTTTCTGGTTGATGTCTGAGGCAAGCTCCTCAGCATACTCGACAGCCAGGAGGAAATCCCTCTCGATCTCCGAACAAACTGGATCTGACACTCGAGAGTCTATGCAATTCAAATATTCGGCAGTGTTGGAAATGCAGTTCTTTCGCATTTTTAGTTCCGGTAAGGGACTGACATCTGATGTGGATGCAGCCTCTGCATGGCAAATGCGCAGTGCTTGCTTCCAGATAGCAAGAACCAATAGCTGAACCGAGAATGCTTCGTGATGTTGACCATTTGCAATCTTTTGGCAGGTTGAGCAAAATTTGTCCAACATAAAGATAGCAAGTTAATCCACACATTTCGAGGAAAAAAGGAAAAAACAACAAAATTACATCATAACAGTCCAGGATGAAGGAAGAAGGTAAACAAAAATACAAACTTTAGGAAAATCAAACGTCAGTATTGCAGGAATTCAGACAAGACGTAGAAGAACCATATCAATGTTTTAGAGTAGCGTTAGTAATTCCCATAGACAAGTTCTATTTATGCAAAAGCCAAATAGAGAGTGCAGAAGCCTAATAAGGCTGAATCTTGTACCGCAAAAGAGAACAAGATTTTTTCCTCACAATGTGATCCTCTGGTAATCTACCGCTCTCCTTTGGTGGAAATGCTATCTGTAGGAAACAAGGCAAAATATACGAGTGTCCTGGTGCGCTTTGTTCACTGGAATGACTATTTCCCATAGAGGCAATATTTTAGTTAAAAAGTATCTTCGAACATCGGCCCCATTAAATTAGTTTTCCTCGTTCATCCTTCTTAGTTCTTCCTTACTCCATTCGAAGCAATACTTACTCCTACCTTATCCATTCTCGGAAGAATGGTTATTTCTATTTCAACTTTACAAAATATACATATTTTGAATAGGCGAGATGAACCCAAACACAAGGGATAAAGGAGAGAGAAAGCGGGTCTGATATACCATATAGATCTAGAGGACCAAACAAACCATTGTCTAACTTCGAGAGGTACTTTATCAATGTGGAGAGTTATTTATTGGTTGTTTATTATTTATAACTTTCTTACAACTAAGCATAGAAATGAAAATAATTCATTTATTTTATGGAAATTACCCTAGGAGGGCCCAACTAATCATATATTCTCAAAGAGGGCTCCCAAATTTTTTTCCCCCAAACAATCCCCTCTTCATTGAATGGACAAAAACATCTTCACCCACTTCCTCTTCTTCTTCCTCTTCCCATTTGTTCCTTGTTTGGGACAGTGAGGTGGACACCAATGCCCCCTCCATCTGCTCTACCTCATCTCCAACAGTTCCAACTCCGTCTGCTCGTTTTCCACTCCATCTCTATCTGCAACTATGAGCCACCCACCTCAGGATCCTCCACCACAACCACAGAGGATCCTCCATTATGTCTCTAACTAGAGTACGCATGATCAAAGAATTTAAACCAAAACAAAGTTTTATCCAACTACTAGTTTCAATAACTTGGTGAATCAGCAAGAAGCCAAGGTCGAGTGGCAAAGTAGAGCATGACTTGAACCACCCAGTGCTACTATATAAGGTATCTATAGATTAACACCCAAGTTGTAGTTGTTGCTGATGCCTGATAAAACCAGCAAATGCTAGTCAGCATGTTAATATATAGATTTTATTCAACCATACAATACCAGCTAACTATCAATGACAAAAATCAATGTACTTCCTTGGCCAAATTCGGAATTTTTTAAAGAAATCTAATCATTCAAAAAGAATATGTTCCCAAATAATACTGGAAAAAAGCTGACAAATAAAAAAAATACCTTTTCTTTGACAATGTCTGTTATGACAGAAGCAAACTGCTGCAATGACCTAATCCTCACCATGGAATGGCCTGATGGCTGTTCCATAGCATCAATCATGTCCATGGAACCCTGTGAAGTTAATGACGCAGAACAACCACTTCCTGGAGTTCCAATTGTATGGCTATTACCCACTGCTGAGCCAATAATTGGCAATGGTGCACTTAGTCCATTAAATTTAGAAGATGCAACTGGTGGACTATCTGATCTGGGAGGTGAATTGGTTGGACTGGGGCTTACTGAAGAGGGAGACATATCCAGTGGGGGTCCAGGAACGATCACATAATCCTGATCGACAAATTCCAAGGAATCGACAACTGCAGAATCTAATATGACAGATAAGTAGTAAACCTAAATATTATATAGTAACCAACTGTAATAGTGGGAAATTATAGATAAAAGACCTTTGGAGGAATTAGAAGGTTTTTGTTCTATCACAAACTCTGTCTCTTTAGCAATTTGTGCAGGAGACACACTAAAATCATGTGTATGACCCCTATATCTGGAAGGAATGGTGACATCTTTTAATGGACTGCAAGATAGCTTATTAAGTTCAGCACCAACAGTGAACCCAGTAGTACGTCTCACTGAAGCCTTGTTCTGGGGATCAGGAATGCTTGTTTCCTGCACAACAGATTCCTCATCTAAAGGGAAAGGAAGACTGTCATCATGTGAAATTTCTCCTGATAGCCTCTTTTGACTGTATTCAAGCTGTGTAAAGTCATCTCTTATTTTAGATTTAATCCTGCAAATGCACAATTAAAATTATTAATCACTCTTATATCAGTTTTTGATCATTGAAGAATATGAAACACAGTTATCACAACCTTGTTGTGTCATTGGTTGGTTGATCCAAAAGAAATTGGTGATTGAAGAACTCCTCAAATGTTAATCGTTCAACTGGAAAGGATTATTCGCTTATAAACATCATTTTATCAAACAGAAACCATATAATGAGATTCTGACCAAGAAGATAGAACAATGTAACAATTTGTTAAATTGATAAAGTGACCAGTGTCCCAAAAGATTCAGTCAAGGAAAGAACATGATTCATGCTATCGGTAACCTAAGCCTGGAACCTGAATTGAATTGTCTTATTTAAAGATATATGCCACATACTGAGAAAATTCAAACATAGGTAGGGAACTTTGTTTCCTTGCAATTTAAATTTGATTAGGCCATTAATTGAAAAAATTAATGTTGTGTATTAATCGGTATTACATTGTATATACGACATTATAGAACAGTTGTAAAAGACGGTGGCTTATATAACACTACCAGTGAGTTCTAAAAGAAGAGAAAAGCTAATGTAAGATTCAAGCAAGTAGTTAAGGATGGCTTGATGTGATCAATAAGTATTCTTAGATAACTCACTGAGCAGGCACTTGCACAACATGTGCAACCGTCAAAGGAATATGGAAAGAATCAAAGAAGAGAACAAACCAAAAATGAACTATTTCAAGTGAACAAGCCATACAGTGAGTTCTATTAAAGTTTAGCCATATAAGCATTTCTCTTAGAAACAAAATTTCACACTTTTCCAATTTCTAAGCGTTCAGGAACTTTCCTCCTTGATTCCATAAAATTAAAGAAAATAAGTAATATGGTCCTGCCATCCATCAAAATGTACCCCATGTTTACCTTTGTAAATAGAAGCCAGGATTTTGGCTTATCTTTAGAGTATGACAATGTGTGGATGAGTAATTTATTAAACAGAAAAGGCAGAATATACCTGCATTTCGGCGCAACAACTTTTGGCACAAATCAACACATTCACTGCCCAAATTACAATCAAAAGGGAAATGTAGCTCATTTGTTCTGAGGACATTCTGAAGCAACTGTTAAAGAAAGGCCTTTGTTATTTGAAGAAAACAATTTCTTACATATAAAAGTACTGGCAGAACTATATAGACCTACCTGTATTTGACTATTCCCGGTAAAAGGTGTTTTTCCAGTCACAAGTTGGTAGAGAATAATGCCAACACTCCAAAGATCTGCCTATTGTTTAAGTAGAAAGACATCATACAAGATTGCACCAAATGTGCATGGTAGTTACGATGTGATAAGCACTGTTAACTCAAACCTTAGCATCATACTTCTGAAACTGCATTACTTCTGGAGCCATGTAAAGAGGTGAACCACAAAGAGTCTCAGCCAAGCCACGAGGTGCCAAAGATCTGCCCAATGAGTTAAGAGGAAAGTAAAAAAAAAAAAAACAAGCAAATGCTGGGAAAAAATCAATATCAAGTTGCATGTAGGAGTTAGTGAAAAAACAAAGTGGAAAATATTTCATATAAAAAAACAGAAAATTTTAGAGGACATAGATAACAATCAGAAAGTACGATGAATATTTGATGAAAATTTTATGCAGGTTAAATTCCTTTTTTGAATCTCTAAAGAGATGAAGCCCAAATGACATGTAAGAAGCCAATAAATTTTCAATTCTTACATCAATACCTCTTTTCCTCACCAAACTTTGACCATATTTAAACATCCTTTGGATGGTTTACAAGATCAACTTGTAATCCTAGCCTAGGACAGCAGCTGTCCTAATTCCTTTTATCCCCTTGACGATACAAACTCGACCAAACTCAACTGAATCCAACTATAAATCTCATTTAGACAGACAACTCCAAGGAGGTTTCCCTGAATAGGACTCAAGAGAGACATGCTTGGATCCTAAATGTGTGGACAGTTGGATAACTAGCAAATTGACCTCACTAACTCCCCTATTCCTGGTCCAGTAATGAACTATGATAGTTATTGTATTAGGTTGAAGAGTATATACACAAATGTGACTGTTAAGGCATAGATAAAGTATTACTATAATAAAATTTCTCTTTAAGAATTACTATAGTTTTTGCTCCCATTTTCTTCCTAACCATTCTTTTCTTTGAATATTCTTTATATACTCCTAGCACTTCCTTGAAGGATAGCTGCTGCTCCAGAAAAAATTGTGCTTGGTAAAAGAAAATTTTATTAAAACTACCCATGCAAGTGTCAAGCCCGGATGAAACCAATTGAGAATTGCATTAGACATCCAACATTAAACCTTGTTTAAACCTATTAACATAGATCTTAACGTTATTTCCATAATTCCATTAAGAGCTAACAATAGAGACAATCACAGCTTCTTAAATCTTGATTCTTAATTAAATCTTGAATTGTCAATCTTGTTTAAATCTTGAATCATTGATTTTTAATCTTGTTCTTGAATCTTTGATTTTTAATCTTACTGTTAATCTTTATCTTGTTCTTGAATATTGATTCTTTAATCTTGAATTTTGCTCCCTAACATTGATTCTTTAATCTTAAATTTTGTTTTCTAATATTGTTCTTGAATGTTGAACCTTATTCTTGATTGTTGCTCTTAAATATAGTTCTGAAATCTTTAGTCTTGTTCTTGAATGTTGAATCTTGTTCTTAAACCTTGAATTTTGAATCTTGCTCTTAAATTTTTAATCTTTAATCTCGTTCATGATTCTTGAATCTTGTTCTCTAATCTTGTTCTTCATTCTTGTTTTTATATTCTAAATCTCATTCTTGAATAATCTTGAATCTTGTTCTTTTTTATTCTTGTATTTAAATCATGAATCGTTAATCTTGTTCTTGATTCTTGTTCTTTAATCTTTAGTCTTTAATCTTTTTAATCTTGTTCTTGGATCCTAAGTTTTTAAATCGTGAATCTTTTTTGATTGTTAATCTTTCATCTTGTTCTTGAATTTTGTTCTTGTATATGAGTAGCATAGCTGACAAACTTAGAGAGAGAAGCCATTCAGGACATGTTCTCCACTATCTAATAAAAACACCTAAAAAATTCTCTTGCATGTCAATATCAACTGGTAAATTGCATAGTTTTTTTCAGTAGTTTGATACAATCTCTTTCAGGGTATAAATTATACCAAACATCAGATATTTTCATTGTAAGGAACAACCATTTGCAGGAAAACTGAGAAAATCCTTGGAAGGATATTCTTGGACAAAACATATAGCACAAAGAATCTACAGTAAGTTACACATTTTACAAACACTGATGCAGATGAAAATAAAATAATCAATACAAAGTTCAAATAGTAGTAAGACATTCAATACTGGAAGGATCCACAGTTAGCATGTCAAGGAGGAAGTTTACAACATAACCAAGCAATAAGAGACAAATATCCTAGTAAAAAAGAATTACAAGTACAGTTAGCCATGCTAGATTGGTTAATATATATTCAGTACTTGCAACACAAGAAGATGTTGTTACTATAATAAAGAGGCATTAGCCAACATCTAGAAAACATTCTTTTCAGGAATAGATAAATACTAATAACTAATATTGTGCAGGAATCTTTTAATCATCAAATGTTAAAAACTCACCTTGCAAAGCCAAAGTCAGCTATTTTCAAGACATAATTTCCTTCATGTGTTGAGAGGAGAAGATTCTAACAAAAATAGGAGCAGACTATCAAATAAGTAATTGGATCAGGTTAATTTACTAAGAAATTTAAAAATATTTTAACTAGGCAAAGCCAAATCAAATTTGAGGCTGCCTGGAATCATTAAAATGGATATTATTTACGCTAAAAAGAATATCTCCCATGATCAAGTTTCCAACAAATAACATACTGTAAGCTAAAGTTCTCAGTGGGTCTTCATTATCAGCAAAACAACTTAATAGTTAATATTATACCCAGCAACATTCAATTCTTGTTTAACAAAATACTTACAATATGTATAAATGTGTTATCTGTCTTGAATTTATTTCATTTCATTTAAAGATGTATTATTTAATTTTATTGATTAGTTCAGTGCTCTACTAAATCAAATTAGGAGTTAATAAGGACATTAAATTGGTGAATCAGGACCTAATTAGATCACTATGGGATGAATTTATGTAGGGTTCATTTTGGCAAGGTTTAAAATCTCGACCCGTGCCGGATTTCAATCCCGGACCAGAACGATATGATTTTGGTATCGTGCCGTGCCGATATAGTTTTTGTAGTTTTTTTAAATTTTAAATATAAATGTATATTAATTTTATTAATATTTGATTATTAAATATGCTTTATATTTTGATATGTTGAATTTATATTTCAATTTTTTCTCATAAGATAATGTCTATTAAATTTTTATAAAAATATTTTAAAAATAAGTAATTCTCAAAATTCAAAACTAAATTTAAAATTATAAAACCATTTGAAAGGCTAAAAATAATTATAAAATTATTTGAAAATCTTAGATTATTTTTTTAATGTATTTGCAAATTTTTAATTTTAAAAAAATTATTTGAAATATTTAAGAATTGTAATTTTTAAAAATTTTAGATTATTTTAAATTTATATTTATTTTTAAAATTATTTTTAAAAATTAAATTATTTTATATAATATTTATTAATTTTAAAAAATTATTTTAAATTTTTGAAATAATTTTTAATATTATATAACTATTAATAATAATTTATTTGTAAAAAATATATATTCAAAAATAAAAAATTAAGTAAACCAAAAAAATCACGGCTGCGGTGACCCATTGAAGTCGTCGCTGCATCAGGGTCCTTGCGGAGGGTTTTAGAAATATATAGAATTTTATTATAATTTTAAATAAATTTTTATATATTTTAATGGGATAATTCGATTAGGATTTTAAGAAATATGTTTTGCCACATATTTAAGTTAGAGGTTGATGCGATGCATTACAAAAATAATAACATAGCTAGGAGATAAATAAATAAAAAAACTTATTATATATTTTTAGAATTAAAATAAATAAAATATATAATTAATTAGATAATTTTATTAGAGTTTAATTAAGCCTCTTTGGATTTTCCCTATCATACTTAGGACTATTGGGATAATCAACCAAAAGTTCAATTTGAATTTTTTAAAAAAAAAATCTCTGTTTTAATTAAAAAAACTTGACACAACGCAATCTCAACACACCGCGAGTGGTCGCACGACCCTCCGATGCAACCATTGGAGTCGAACGAGACACAGTCATTTGGGTCGTGCGGACCCTTCCGGAGCGGTCCTTGGGTTCGCGCGACCCCTCCAGCGTTGCTGCTGGGTTTCGCGACCCTTTTGCGACGACCGCGGGGGTCGCACAACACCTCCGCGGTTGCCACCGGATCTGGTGTCGAGCCATACCGATGCCAATCAACAGGTGGACGAAATGTTTCACCTGTTTTCGGTAATCCATGCATTTTGGCTTAAATTTAGATCAATTTGGTTCCATTTGATCAAGAATGGGTTAATGCAAGGTTGAACCAAATGTAAATTTGGTTTGGTTAAATTGATGAGACTTGGTTTAGTAGTGTTAGACTTTTCCCTTTTATACAACACGTAAAAATATATATTGTGTCAAACTCCCACTCCCTCATTTAAGGTAAGATCTGCATTAAGGTAAGATTTCATCTTGTTGCCTATGGTCTTGAGTTTTCCACTTTCAGAAGAGTACAAGAATCGATTCATCTATGTTTTCCTTTGATGATGCTACCTAGTGTGTCTTATTCTTCATCTTACTTTATTCTAGCTATAGTATCCAATATGTGGTTGTAAATGAAATTATAGATGTAAATGTTTGTAGTTATGTTTTGTATACTAAGTGTTGAGAATGTAAACAAGAGTTTAAATAAAATATAGGAGACTCACTGAAATATTTTGAAAAATGGGGATGGGGATTTCAAACTAGCAAAAAAAAAAAGCATCATGTGATTTGAAGATGATACTTCCTATCGAGAAAGTGCCCCTCACACGACATGACAAAAAGGATCAATCATTGAGGTTTCTACCAATCACTTATGAATCTATGTAGAAAAATTAGCTTAGCATCACTTGGGATCTTAGACATAGCTACAATCTATCACAACGATATAGCATGCTTACAGTTATCAAGTTTAAACAGCGCCGAAAGTTCCTGTCATGGATCAATCAAATATGTAAGGGTGTAATGTAAAGTTCCTTATTGATTAATAACATGTATATACATAGGAAGAACTACCTAGGGTTGTGAGTGTAATAATTCCCCCTTTAATAGTAACATTTCCCATATATAATATAAAGTATGACAAGAAAAGCAAAACCTGTGGCTTTAAGTCACGATGGATGACATTGTTATCACGCAGCACCTGCAAACCAGAAGCTGTACAAAGAAAAAAACAATTTCATCATTTTTTATAGAAATTTTCATATGAAGCTCACAGGGGAGAACAAAGCATTTCATAGTCCATTTTCAATAGACAAAATAGGATACCTAGCTGTTTCATAAAATGCTTTGCAATTGTTTCTGGAACTCTCCCATGTTTTTGAATATATACAGATAGATCACCATCTTTGCAGTACTCCAATACAAGATAGATCCTTCCAGATGTCTGATACAAATGATATGCACAAAATAAGAATGTGAAATTACATTTTAAAAAGATAAAAAAAAACTTAAGACCTTGATATGCATCTACTCATAAGCAACTCTCATGCACAAGATTATAGGCATTATTAGCAAAACTATGCCTTGGATGCTTGATCATTACTTGTTAAGACCTTGCCAAAGCACTATACTTGGCCAATCACATAGGCCATGACTAGGTAATTAAATGGGCATCATTTTAGAACTTTATCCACTGCAACAGGTCATTGTGAGCAGCATCACTCCATTGCTCATCAATGGATTCTGCCAGCAATAATTATGGGTAACCCTGCACTGTTGATATTTTGGACAAGGTCATAATATTATGTATTGTGCTCTTTGGTGTTACAATGGAAATCAATATGAAACTTATGTTGTTTATAACATAATGTAACATTCTCAGCTAACATGAATATAGATCTCTTAAATATGTAAATTAAACTTTCAAATGAGTTATATGGTTGAGAAAGGATGGTCAATTAAATCAGATCAATTGGTCAACAACAAGAATAGTTGTAAACAACTTTTCATGTTGCAAACCTATTGATAAATTTCTTATGTAAACTCGGCAACTGAATCTTAAATGGCTGTTGTTACCAATCCTGCACCAGACACCTAATATGCTTCTATCCATAGTGCTTAGTGTGGTAAAATTTAGTAGGAGGTTTCTCTTTTGTTCAAGAGAGCATATGTGTGTGTGTCTGCCCTCCTGTAGTCGATCTCAAATAACTCATAGGATAAACATCTGCTACCATACCATACTTGCAATACCCTTTTGAACTCACAACGGTAAGGAACTGATTGTTTTGGTCTTAAGCTTAATATGTCTCAGCATCAAACTGAAGATTTAAAAATGAAGTAAAGGTATACTAATTCATCTTAGAAAATTGGCTCATGCACATTTCAGCAGGTAAAGCAAAAGAAAACCCTGCAGAACAACTCCAAGCAACCACAATTCCCGGGTTGCATCCAGAGCCAAACATCCGCGACGAGTACGAAACCGAGGAAAAGAAATACATGTGGGAGGGGGAAAAAAGAAGGGAAAAAAAGGGAAAAGACAAGACCTGGATGAAGTCATAGAGGGCGATGATGTTGGGGTGGTTGATCCGACGAAGAATGAAGACCTCGGAGAGGAGGTTTTCCTGCAGCTTCTTGGATAAACGATCCATGGCGATCTCTTTGACGGCCACCTCCGTCCCCCGCACGCGGTGCCGCGCTCGCCAAACCGTGGAGAAGGCGCCCGCCCCGATCTGCTGCCCGATGATGTAGTCTCCAACGACACGGTTACATCTCTGGCCGATGCCGCCGCCGCCGGTGCTGCTCATCGCGAGATGAACCCTAGGAGAAGAAGGAATATTTGTGGGCAGCCACGAAGATGAGAATCAGGGTAAGTATCGGGGGGAAGCAGACGGATCTCAAATTGCCGCGTTCATGCAGTTCGGGTAACATGGAACATAGAAGACTTTCTCCTTACGGGACGTGCAGCCTCGAACCAGACGGATCAATTTGCAGGATGATCCCTAATTCCGTTCCTCTCTCGTGCGTGGTGCCGTATGGCGTGTTGCGGCTGCTTGCTTGGCCAATTTATATTTAGGGAAAAATCCATTGATAAAATTATCAAATTTTAAATGCTATTTAGTAGCCCATGGCATTTCTTCCTATAACGTATAAAGTGAGCGGAAGATAACATCAATTCTTTTTTAAAAAATTGGTGGAAAATCACTTTGCTATTTTCAGGAATAATCTATGAATTGGATAGAAAAAACAATATTTTTTCCAATAGCTTCAGCCACGCGACCACCAGCCGCACACGATTCAGCGAGATGGCATCCACGAGCATGGCGTTGGCCGGAGCATCAGCAGCTAACGGGAGAGTGTTCGCAGCGACGGCGGCGGCCAAGGGCACGGGAGCAGCGGCGGTGAGAAAATGGGCTGTTCGACTGGATCCTGGTTGGCCTTGAGGAGGAGAGGACCAGCTACTTGAGACCGACCCTGTCCTCAAGAAGGTAGGAGAGAAGACGACCAGTACCAGCGGCCACCACCTCCGTCTCCGTCCCCTAAAAGAAGTTCTGCGGCTTCGGAGGCCTCTTTGCTAAGAACTGATTATTCTTAATTACTTCCCATTTGAAAGCACATATTGTCCCTTCTTGGCTTGGTACTGGTGTTGCTGGGTAGCTTCTGCTACTGCATTCTTCTCCTTCGATCTGATGTTAATTCTGATTCCAAACTCGGAAAGGTTAATTCTCATATGTTTCTGATTGAATTTTAATTAGCCTAAATTTATTCAGAAATACACATTTAAATTTGTAAATCAAGCATTCCACAGATACAAATCCTATCCCAGTTCTTGTTATTTTGCTTGAGAGAATTTCGTGTTGCGATTAAACCCTGAACTCATAGTGGCAAGAGACAGAGCTCCCGTGCTCATCTTCATGTATCAAGCAGGAGGATAGTTTTCACTCAGTTGTATTTATTGGTTTCACCTTAATCACGAACAAAATTAATTTGAGACACATGTCGGCAGATCAACCTACAAAAGATTGCAAGAACAAACGGAAAAAAGCAAATCGCGAAGCAGGAATCTTGTCGATGAAGAACGAAAAAGGATTAATTTTGCATCAGGAGTGTCCGGGAATTTCATCTGATCGTAGCCGCTCCAAGTAGGTTCTCCCTGCAAAAACAGGGAACTTGGGGCTATCTACGCCTCGAACGATTGGACAAATCATCATAAGCGAATGCGACGAATTCTAGATTAAAAAAACAGCATAAAAAAGCAAAGAACTCAGACTTTGAACAGTTTCATCGATCATCAACTTTCTGAAGCAGAACTGGTTAATGAAACTGTGATGTAGGTCATCATCGCAAACTGACATCGATAAATAAACTAAAATTGCGGGCTCATATCAAGAAATTCAACCATTTTCCCATATGCTTCATGATTTAATGTCAGAAGCGCGGGTAAGGTAAAATCATCGCCCAAATCTCATCGAAGACACTTGACTACGAAAAAAATACTTTTCATTATAAAAGAGATATCACGAGAGTTTTTAGAGACAGATTCGTTAAGGAAGAACAGCCTCCACGTTAACCCCGCCGAATAAATCTGTGCCTCCATGACTGAGCTCTTTGGGTGAAAAATCCCCAAAGAACTGAAGGTGAGGAGAGGCAAGATCGCTCATAAAGCGAAATCGAAAAGGAAAAAAAAAACTTCGAAAGTACCAGACGAAGATCGCCACTGCGACATCGCTTTCCGGCTTTCGGTCATCAAGAACATGCTTACTCTCTGAGAAGACGGTGGTCGGGGCAGCCGATGATCTACCAACGCCTCTGGCAGTGGAAAGGTACTTTGTGGAACGCTATGCATTCTCTATATATAGGAGAGGTGAGGATGAGATTCGGAACTGGCTCCCAAACCCTAATCCCGTAACGGCGCCGCTGTAGGACAGCCAGAGGCTTGTGGTGCGAGAGCGACTCAGCGGCAGTTTGATTCAGACTCGGCTTAATTGTTCGGTATGAATTGGTCGATCTATTTATTATAAAATAATTCAAATACTTTCATGTTTATCTTTTTTTTTTAAGGAAAATAAATAGACCTCAGCTAGAATTGTCCTGGATATATTCACAAACGGCAACATAAAAAATATCCTTTACTATTATTAATTTTTAAATGCAACTTTTTTAACTATAATTTAACATATTTTCTTCTAAAAAATATTTTTATTTTAATATTATTATAATAATTAGCCATCTATCAGCAATAATTGTAATTATTCTAATACTATTATAATAACTAATTAGACATAACTACTATGCTAGCAGCTAGTAAATCAATTTAATATTTTATATTATTATACATAAAATATTATTATATTAAATGTTTTATATTATTATACATCAATTTATTATATTACATAAAATATTATTATATAATTTAAACATATTTAAATTTAATTAAAATGCTTTACTTATAACTAATTTTTTATATAAAGTGCTTTAATATATATTAATTTTAATTAAGTTGAAATATTTTCCTTTTATATTATAAAAGCGTATTTTTAGGATAAAAAATAATAGGTAAAAATTAAAATGACATCCCATTTTTTTTATTAAAGTTAGATCAGGTTTTCAAATCTAATTAAAGTCAAACAGATATCCATTTTGACTTTAACTATATGAAATGCACTTATTATTTGATCATCAAGTTGCGTAGAAATTAACAACCAGCTTCTATCACATATAAAAGTTAACACCTAATTTTTACACATCCTAAAAATTAATAATTAACTTCTACACATAATTGAGTTAGACCACCATGTGATAAAATTATCCCAATAAATAAAGGTCAAAACCTGATAAAGCCTTGTGATCATATCCTCTAATATAGGAGCCTTGTGATCATATCCTTTATGTCCCCGGGGCAATGGTGCAACGGTAGGACATCCGGGTTATAACTCAAGGACCCGCAGTTCGATCCCCAGCTACGACGTATTTGCATGAATTTTTCTCCAAATGGGGAATGCAATCAAAGAATACTGGGCATCTGGATTGGCCGCATCTGGATTGGCCGCCGTATGCGCTTTCTGATTTACCCTGGTGGTCGGTGGGAAACTTCCGTGGGACCGGACCGACCACCCCCAGAGATGTGGCTACTGGGATTATCATATATATATATATATATATTTTTTTTGTGATCATATCCTCTAATATAGGCGCATGCTTTTCATTCCTTGATTAACCTCTATTGATAATTGTGGAGCTGAGACCGTCCGACGTTAACGTATGATTTTTTTATCGCAAATAATAAAAAAGGTTTTATTTGCAATACACTTTCCAACGATAACAAAAATGAATTATACTTAGCATGACAATATATTTAAGGGTGTTTGATTGGAGATTATCATTTATAACCATGATTATTTGTCTAAAACAATTTATTAAAACAATTTATTAATATATATATTTAAAAAATAGTAAATTATATTTATTAATTTAATAAATTATTTTATTAAAAAATATAAATTTATTTTAAATTAGAAAAATAAAATTATTAAATTATTTTATTAAAATAATTAATTTAATAAATTAGTTTATTAAAAATATATAAATTTACTTTAAAATTTAAAAAATTATATTTATTTATTTTATATATTATTTTAAAAATATATTATCATCATTAATATTATTAATATTAATTAATTATTTTATTTTATTTTAAAAATAAATTAAATAAAGATAATATAATAAATATTAAACTTGTTATATTTTATTTACATAAAATAAATATATTTAAGTAAATAATATTAAATTATATTTTAAAGATATAATCTTGATTATATAATTATTTAATAATTATATAACTAAAATTATATAAGATAACTCAAATCAAATGCATAGAAAATTAAAAACACGCTCTTATTAATAAACCGCATGAAATATTTTTTTCCCGCCGTGCCTGCTTTTTAATAATGTATTTTTAAAATTTCATAAAATTTTATATATAATTTTTTAATATTATTATCATAAAATCTTGGTGTGATAGATGTCGCTTCATTTCTCCGAGAGAAAGGCAACGCCGGTTTGACTTTTCATCGTAGAACCGTGAGGCCCACTAGTATTGTATTTTCTGATTCGATTTCTTTATCAAGGGTTTTTACATCGAGTTTTGCTTTTTCTTTTCTGTTTGTTTTTATTCTGATGCTTCTATTCAGATCAGCAATTGCGTGATTTAATTTCCACAAATTTTCGCTCTGATCTCTATGCGAGATCAGCAATCTGCGTTTTCCTTCAATTCCTTGCCTTGGAACCTCTGCTTCGAGATCTAAGCGTTTCGCATTCCCGGATTCGCAGCCCTGCCGTCGTTGCTTCTTCTCTTTTCGTTTGGGGTTCTTTCTCAATTAAACCAGTTATCAAAGAGATACTTGTTTTGGAATTCATATTGGCAGCGACCTTTTTTGCCAAAAAAATTAATAATTTTCGTGCCTTACCAGGTATCCTTGCATATTGTTAATTTGATAAAAAGCTGCCCTTTTTGCAGCTCGCACTCTCTAGATATAGTTGAAGAAAGCTATTCAGACGCTTTGAGGGAGAGCGAGGGAGGTCAGTTACTCGGATCGAGACAGCGAGATGTGTGGGATTTTTGCGTACTTGAATTACAATGTGGCGAGGGAGAGGCGGTACATCCTGGAGGTTCTTTTCAATGGTCTTCGGCGCCTCGAGTACAGGGGCTACGACTCTGCTGGGATCGCCATCGATGCAGATCTCCGTCCGCCAGTGACCAACGAGAAGAAGACCGACTACGGCAGCGCGGAGGCAGAGATGATGCCACCGTACGATTCACTGCAGCCCCTCGTCTTCCGTCAGGAGGGCAAGATTGAGTCCCTCGTTAGATCTGTCTACTTTGGTGCGTCGACGTTTCTTCCGTTGCGGTCGTACTTTCCGGTCTTGCTGTAGGTTGCCTAAAATTTTATTTGATTGCATGCTTGGTTAAAGATTTGATTCTGTCCCCACCTAGAGAATAGCGCGGCTCATCTCTAGGGAACCATGAATGTGGTACTTTAGTTACTTTTGATGTTTATTTGTGTTTTTTAATTAGTAGTTAAAATTTGGGTGCTTTCTTCTGAATACAGTAGCAGTTTTCTGTTTCTTGCAGCATCAGTCAGCCTTTTAGTTTGTTGAATTGTTATTTTCAATGTTATAAGTTGACTATTGTTTTCCAATTGGAATTTGATTCGTCTTCTAGTCCATAATTGCTGAATTAGTTTCAGTAAGCCATGATGATTGTTTAATATTAGAGGTCCTTTGATATGGCATTGTCATAGTAAACTATGAAATACTGTTGTTAGACACCAGTAGGTACCATTTAGCTCAATATACTTGATTCTCATTTTTGCTGAAGTTGAAACCAAGTAACCATTCATTAATTTAGTATATTTAAAGTTATTCAATGAGTTTTATACTTGGTTTTAATTGTGATGGGAGAGGGTGACTGTGTGTGCGTGTGGTGGGAGGGGGATTGGATCCTAAATAAGTGACCATCATGTGAAAAGAAAATTATTAAATGAATATCTGTTTCATTCTATTGATTCAATTTTTCTCTATGATTCTATGTTGCTAAACAGGGCCTTGGAAGAAATTTCTCAATTTATGGTGTTCCAATGTTAAAAACTTTATAATATCTTTTTGTATCACCAATAACTAAACATGGTTTTTTCCTGACACAAGGTTAGATGAATAATATCTTTTATTTTATTGTTAGCATTTAGCATCTACAAACTATGTTGGCACCTAAATAACTTAGGTATTGATATTACCTTCTACACACCTAAATGGTGGGATCAAGTCAAACCCCCAAAATTGGAATACACAACTTGACATTCTTCTTGTTGTAGTTATGCTCGCTTACTATATATAGATGATATTAGCTCTGAAACATATTTAACACTTCACTGTGGTGGTTAAATCTCTTTGTTCTACTTCTTAACAGTGGTCTAAAAGTTGAGATTCTTTTTGTAGAGGTGGATGCAATGGATCTAAATTTAGAACAATCTTTTCCTGTTCATGCTGGAATTGCTCACACTCGATGGGCTACTCATGGTGTGCCATCTCCAAGAAATAGTCATCCACAATCATCAGATGCATGGAATGAGTTCTTGGTTGTTCACAATGGGATCATAACTAATTATGAGGTTTATTTAGCATTTTATTTTATTTTTGTCATTTTGTTGTATTTTTATGTTTTTTTTGTCGTTTCTTTTTAGATCTACGAGCATATTATTCTGTTTTGTTGGCATTCTTCAAGTTGGCTCTTATTAATTTAATTCAAAAAAATCTTTGTTACCTATTTAGTTGTTGATTGACTAGCGATTTGGATGCTCTAGCTTGACTACATCAAGTAAATCATCCACATAAGAAAATTTAAAAAAGTTTATTTATATGATTATATATCGATGCTTTTTTGATATAATCTAACTTGTCCTACTGTTTCGCTTAATGTCCTTTTAGCTTTCTGTCAAAACAATTTGCTGCCTTGCAAAAATTGTCATAGGAAATTCCACCACTTCCTAGTTCTTCCTTCTTGTTGAAACAATACTTGTAGCTGGCAACTTTTTGCAATATATTGTTGCATAGAGATCAATGAAGGAATATTAAGTGTATATTGTATCAAATTTTGATACTCTAGATTAAGATATTAGATATGTAATGTAAAATCGGGTCTTGGAGTCCTACTTATGCCTAAAAGCTAAAAGCACAATATAGTTCATGAAGTACACTAATCTTGGTTTATAATAAAAATATAGGTTCATAACTTTATGAATTGTTATATTTCATTTAAGAAGTGAATTAAAATGGGCAATGAGACATTTTATCATCAACTGCTCAATTGGAAAATATCATCCATCTGCTCTCATCCACTCCATGTCTCAATGACATTAACATGGTTGAAGTGAGGAACATGAAGACAACAATTATACTACTTGAAGAGAGGAGTGGAATACAACTTTGAGATTTCTTCGCAATCACCATAGGTTCCTCCACCCTTACTACCAACTTGTAATGTTGGTGTGACCCGATTTGTTCTTCTTAGTCATCGTTAGAAATTAAGCCCAGTTACATCATTGTCCACAGTGTCTACATTCTTCAATTTTTTCCTCCTTCGTCATCAACAACTTTGAGATTCCACCCTCACCTATTTTCTCCTCATTCTTTGATAATGCTTGAATTTAATTTTTAATTCATCGGATGTAATTTAATTAGTTTTTTTTATTGGGTCTGACTTAAGTTTTGATAGCCATTCTTTCAGTATTTTAAGAATCTTATAAAATAAGATTGTCTAATTGTATTAATTTGAGTTGGCTAATCACTATCCTGGCAAATTTTGGTTCATATATATTGGCATACTTCATTTTGCATTTTTATCGTAATGTATTGTATGATATATATTAGCAATCATACATTTGCAACCCATATGGGTACTTCTCATGATTTGACTAGACATGTTTTTTCCCTTATATTAAAGTGATCAAAGTTAAGGGTGTTTTGCAAAACTATTTATTTATTTTTTGGTCAGTAAATTGCAGGAACCATACTATTACTCAAGAAAAAAATCACATGGTTTTTGGTTAAAAAAACTTCCATGTTCTATTACAATTCTTCAGTTTTGTTTTCGATGTTTCAGGTTCTAAAGGAAACACTTGTTCGTCATGGCTTCACCTTTGAGTCAGAAACTGATACAGAAGTTATTCCCAAGCTTGCAAAATTTGTATTTGATAAAGCTCGTGAGGAAGGTACACCTTAATCTCCTCAGCTGCCTCTGCAAAAATGCTAGATGTTTGCAGTTCTATATATATGATTGCATTTTGGTGAATGGCTATCACTAAAAACTAATATGTTTGTTTAAATATGCACCATTTGACTTGAGGTTCTTTGTTTATATTTCATATGAATTTTAATTTAGGATGATTATTTTATACTTACTTTCATAATGATTGATATTTTGAGTTTAACTTGACCTTTACGGTTGGGGGAAATGGAAATTGTAGGAAGAAATGATCTATGTTTAAGGTGATGTTCTGGGCATTTTTAGTGTCTACTGAAAGCATTTTCTTTAGGCTTGTTCAGCATGGGTTGATTTATTTTTTCATTTTTTTCGTCTTTACTCCTTTTTTTCTCCTTACTATCTGAAAGGGTAATGGACGAAGAAAGTGTCTTTTTAAGCTTCTTATATTTTTTCTGTTTTTTATTTCATCAATAATATGCTGACAGCTGACTATCATTTGAATTGTTATTGTCACACATTTGAGTTGAAAATTCAATTACTTAAATCTCGGCGAAAGCAACACCTCCTTGATGTTATTTTATTTTTCTTTCATGTTGAAGTGTGAATTGGTGTACTTTCCCTGTTTCCTCTGGGAGCTATCTTATCCTGAGCATTAAATTCAATAATAAAAAATTAGGGATGGATTATTAACTTGAGTCAGAAGCAGAGTGCAAATTCTTCAGTTTATTCATTAAACATATATCTACCTAGTTATTATGATAGCTTGACTGTAAAGCTGTTTCATTCATAATTGATAGTTAGACTCTTTCGTCCTCTTGATGCTCTGACAGGGTATCTTTTTCCATAGCTGTTTTGACACAATACAGTATGGGTGTTTGCCCGGATTCATGTTTGAACCACTTGTTTACTTCATAAAGTTTTTCTAGGTTGTCAACAATAATATTGTATTAACCTCTTCATCAGTCTATGTTTCCCCAAATCTGTTGATTACCAAAGAATATGTTGCATTGTGATTGCCTTTGAGGATGGGGTTATTTTCACTTTTGCTCTATTTTTGTTTGTTGTTATTTTTTTAATTTGGGTCTGATGATCTAGCTACAATAGTAGCTTCTGATCTTTGATCTTTTGAGGTGTGATGACCTAGTTGCAAGTGTTATGTTATACTGTAATTGTATTTGTTCTTTTTTATCTACAAGGTCAGTTGATTTCTTCTGCTTTATGCTCTGGCACACAGAGTAGTCATATTAATTCAACCATATAAATACCAAAAAAATGTCATCTAATGATCATATTCATGCATATTGAATTTATTTGTGTACTTATCTAATCTTCATACTCATACAGATGAATGCCGTCAAGTTTTAGTTAATTTTCAATCTCTTCTATAGGTGGTGAATTAAAATTAGAGTTTTCAATCTTTGATTGGCTTCATTGAATAACCATATAATGAAGGATATGCATGTTTTCTTTATATGTGCTAGTTAATGTTGGAACCAATCAAGGTTCAAAATCTCGAGCCGTGTCGAAGTTTCGGTCTTTGGCTGAAACAATCTTGTATCATTCAACACAGACAATGTCTCTTTCTTTTGCTTCATCTCCTTCCTTCTTCAACCTCCAATTGTCATTGACACCATGCAATGGAGCATTGACACGATACTAGAACAATATCTGTCCGTCAAAGACCAAAACTACGACATGACTTGAGATTTTTGAACTTTGGTGCTAAGTGGTATCGAATTTCATTGATTACCGGAATGATATGTTTCGACCATTTTGTCTGGCACAGTACGAGATTTCAAACCATAGAATCAATACAATAGTTATATCAAGTTTGATCTCTTTCTCACTAAATCCACAGTTGATGTTTGCATCATAACCTCAGACCTGCTATTGTAACTTAGAAACCACTGCATTAAAGCCTTATCATTTCTTAAACAAATTTTTATTATGGGAGTTAATGTTTAATGGGCATTGTATATTTTAGTTATGCCCACAATAGGTTTTGTGTCACCGTATATATGTAAGAGTTCCATGTATGTGTTTCTTTCATAAAAATCATGTTAACATCAAGAAGCTTTGCTTACTTGCTTACATGAGAAAATTTTTCACTGGTTTCTTCTAATGGCTTTGTTTCAGCTGAACAGACTGTCACATTTAGTCAAGTTGTTATAGAAGTAATGAGACAACTAGAAGGAGCATTTGCACTTATTTTTAAAAGTGCACACTATCCAAATGAGTTGATTGCTTGTACACGTGGTAGCACCTTGATCTTGGGTGTGAAAGTAAGGCTTGAATTTGCTCTTTTCTCTTAAGTTGGTGTTTTATGAATTCAAGGATGACTTTATTCTATTTTCAATTATGTTTGTGATTGTTCGCATTGCTTTTCAAGTTAATAAAGAACAAGGATGCAAGGCGATCACCAATGTATTAAACTAACAAGGAGAGAGTGCATTTTTTTTTAAATTTCTTATCACATTCATCTCAGAAGCTGCAAGTTAAAAGTTTATATGGATGGTGTTTGTTATCTTGACTTTCTATTGGCAATCTATGTGAGGTTTAGAGGATCGCTGGAGTTGATCATTTATAAGTATTACCTAGACTAAGGGCAAATATATGAAATGATGCTTAAGAACTCACATCTGAAACACATGACCTGAATTTAGTGGATTCAAAGTTTGTTTTAGTATTGATGTCTATACATAATTGTATTAAATGAATTTGTTTGGATTGTATTAGATGTTTGCCATCATTCAAAAACTGGGTTCTAGATTACTTGGTTACATAAGTTGTCTATCTCTAGACTTGAGCATCTAGGCTAGAGCTTGGGATATCAAACTTTTGTCTTGTTAGTATTACTTAATATAAACATTTGCCACTGTCCATGTTAATGGCAACATGTAGAAAACACCCCATTGCTGTCACCTCCATGCTATTTTGTTATGCTATACTTTTTTTCCATATATTTTCCATTTTAGAATACAACTCTTCATGATAATGGAAATACATTTTTTCAGGAATTAACTGATGATAAAGTTAGAGGAAAGTTATTTCACGATGTAAAAGATCTCACAAAAGATGAGAAACCCAAAGAGCTCTTTTTCTCTAGTGACTTGTGTGCCATTGTGGAACACACAAAAAAGTATTTGGCTATTGAAGATAATGAGGTTGTACACATAAAGGTAATGCTTCCATTTACCTATTTGTTTGTTGTATTCTTGCTTGACTTCAACTTTACAACTCTCTTGTATTTGCCTTTAATATTTGTCTTTCTTGTTATTAGCAATGATAACATTTTCTTTCCAATAAATTAGTTATCATCTTATGTTTGTCTTTCTGTGGGCCCCTTAAATCATAAGTTTCTTATTGCAGTTCTTGAACCCATATAAATGTGATGCTTAAAGGAAATAAAACAGAAATTGCTTCCTTCAGTTTGAAGTGTGCAAATGTGATTTCTAACTTGTGGTAGCTGGATCATATTTCTTGTTTAAATCATGGGCTGCATGATGTGGGTCTAACCAAATTAATGAAAGACTAATTAAGTTTCTTGAAATACTACAACTGTATTGCTTTGCTGTGCTGAGTCCTTTATCATACCATTTTTTTAAAAAAAAAATCATTTGTCATGATTAATGTTTATCTCTATGTCTAATAAGCGAGGTAAGTGGGCAATTGGATTCCTATGGTGATTAATTTATTACACTTCAATAACTGATTAGAAAAGATGATCTATCCCCCTTCCAGTGTCAAAACCACTAAGCAAATAAGCAAACGAGTATTTATTACTTATCAATCAATTTTTTTCAAGCTTCACTGACCCCCACGTAATCAGGACAGCAATGCTGTCATTTTGCTGTTCCTTTCAAGATTTTTTTTGGGTCAAATTTGACATATTTGAGGCTAGAGTTATTGGTGGTGTACAAGTAACTCATGGTTTTCTTTCCAAGAATATGTTGGTATACATTTGGATTTTGATTGACCAGTTTATGCTCACTTTCATTATGCTAGATTAAATTTATTTAATCATTTTGACTCTTTCCTCTTCTAATCCTGGTGTTTCTGTAATCAATAGAAACATAAAATTTGGCAAAAGAATAATTACCGAGTAGTTGTGTTGTTCATGTTTATTAGTAAATGATGAAGAAAATAGGTGTCATTATGAACATGCCCGTGATCCAAAAGTGTTTCTATTTGTACTTCAGACAGATCCACCAAAGAGAACAAAATAAAAGGGTTATCAAGATGGTTGTTCTTGCAGTTGCAGTTTGCAAAACTAAACCATATTGGCTTACCGCTAGATGGTTGTGGATCTACTTTTTCTTGTTATCTTGATAATCAAGAATCTATTGCTATTATAGGCCTATCCAAATTTGTTGTGGGTACTTGAGAACATCAGTAAGAGAGATGTTCATTGGAAGCAATGTGGTGTGTGCTTTCTTATTGTGAAGAATATGATGTTTACTTGATTTTTTTTTTTTACACTGAATACTTCTAAGGTCCATATAGCCAATATCAAAAACAAAATTATAGTTGATGTCATGGAGATATAGATTATTATTTTCATATTAGATTATAACCAACATTTATGCTTTGCTATGAGACATGCTACATGATACCTTGAAACTCTTCCACTTCAAAACTGAGAACGGTAATTCCTTTGAGACTGGCATTGTGTATCATATTATGTGATTCAAATTGGTGACTAGTACTGATGTTTGTTATGTTACAGGATGGTTGTGTATCGATACTGAAGTTTGATTATGGAAAAGAGAAGCCTGCATCTGTACAACGGGCATTATCTGTGCTTGAGATGGAAGTTGAGCAGATAAAGAAAGGAAATTATGATCACTTCATGCAGAAAGAAATACATGAACAACCACATTCGTTAACTACTACAATGAGGGGAAGACTTAAAGATAATAGTGTTGTTTTGGGTGGACTCAAGGAACATCTGAAAACAATCAGACATAGCAGAAGGATCATCTTCATTGGTTGTGGTACAAGTTATAATGCAGCTTTAGCTGCAAGACCATTATTTGAAGAACTGTCTGGTAAATCTCTGATGGGTTTGTTTTTGACTACAGGCTAAACAGTCATTTTCTTTTTTTGATTGCGAGTTTTCTTTTGAAACAAGGTATCCCTGTTACCATGGAACTGGCAAGTGATTTACAGGACAGACAAGGTCCAATATATAGGGAAGATACAGCAGTTTTTGTCAGTCAGTCTGGAGAAACTGCTGATACCCTCCTAGCTCTTGAATATGCATTGGCAAATGGGGCATTATGTGTTGGTGTAACAAATACTGTGGGTAGTACATTAGCTAGAAAAACACACTGCGGTATTCACATTAATGCAGGATGTGAGATTGGTGTTGCTAGTACGAAGGTACGAGTGAGCAATCTTCTTTTCCTTGCCACCGTGGCATATTTTATATTCTTGATGTTTTCTGTGTTAGGCATACACAAGTCAGATAGTTGCTATGGCTATGATGGCACTGGCTATTGGAGCTGACAGAATATCAACTCAAGCAAGAAGACAAGCTATAGTTGATGACCTTTCAAACCTACCAAGTATGTTCTGTCCTGCATGGCAAGCTGTGCAGGATTATGAAAAGATGTTCAGCAGAAGACTCACCTAGTTTCTTTTTTCCCCCTTTCTTGCAGATAAAGTTTCAGAGGTTTTGAAACTTGATGGTGAAATGAGGGACCTTGCTGAGTCTTTGATAGACACGCAGTCTCTCCTTGTGTTTGGAAGAGGATACAACTATGCGACTGCTTTGGAGGGTGCTTTAAAAGTAAAAGAAGTTGCACTCATGCATAGTGAGGGTATGCTTGCTGGTGAAATGAAACATGGCCCACTGGCTTTAGTGGATGAGACACTTCCCATCATTGTCATTGCCTCACGTGATGCTTGCTTCAGGTTTATTTGTTTGTCATTTTCTATTGTAATCCTTAGAAAGGGCCTGTTCCCTGACTGTTTTTTTACTTCTTGTCATTAGTAAGCAACAGTCGGTTATTCAACAACTTCATGCACGCAAAGGGCGTCTGATAGTAATGTGCTCAGAGGGAGATGCATCATCTGTGAGACCCGTGGAATCTTGCAAAGTTATTGAAGTACCTCAAGTTGCTGATTGCTTACAACCAGTTATTAACATAATTCCATTGCAGGTATAGTCCATAGCTTACAACTTTTTAACTTGTTTTTCTTTGATCTGAATCATTTACTACAATAATTTACCATTTATTTACTTTTTATTTTGCCATGCTGGGTGGAGATTTCTTGCTATTTCTGGCTTACATAGTTACACGTTCTTGTTTTTCTTTAAATAAGAAATAAAGTTAATTTTTGATAAAATTAACTAGTTTGTCTTTTATGGTCAGAAATGTGCAAAGAACAAAATTATACTTTACTAATTTTTTTATTTTTGTTATAACTAGAATGTTAGGTGCTCACTGTATTCCATCACTAATTCCTTGAGTGCAAAGTACCGTCTCTCTATAATTTACATTATCAGTGGAATATGGAAAAACTAGTCTTAAGTTGAAAATACTTATTTAATTGAATTTCAGTCGTGATAGATCAATCAATTACCTACCATCAAAGCTGACAATTAAGTACAATCTACTGCCCCCTTTTCCATTTGTCTTCTTCTCTAATCAGAATCTTATCTGTTTTCTTTCTATATGGTGGCATGATTCAAGTTTCAATCCATGCTAAAATTAGAGTTGTTTATTTTTTCATTCTCGATTCCCTTGTGACCTTAAAAAGTTCTTCTACCAACATAAAAAAATGCAATGTGTTTCCTGATTGCTTTCTGTAGCCTCCAAGGAAAAATGGCGATATAGAAATGAAACAGAAGATGACAGAAATTAATATGCTAGGTTATCTTTTATTCTTGTTAAGTTGCATACTGGACCTCATTTTTCATTTTAGCATACGACCTTATTTGTTAAAATGAAAAATGAGGTCCGCTCCTCATATACAGGTCTAATTAGCATCTTGACCTGAGATTTCCTGGTTATTTGCCCTAGGCCTTCCAGATGCAATAGAAGCATTAGTTATATTTGAATCACGGAGATAGATATACAAATTTGATCAAAATTTAATTATAATAAATGTAAAATATACATGTAGGAAGTTAGTCAAAATAGAAAAAAAAAATGAATTTGAATTATGGGGATAATTTGATGAAAAATCTCATAAATTTGATTTTCTATTTTCAATTTCAGCAAGCTAGTTTCCATTTTTTTTAAAAAAAATATTTTTTGTAAATTGAGAATGGAAACAGAAAATTGTAAAAAATTTCAGATAGCAAATAAATCCTAGAGGTACTTTTTAACAACAGTAGGCTGGTAATTAATCATTGATGCAGAAACAAAACCATTTCTTCTTTTTGTATTTGTCAAAGCATAGAAACTTCTGCAAATTCCAATCTAAGCAATTTTCTTGTAGAAACGAAAATGCTGAAATTTTTGCTTGATTTTCATACCATAAAATCTTTTTTAGTAAGTATGATATGTGTCCAAGTGCCTCAAATGAGTCTTTATACATATTGTATGCACATGTTCTTATCAGCTAATTTCATGTTTCAGCTGCTAGCATACCATCTAACAGTTCTGCGAGGCTATGATGTCGACCAACCAAGGAATCTTGCAAAGAGCGTGACGACTCAATGAATGGAGGACATAAATTCTTTCAACTTCTTTTCTCGGACACCATCGCAGAGTCATTTCGACATAGGGATGAGGGTTTTTGGTTTAATTGTAAATTTCGACTCTAGATTATTTACCATCCGCTTTCAGTGTTTCTGACATCCAGTATGTAAAATATGTCGATCGCAATATAACAGAGTCGTTTGTTCAGTGAAGAATGCAATATGTTTGGCTTTACTCACTGGCTAAGATATGTGCCAAATATTAGAAGCGTTTTTTTTTTTTTGTGGAATTACCGACGGCAGAAATAGTATTGGTGCCAGATGGTAACTATACCAATTGCTCATAAACCATGCATGATTCTTCAGCCCAGGTGAATTGCAGTCATCATCAAGGAAGAATTCAATCATTCATCACCAGGTTGGTTTCGCGGCCCATTTTTCTGAAAATTTTCATTCTTAAATTATTTATTTGTTTTCTAATCAATTTGGTGTTACTTGCATCTCCATCTTTCTTCCCTGTCAATAGTTTTCAAAAAGATGCAGCTGCTCCATGATCTAAGCACAAGTTGTTCCGATAAACAAGGCTCTCTTAAATGCCACCTTGTTTGTAGCTTGTGAAGCCGAACCAAGGGATAGAATGGAATTCAAATTCCGGCCGTGGCAAAGAGTAGCAGAAACGCATCAGCCATTAACTATTTCCTCATCCACCCAAACAATACTTAAACTTTTGCTGCGCACCTACATTAGACACCCACATGATTATATATATGAACTCCAAAGGAAGTTAATGGCGACCAATGGACAACATCATCACATGGTTTCTTCCTTCACATGACCTCAATAAAAAATGAGGCCATGAAGCTGACAGGTGCCTGCCTTTTTTTTTCTCTCTCTCTCTAAGTCAGTCTTTTAAAAATTCAACAGAAATTGATGAATATTCATAACTTCTCTGTTCGCTGTTCAACGTTGAATCTGAAATCTGCAGAGTGATTCCCAGCCTTATTGACTGGTTCATGATTGAAGGCACAATCAAAAGGAGAGCAAGTAGCACAAGGCATTCATTGATTGGTATGGTGATGACTGATGATCTTCTCGTTTGAGAGTGGAAGGGATAATATTGGATGAGGTAAGTAATAAGTGCGTTGGTAGTGTCCCAAAGAGATAAGAAGGCATCGATTTAGATTTACAATAAAAATTGAATGTGACCATGGGAAATTCAGAGGAGATGACGCATGGTCTTTGACTTGTAATTTGGCCATTCATTTATTTATTATCTTTCTTCTTTAAACCAATACAGTTATCATCCTCTGGTCAACCGTCCAATGAAAGACGTGAAGCATGCATGCGCAATGGGCAGGTAAAACAGGTAGAGGTTGTTTGTAAAATTTTCTGTATTATTCATGTGTATTTGTTGGTAATAATTGTCATAACTGAAATATATTGTTTGTGTCAATATAAAATAAATAAATAAATAAATAAAATTAATCTGTATAATTTTTTTAAGTAAATAATTTAAGACCATCAAAGATATATAGAAGAGGGTCACAACTATTAATGCCCTTTAAAACACTTCTTATGACATTTTGACTTAAATAATATCCCAAGGCATTTAAAAAATTAGTTCATGTCTAAATAAAATATTAATCTTTGAGATCAAAAGGTAAATGAAGAAACAATACACGAGTTGATGCTTCTAATTTAGTAGATGAATATAACAAAAAAAACCTAATTTATAAGATTAAAATGTTTTTGAAAATTTAAATTAGATAATCTACCAAACTCTTTCTAATGTTGAAAATGGTTTCTTCAAATATGACATTATGTTGCAATAGGATATATTATAAAATTTAAACTTCAGGTTTTTTTTTTAAATTTGAAGAATAAAAATATCTCATTCAAACATTTAAAAAAAATTAAAAAGGAGTTTTTAAGTGGCAATTGGTCTTTTTATTTCCTTTCATTTTTAAATGTATTTTTTAATATTGTGAAAATTAAAAAGGGGGATGAACAAATCCCTTCCTTTTTCTCCTTCTGCGGGCGGAGCTTATATCTAATCTCGCCCTTTTCTGTCCTGCTCTATCTCCGCGGCCTTCTCTACTCTTGTTCCTCCGATTTGCCTATTCCTTGATCTCAGATAACTTCTCCGGCGGGTTAGGTCAATCTCCTGCCGAAAATTTACCTTCCAAGTGCGTACCTCTCTCTCTCTCTCTCTCTCTCTCTCTCTCTCTCTCTCTCTCTAGCTTTGTCTGTCTGCACGAATTTGTTCGAGCTTTCTGGGTAACGCACATTTGTTCTTTGTTCCTGGAGTTGGTTAGTTCGACTACTTTCGTGTTTGTTACTCGAGCTGCTTTCTGATGAGCTCTTTGTCAGTTTTGGATCTCAAACTCTAGCTTTGGCATAGTTGTTTCCGTTTGGCGTTTTTTGCTTCTCTTCAATTTCCTGTCGAAAGGTTCTTTCTTGCTTAAATTTGAGGAATTGATGCGATTTGAGTTTAAAATTTGCGGAAAGCTGCGGATTTTAGAGGATTGGTCATTGCTGATCCGTTTAATCTCGCCTTATGCTAGTGGTTTGTTTACTGATCCTTTTTAGGGAAACTTTGTTCTGTGTTATAAGTTACTGATCTTGACTTCTCTTCTTTTGTGTTTAAGAGTAGATCCTTTAGCGCTAGTGGCACCAGTTTTTGTTGCTCGTCTAGGTTTTGTTGGAGAAAGTATTGGGCCTAAGATTGTTGTTTTTTCTTCTCGGTTCTCAATTCTTCGCTAGCTCAGCGTTTCTCTCTGATTCAGCTTAAAATTCAATTTTGGACTTGTTAATGATAACTATTTTTACCATTCGGCTTTCTTTCTGGCTGTGCATCTTTGAAATGTGTTTTGGTTGCCTGGATGGAATTCTAGACCTATGTATTAATGTTTGATAGATTTTGCAAAAAAATAAAAATTATTGCTTCACAAAGCTAACTAGATTTCTTCTAACTAACTTTCCATCTGTCTGTTTCCTTGTTGATCAATTTAATTTTTCTCTTATTGTTATTTTAGATAATTTCTAGATATATTACAGGTGGAATCTTTTTTTTTCCTCATGATTTTGTTCATTTTCTTGGTAGATTTGTTGCTTCAGCATTCTGTTTCTTTAAATTTCACACAGTTTAAATGATTTAGTTTTTCCTCATTTAGTATTCACTTTCTTGCTTGTCACTTTTGTTACTGATAGTATTCCAACATCTATAACCTTTTGTATTTAGGTCACAGAAAATGAATCAGATGCAAAATGAGAGCGAGGAAACAAGAATTCAAGAGGACCTTATTGATTCACCATCTATTGAAGAAGGCAGCAGCTTGAGTTCACTAAGTGGTGGAAATCGGGTTATGAAGAAGGGACCTTGGACAGCTGCAGAGGATGGAATTTTGTTGAATTATGTTAAGAAATATGGTGAAGGAAATTGGAATGCTGTTCAGAAGCACACAGGTCTCTCGCGTTGTGGCAAAAGCTGCCGTTTACGATGGGCCAATCATCTCAGGCCAAATTTAAAGAAAGGTGCCTTCACACCGGAGGAGGAACAACTGATAATTGAACTCCATGCTAAAATGGGAAACAAATGGGCTCGTATGGCTGCACTTGTAAGTCTTCAGATTCTTTCTGATATGACAGGTTTCTTGTTTCTGTGTCTTATTAATATATTAGTTCATTGCCACCATTTCCTAATGCTTTTGACTTTGAATTTGAAAGCTTTTTTATTGATATTATCAGGATAACTTATATTGACATACCGTAGATTAATGGAGACCTACCTTTTCTCAAGTACTGCACTAATAATTGTGGAGATTAGAATTTAATTTATGATAATTTCATTTGTGCAAACTTATGCTGTACCATTTTGTATTCTGTATTATTTTCAAATTCCATGGTATTGCTTTTAGATGTATCTGACCTTAAGCTTACAATAATATGCCCTTTTTGTATGTCAAGTTTTGTGTATGTTTTACTGCATTCTCTATATCTTTTATCTACAGGTAATTTTTATATATATATTTTTTACTTTTTGAAAGTTCACAAATCCTTACAGTTGTCTTGTCCCCTTTTTCTTTATGGTTTCTTAAAATGCAAACTCATAAAGTTGTCTTATATCATATATCAATTTGGAGCCAGTGAGTCACTTGCCAGTGAACTTGTTTTTTTAGTCCTTAATATTAAATGAAATATAAAATCCATATCTACATATTATGGAATTACACCTTTCATGTGATTCTCCTTTTCCTAGTTCAACTACTTTTGTGTGTGTGCATTTTTTTTATGAGGTAGACTTGCCAAGTAGAACAACATTATTAGTTCTTCATTAGTGGATATCATCATGAATTTATTTATGCTTTACATGACAACATATCCATAACTCATAGAAAATGGTGTTTAAAGAAGTATAAAACCAATAGCGGCACTAACAATTGACATATAGGTAAACACTAATGGAGGAACTTTTTCTAATCATAGTTGGCAAGTGAACACCATTGGATTGTACCTTGCAAATATGCCCTCAATATGTCAAAATCAACCATATTTAATACAAATAAACTGAGTTGAATCAGGATCAATAAAGCGTGATCATTTTCCTCAATAAAACAACCATTCAGTAAAAAAACTTTTACCAGAATCACTTTCATCTTTGGCAAAATAGGTTGCAATTGTGTTACAGGAAAATGAATCTACCAAGATATCACCTGATTCCACACTACAGAGGCACAACAGAAAAATCAGAAAAGAGGAGGAAGAAATGATCAAAAGGAGAATTAGGAGAGAGGACCCACCAATTTGCAAAACTCAAAGGAGAGAAAATTGTTAGTTTTTGCCACTTGAATCTCAAAAGTGAGCAAAGGGATAGCAAGTAGATGGACATTGGGCAAAGGAATGCAGATCATCAAAGAGTTGTAGCAGAAGTAGGATCCTCTCTCTCAAGAGGTTGGATCACCCTCTATGAATCAAAGTTGGTGCACCTAGAAAGTGAAATGAATTGACACAACTTTATTTTTACCTCCTGTGGTATAAATAGTGTACCAAACACCTTATCTGCAATTGAGAATATCCTCCTCCAACATAACTAGAGGATAAACACAAATAATAGAAAAATCAATGCAACAGTAATAGGACAGTTCAGTTTAATCCAACATCCACTGAGAAAATTCAATCTTAGGTGCAACATCCACTAGCTTAAATCCAACATATGAACCAACGAGATATATTTTTGGTACAAACAGGATTTGAACCTGGGATTTTATACTCTCAGATCAATTTACAACTGATTGACTAATCACTAATCTCAGAAGCTGAAGCTATTAGGAAGTAAACCGACCTATACATTTATATTCTTTTTAACTGGAACCATCTTGTTATTGCATTTTACTAATAATTAAAACAATGCTCTTTAGGTATATGTTTACTTTTTTGTGTATTCCTTAAAACTTAGTATTTTTTAAAAATAATATCTTACTGAATGAATTTCTTGTCAATCACTTCTTGCTATTATACTCTTTAATGGCAATTATGTAAACTAGTATGTTGCATATCTCTATTTATATATTTATGTCAAATGATGGGGAGCCTTGGTTGTCGTATGACCTGGAGGTCACGGATTCGAGACACAGAAACAACCTCTTACAAAGTAGGGTAAGACTGTATTCAATAGATCCTTTCTTGAGATTCTGCATTGGCGGGAGCTTCGTGTATCAGGCGGCCCTTTTATATATTTATGCGAAATCCTACCTGTATTTTCAATGATTGCTGTTCTCCTGGACACTTGATGATTTATCAATGTTTTATGTGCTGTTAGTATCAATTGACTTGCTTGATTAGTTATCTTAATAGAATATCAATATGTCCTGCTTGTTGTTCTACTAAGATATCTAATGATATTATAGTATGATGACAGACAGTATTTGCACTTGTATATTGCTTCAGGTGCAATTTCAGACTACATTGTTGTCCTCAATGTTGATTTATGCATTGATTTTTGTGGTATATGTCAATTTTGCTTAGGATTTTCTCTTTCAGATATAGTCATTTTTAAAATCTGCAGTTAATTTTAATTTTTTTTTCCAGATGCCTGGTCGAACTGATAATGAAATAAAGAACTACTGGAATACAAGAATAAAAAGACGCCAACGTGCTGGTTTGCCTCTATACCCTCCTAATATATGCTATCAAGTTCCAGAGGAAAATCAGCAATACAAGAATTCCAATGAATATATGTTCAGTGACAAACAGCCCAATGCTTGCTTTCAAGGAAGCAATTTTGAAATTCCTGATATTGTACTGAACAACTTCAATGTTAATCATGGATCTCTATATAATGCTTCGCCTTTCTCAGGTATACAAGTTAATAGCCTACTCAGTCAGAGTTTTGGACTCCAGCATTGTGCCTTTGGAAATTCAACATCGAGTTGCATGAAGCACTCTGACAAGCTATACCCAGCCTTCCCCGGTAGTATCTCTGATGGGCATTCTAGGTTTGAACATATGGTGCTGGAGCCTTCAGGAAAACAACTGACTTCCATATTAGGTTATCCCTGCGATCCTGATTCCAGGAAGAACCTACAAAATTTTGGAGGAGTAATCCCTGGTAGCCATGCCCTTCTAAATGGCATATTCTCTGCTCCTGGTCCTATTCTTGGGACTTTGGATTCGGAGCTCCCTTCATTCCAATATACAGAAACTGATGGTAGTTGCTGGCCTCCATGTTCATCCACTCTTGAAGCAACTGATACGTTGGGTGATTCTCCCTCAGCAACTATTTCATTGCAATCTGAGTGTGTTTCACCAAGGCGAAGCGGTCTACTGGAAGCATTGGTTCATGAAGCACAGACAATAAGTAACCCAAATAAAGAACCATCCATCATACTGAACAATGTGGATGCACTAGATTTAGAGCTAGAAAGTGTCAATGAGACAAATTTGGAAAGCCAAAGTAATCCCCCTATTTCTTCTTTGAGTCGATCTGCTGGTGTCTTCAGTTCAAGCACCTCTCTGATCAGTGCTGGTTCTGTAGATGAGTTTCCACATCCTAACATTCTTTCAGGTAATCATACTTTATTTCTGCGTTGCTTTTCTTCCTTATCATTGTTTACTTTTGCATAGGAATTGATTTGCTTTCAGTTTAGTTTCTTTGACTAAGGTCATCAGACAGATAATTATTAGATAGTTTCTTCAGGTTCAGGCAACATGATATAGCAACTGAAAATTTTTCTGGTCATAAAGTTGGGGAGAGAGGCACTTCATTCAAAGTAGATTTCTCAAGGCCGGATTCTTTACTCGGATCAGTTTGGCTCGAATATGATTCTTGTCGTGTGAACGAACACGCTGTCCTGAATGACTCCCTTGCAACATTGCTAGGTCAAGATGTGTGCAGCGACTACAAACCTGTACCTGTTGGATCATCATCATCTCTCATGCAGGGAGTTGGACTCGACTCGTACCAGTGGAATAAAATGCCTCATGCATGCCAAATGCCTTGATTCCTTTGAGGTCTTATAATGAGATGGTATTTGGTTATGTCTGTGAGAAGAATGCATTGTTTGTATTCCATTTCATTTTGTTACTATTTGTGTTGTTGTTGTGGTGGAGAGCTGCTGTTCTGAATGACAGGATGATGACTGTTTTGTTCATGTGCAGTTTAAATGTCTACAACAATAAATCCTAAGACCTGCTATATGAATCTTATTTTGTCATGTCCTTCCATATCAATAATAATACGTAGTTGGAATGATAAAAGTACAATTAGATTTTTTTTTGTAAAATTTGTTTGAGTTTAAGATGATGCTGCTATGCTTGTTTGAGGTATCAGTGCAGTTGTTCTCCTTGGAAACATCTTCAGAGTTGCCTACGACTATTACGGTAACAAGGGTTCTTATCTTCAAGGTACCTTTAAGAGTGAAATGAACTTTAAATTTCCTATTTCAACTTGTGGATCATAGAACCACAACAGATTGTTTTATTTTTTTCTTCTTGAGGCTCTTGCATGGAAACTAGAAAGGAGGGAAAAAATGGTGGATAATTTTTTTGGGTAGTAAATAATCTAACTATTTCCGTTTCCGTTTATAATTTATTATTTGCAATAAGTTTATTATATATTTATTTGTTTATTTTGCAAACGATCAATCATTTTACACAAATAAAATTTTTATTATATAATGATTAATAAAAATGTCGATGATAATTTTTTTAAAAAAAATCAAGGAAATAGAAATTTGAGAAACTCACTCCAAAAATCAATTGATAAAAGTCCAAGATGGAAGAAAATCACTCCAAAAATGTGGAAATGTACTTGAATATATATATAAACACAAAATATGAGAGCCACAATATTTCATATTTATTTATTTTTTAAAAAACCTTAAAATCCAGGAACCTCGATTAATTTTTAATACCAATAAAATTAAATCATAATACACAATTAATATATATAGAGTTACTTTATTTGATAATTTTTCAGCACCTACTTCAATGTCATATTCCTCCATTCCTGCTTTGAGTTGATTTGTTAATCTAGTGATGATCAAACAAATGAATTTTTCAAAACCAATCTACAGCAATTATCCCATGATTGATTCTATCTTTTGTACGTTATATAACCAACAATTAAAAGGAAATTAAACTTAGCATTAATTCTGTCGAATGCGACGTCGATCAACAATTAATAATCCTTGCACCATTCACAAAAATCCTCCAGTTCAGCAAAATTGTCCGGCGATCGACTGCCAGTGCCAGGCGGCTGTGCGCTTGAGTGGGCAAGGGTGAAACAGTGATCATCCACGTCCATCATGCGAACTTCAATATCCTCTCCATAACTGGGCTCGAAGAGCAGAGCCTGCTCCAGAATTGGGAACACCTCCGGCTCGATCGTGTTCTCACCGACATGATCGACGACTGCATTGCTTTCCACCATCATTGTCATTGCCTCCTCCTCCTCCTCCTCCTCATGGTGAGCCACTGCAAAGCTTGCTCCATTCACAATTGAGTGATCATTATGGGGACGCTTCTTCTCCTCCACCAGAAGGGAACAAGTGCGGCGCAATTGAAGCAGCTGAGATTGTTGCTGCAGGCTCAAGCTTCTCTGGAACAGATTCATGTCGGCGTAGTCGGTCGAAGGGGCAGAGGGCAGAGCGTGGCGAATTAGGTATCCGCGGTTGTCGTGCAGTTGGATTTCATGGCTGTAGGGAAAGGTTAAGTCGTCGTTGACCTCCATGGTCAACGAGTAGTGGGTCAATGACACATTCATGGTCTCCTGCTGCCGCTCGGCGTCCACCTCCGTAATCAATGGAGTAGCAGGGGCCTCTCGTGGTTTGTCCTGATCGGCGAGACAGTTCTTGAGCTCGTGCCGCAAGACGGCGTGGAGGATCTCGATCTCCTTGGCCGTGATCTTGTCCTGCAATCCCTTGCTCTTCTCCACGAGGCGTTGGATCTTGTCGACGTCGGGGATCAAGTGCTTGATGACCGCGATCAACACGCTGACCTTCCACGCCTTCTTCAAGTCATGCGGCTTCTTGTAGGGCGGCGGGCTGGGGTCCTTGGGCACCCCCGTCTCGCGCCACCACTTCTCCTCCATGGTCGGCCACCATGGCGGCTGCCTGCCCTTGTCGAGCGGGTACCGGCGCTGCGGCGGGTTGCAGTAGGGCATCAGCGCAGAGAGGAGCGAGCCCAGCGTGGTGTCCTGCAACTCCTGCAGCGCAGCGAGGACGGAGAAGTCGGCGCTGATCACCCTCCCGACGAAGTCGGGGCACGTCTCCTTCTGGTACTTGCTGATGGCGGCGGGGCTGCTCCGGTCAAAGCGCACCGTCTCCTGCCACCAGGAGCGGAGGTTGTCGGAGGCGCCACTCATGGGCTTGCCGCGGTTGGGCACGATGCCGTACACAAATGCTTGGGCATTCCCGTTGTTTATCAGCCGAAGCATCTCCTCCAGGATCCGCTCCAGGATTTGCGCTAGCTTCTTCCGCCGCAGCTGCTCCTGCGCGTAATCGACTACGGCGGCGCGGCGGTCCGGGAGCTTCTCAGACCGTCGACGACCCTTGAGCTGTTTCAGGCGGATGAGACAGTCCCAAACGCGCAGTCTCAGTCTCTCCTCATCGATCTCTGCGCCGTCTTCGTCTTGCCGCAGTGGCTCGAGGTCGAAGAAACTCGACGGCGGGGCACCGAGAAGCTCGTCCAATTCAGTAGAAACGTCGTAGCTGCCATTTGTGACATGTAATTCTTCAACTGCTCTGCTCTGCATCCTCAACATCTACATAAATATTTTTGATAATTCATCAGAAATAGAATAATTATCTATCTTGTCAATCAAGTCAACGACGCCGTTCTCAAATTGAAAATTTGTAACAATTGCAGTGAAAACAATCATGAAAAATAAAATCGTGATAAATTTTGAAAAGAAAATTAACCTTATCTTGGATTTAAAATGTTGTCTGCGAAGTACAATGCTGAAAATCTTGGGATGAAATGGAGATAGGAGATAAGGAATGTATATCTTGAAATTTATATACTTGTGTTTGGAGAGATTTGTTTCAATATTATATTGACTTTTTTTTTTTTATATGGAAAGAATTCAACAGTGTATTTTTTCTATGATACACTGGTTGACTTTATTTACAAAATGACCGTTGTGCCCTCAAACAGCCATAACAAATTCTTTTAAAAACTATTAAGAAGCACTGAATAACTGGTACGCTAGTTATTTTCTTTAATTTTTTTAATAAAAATGTTTGTTTTAATAAATCAAACAAAAAATCAATAATATATTAATGGGAAATACTTACTCTTTTTTGTTTGATAATTTATTTAGATTTTCAGAATCTTGTTATATATGCCATTGAGAACTTCCATTAGTGTCTCTTTATAATATATTATAAGATTGAACCGTATATATTTTATTTATGCACGTACCAAATAAGATTAAGATTAAAATATTTATTCACTGAGACTAACTTATTTGGGCTAGCTGTACATCTCGCCATATACAATTATTCATCCAAAGTGCAATATATATATAAAGGACTAACTAATATACAAATATAATAAAAAAACATTTATAAAATTTATTAAAAGAAACACAATTTTGGCACTTATTTGGAGACGTGATGATTGTGGTGGTGGTGGATAGAGGCGGCCACCTGCTTGGCCCATGAACGTAGCTGTTTCTTCATGTCAGTTCCAAAGACTGGAACACTGACCACCGATAACCGTCTGCGTCCATTGCTCGACCAAGCTTCAGAAAGATACGGCCTCCCTTTACCCTCCTCATCCTCTTCCTCTTCCTCTCCCTCTCTGCAGCTTTCCTCGTCCATTGCCAGTCTCTGCAGCCCTGGTATCATGCTCATGATCCCCAAGCTCAGTTCCTCCTTGCGGAACACAAAGCCCAGATCCATGAACCCCTTCACTTCGTAGTTCTCCAGCTCACTCAGGCTCTTCTGGCTCCTCAGTTCCTTCCTTGCACTCCCGTCGAAGTTGCAGCTCAAAGCAGGGCACGACTGCGTTTCTTGCGGGCTTAAACAAGACTGCCCTGCAGCAACGCTCAATTTTGCTGGCCTCCTGTTCTTAAATCTCGGCTGCAAATATATATGTGTCAGTTCGATCGTCTGTATCTTAATTTTTTAAAGGAGGATGGATAATTATGAACAGTTAGTAGTCATACCTTTTGTGGATTGCAGTTTGGAACAGGTTCCGGGGATGAGCATGTGATAAGGAGGATGTTTGTATGGAACCAGCTCTTATCCATGGCGTCTGGGAAGCAGAATGGGGAACTTATGGAATCCATGAATCCCTGTTACTGGACTTCAGTTCTGGGCTATTGATCAATAAAAGGGGCTATTGATCAATTTGTGTAGGATGGTTCAGCAAACACATGGCTGAGCATTTTGAGATTTTTCACGAAAGTAATAGTTGAAATTCCTCAGCCAGGAATCAGATCTTTAAATTTCTTCACGTTGGGTTGCATTTAATGGCGTGGATTGTAGAAAGATCAGTGTCAACTTTTTTCTTTCCTTATCCACTTGGTTGGTTAAATCTGTCAAACGTGCAGAAAACATTTCTGAAAGACGAAAAATAATTGTGGCTGGCAGTGCATAAGGAGGGAGGGACACTAGGAATTTGGTAATTGATTTAAATTTCTTTTTTCTTGAAGAGGAGGAAGATTATCAGCATTGTTTCGGAGGAACTTGTTCACATAACCACAAAAAAGTGGTTAAAATTATTTGGAATATATAATTCACGAAGCATGTATATAATCTCAAATCATTACCTCCTAAAATCGATCTCCGATCATTACACTAGCAATATCATGCACCCATTATTTGTGCGAACGTCCTAGATAAATCTCAGTCAGTCTCTTTCTACAAGTTTTCCACCGACCACTAAAACACTTACACAATCCAGATGCCCAACATCCTTTGATTCCAAAAACACAATGAGATCAAATTAAACTAATGATTCCAAAAAAAGAAATTTTGGCATTAATATTTTTGATATTAAAAAAAAATTACTAGTAATTATTTCAAAAAAATTAATGATGATTATGCAAGAAAACCACTCATTCCCGGCAATGCAAGATGTGTGAGAAATTTAAATATTTTCATCCATCACATATATGTTTGAAAGAGATTTCAGTTTGAGAGATTGAAAAGTTTTATATATCAGTCTTTTCTCCATGCATTTCTTTAGAGAAAAATTTGAATTTTTTCCTTCTTTCCTGATAGAAAATCCTTCTCAAAGCATGCATATTTAAATTAAAACTGAAATACTCATGCAAATTCTTCCCTCATCAATTTTACCAAGCCTTCACGATTCACTATTCTTCACCGTTATTTCAGTTTCTCTTGTTGTTCTTGCTATTTTAACTTATGGCCCGGCAAGAACCACATTGAAGATGTCACATGGTTTTAACAGCAATTGGCTTCGGACACGGGACAGTAAAGCTCCTATGCCGCTGAGGAACACACGGAATATTATTTATAGGAAAACAAAACATGATTACTAGAAACATATTTGCTTTCATACAAAACTAGTCTACTAAAGCATTAATTGCTAGCAGTTTGCATTTTGAAGAGTTCACACCACCATCATCATCACGGTGGCAGACGCATCTGGCCTCTACACTCTGTTGCTTAAACTGCATGAATATTGATTGCATATATGACCTCATTTTCAGAGGTTTAGTCTACTAGGACGAAAACTAAACAGGAATCATCTGCGAAAGCAGTGTTCAATTTCAGAATTTTCAAGAGCTCGCCAATTTCCTACTGCAGGCCTCTACTTCTCTGCAGCATTTGCAAGTTTCTTTTGTTTATACCACATCTGAATGCTGAACTAGCAACGTCAACTTTTGGAGCTGACAATGAACTGGATACTTGGCCTTCTTGTCTACCTTTACTTTTCAAGTACTCTGCAGTCCGACTCTGGACTGGTTTGTCACAGAGTGCAGATATTAGTAAGGCTACCAGTGTCATTGTTTACCTAAAATATCTCAAGTTACAATGTAGGTGATAAATGGATTGAAATCTTGGTTCAAATAGTGATAATGAATGGGCTAATATAAACTGAGTTGCATAAACATAGACAATTTCTATAGTGCCATAATTATTTCTTTTGTTTTCTTAAACAAACTGCCTAGAGACACTTTTGGTATAATTCCAAACAGTTTGCTGTAAATTCTGCATTTCTATTGTCGTGTTAGGTGGCAGTATCAATCAAACCTTACCTTATTTGGCCTATCGTTCAGCAGACTGGTTAGCATAGTCAAAACATAGAGATGAGATTTGGGGAGCCTTGTGAGATTGTCATGTGCACCTTACAGTAGAAATAATTGAAAATGCTACAACCCTTTGTACTTGTATAAGAATGGTAAGATGAATGTGAGTGTTACTATTTTTTTTTGTTAATGTTTACAAGCAATTAGGAGTTGATAAAATGAGAAAACATACATTGAGATAGTATGGTTATGTTAAAAAAATGAGTAAATGACTAATAAACTCTATGATTAGAGAATTAAATCAACTAGAGTAGGTGGGAGGGGTAGAAGGGAGCCAAAGAAAAATTTAGTTAATGTAACAAAAAAATGATAATTTGAAATATTATCAGTCGTATAGCTTTGCATAGAACTAAATGGTGAGAAAAACTATGCAGTTCACCTCAAGTTGTTGGGACTACCTTAGCTTGATGATGATGATAACAACTAGAATATACTTTCCCAACATCTTTAACAAATGTTCCCTCATCATCCTCTCACACATTGGAAAACAATTCTACCTAGGAAAATGAGTTGATAGATGCTAAACTAGTATATCTAATGCTTATCCACAAACCTATTCTATAGTAAACCAAGTGGCATTAACATCTTGTGTTTGAACTATTTAGCTATGAATTACCATGAAACACCATTGAAAATGCAAAAAGATGAAGCTAAAGTATGACCTCCACATTATTTTTAGTGTGAGAAATACAACTTGACATTGAAAAGCATATTTTGTTGGATAATATTGAGTATGCCTCAGACCCAAGATTTTTCATGAATCTGGATTTGTCAAATTTCAATGCAAAAATGAACCTTTTTTCCACACAAAGAACATGAGCTACAAGAGAATATTGTCTTTCTCATATTCTAAATTTCTGGTTTCCTTTGATATACCTATCCTATTTTTACTGACAAACTCCTTTAATAAAATTTCCATTTATATATTTTCACAATTCTAATGCAAGTGCACAAATATATTGGCCAGTATCTAGTATGAATTTCCCAGAGAAATCCACTATCTTCATATAACATGATTATATCTATATTGAAATCATTGCCATATACTGCTGGACACTCTTTTCATGAAAGATAAAAGGGGGAAAACAATCTTTGAATGGTTATTTAAACCTTGCTCTACTTTATGCTTTTGAACTAACTCAACACAAAACATTTCGTCCTTATATGATAGTCAATGTCAAGTGACTGACCAATTCTAAAGCATATTAACTACTGTCTTGCTTAAAGTGCATGTAATGGCATTCCTAGTAATCGTGATTCTAGAAGTCCAATAATACATTTATTAAGATCAAGTTCTAGACAATCCTTTTCATTTGAATTGTAAACATTTAGTGATTGAGAAATGACAACAATATGATATCTCTATCAAACTAACCCATATGTAATCAAACAAGATACCAGAACGTCCTGCAGTTAATGATGTTGCCATGTCTCTGAGATTTTCAATATTCTTGAGAGTTATATGCTTGTTCATGGAAGGCATGACATCTTCTCTATGTTCATTCTTGTTACTCTGGATACATTGAAGGGCCTTTTCAAAACCCTACAAAGTTACATTAAAAAAAAAGTCAAAAAGAAGAATCATCACAATTATGAAATTTGGTCACTGAACATTTATTTTTAAGCCTTCGTTGAAGAAAATTTCATAAAGAAACAAATATATAGAAGTTGAACAGTAGGAGAAAAGAAAAAAAGTAAATAAGAATAACAAGATTCGCCAACAAGAAACTGGTTAAATTGAAATCCTATATTTTCGATCTGAAATTGAACTTGAATGTTCAAGTGTTACTTGTTGGAGATTGAGCCAACAATCTTTATATTGCATTGTTGTATTTGAGATTTGACTCATAACATTGTAATTGTAAAAATTCACACATTGTACCATATAAGTATATCTGTTTATTAATCAACAGAATTCTTGGTAATTGACTTATAGTACATTGATATTTATAAAAATACTAAAAATTTTCATATGGATCTAGTTTTATTAGCACACTGTTCGCTCCTTGTGAGCCAACTTTGCATTCAATATTCTCATGCATCTGTTAAATAAGCTTATAATGTTTGTTTAGTTTAACTTCTTTATAGCTGTTCTGGCATGTAATGAATCCAATAGATAAACACATGACATGAAAAGTTTTCTAAAGAACAACCATTCTATCAAAGAAAGAACAAATTAATCAAACAACAAACCAAGTTAATCACTGGTGGAAAGACACAAGCAAATTGCACTTTACCTGTATGGCAATTGGATAAAATCCATTATCAAGTGAATCCTTAGCGAAAGTTAACCATTCATCATATGAAACTTCGAGACCTTGAACTTTAACACAATTTGATTCTCGCAAGATCAAGGCTTCATACTTTAGTGCTAAGCAACTCTACAAAAGAACATTGCTGATACATGTTACAAGTTACATAAATATGGCTAAACATGGCAGATAAATCTCAAATAGGAATAGGAATCATTAATGTTAAGTTCAAATTCTTCAATCAGATGTGAAAAATTAAATAAATCAGACAACAAAATAATTAAAAAATGTGTTGAATCACCATCTGAAATCTTCTCACCAAATTTAATCAACTGTCAATAAGATCCTGAAAAATGTCAAGGTTGTCCATTAGATCTCTATCATCTAACCTTTATGGCATTCAAAGTTGTAGCCTTGTTAACTGCAATATCATAGGTATTACATTGAAGGCATGATTTGATGATACAAATATCTCGTCATGATTTTTTCTACCATATCTACCCTAATATATTAGCAAATGTGACATCTACAATCATCAGAAAGAGAAACAAGACCTCTCACTTAAGCTGTTATGGATATATTCTCCATGTGGACTAGGCTTGAGAAGGATGAATCAATCAACCAAATGGTCTTAGTTAAAAAAAAAAAGATTAATCAATCAACCACATAGACTTGGCTCACAAGGAATCAACCAATTGATTATAGATAAAAACTAATCATTTAATCATGATTGGATTTTTAGTTAACACTAGGTTATGTAAATTGGAGTAAGTTATTTTACTAGCTCTCAATGTAATTCTACAAATAGACAAGCAATATGAGGTCTAAAGGCATTAGCATTTATTACAATAAATCTAGTGTGCAAGACTTGGATTCCCTCCAATGAGTTCAATCTATGTCTTTCTTCTTATCTAGAGAAAGCCATCCCTCCTTCCTTCCAAGTTCTTCCCTCCGCTTCTATCATAGGAAGTTGAAACTAGAAGGGCAGAGTGATCCATCCTCTCAATCTCCTAAAGGATCTCCACATGGCTCTGTGATAGCAGCACATTGCCCGTGGACCTGATTCTAAGCATGACATAACCACTGAATAAAGAATCCTCCATTGTTTCCTAAAATCCTTGTCATGCTCAAAATAAATTTGTCTCGCATATTGAATTCTCTGCCCCGCTATGAAACTCTAGATGCATCATTCATTCAATTAACAACCTTTGCTATGGTATTAGCTGCCGCTAGGATTGTATCTGTGCTACCATCATTTATTACTACCGTTTTTGGTATGACATTATTGACACCGCCGTGGAAAAGTAAATTTTGCAGCATCATATTAAACAAAGAGGTATCTATGTTTCTCAATGCTTGATCAAACAAATCAAAAAAACCAAAGCGGAAGGCTCACTTCACCATCGCCGACGAGAGCAAAAGCTCCAACGAAGAACTGAACGATCCTGAGTTTCTTCTCCACGGTCATGCCTGAGGCTCCTCCCATCACCGACGAGGCTTCGGATAGCAGAAGGCCCCGCAGAGCCACTCTGCTCACGAGAAGAGATTCAACATCGCGCGCAACCAAAATGGACTCCAAAATACGAAGCGTTGCGCCGTCAAATCTAGCGAATGGATCAAGATCAAAAGGCGCCTGGGAAGGACAGAAACAGAGGCGGAGAGAGAGAGAGAAGGTACGCGATCTCGTACCTGCGTTGCTGGAGATGAGAGCGAAAGAGGGCGACAGCCTCGGAGGCCGATCGAGACATTTGAACTCGCCGCGGCGACGGAGAAGAATAGCGGCGTCATTTGCTGCACCAAGGGCTCTGTTTTATAGGGCGACGAAGGAAACGCACAAATACCTTCTCATGTTAAACACAGTGGCTAAGCTCGTGGCCTTGTTCTACGCAAAAATAAATAAATAAATAAATAAAATTAAAAAAAAATATTATTTTAGAGATTCTTTATACAATATTATTTTAGAGATTCTCTAAAAATGAGTGCAAACTTTTGTTATTTTAAAAAGCTTCTGAAAGCGATCACAAAAAGATCGTACTAATCACTGCAGTTTCTTTCCTTTCAAGCAATCACAAAAAGTTTGTGAAACCACTCTGTTCTTAATTAGCTTTCCGCGCCGGTGAACCTTCACCATCACATCCTTAGACACCAAACGATCAACACTACAATAATGCTATTCATGTTTCTCTCAACAATTCAGTTATTCATACAGAAATTCGACAACATGGTTTGGCACAATTCCCTTCACCTTACAGAGCAAGCAACACCATTTCCCAACCATCACAATTGGCAGCTCACCGGAAATATTCGCAGAAATAAAAGCAAGCACTACTGCTCTAGTGTTGGGCATGCGTGCATGGATGACATGGCTAAGAAGAGTAACCATGCTGCTGCTGCTCATCTCGTTCCCTTCTTGTTGTCCTTGATCTTAGTTTTGGTGATCGCCATCTCGCTTTCCTACGATAAAGTGAATCGCATCCTCCCAATTAGCACACTCGAGCACCAAGAGCAAGAGGCAATGAGAAACGACACTACTGTGAGCGATGCACCTAGCACAGAGTTGGAGGGTTGTGACTTGTTCACCGGGAGGTGGGTTTTCGATGAAGAGAGGCGCCCATTGTATTCGGGGCTGCAGTGCGAGTACATGCATGATGAGGTAGCTTGCGAGAAGTATGGCAGGAGGAATCTCAAGCATCAGCAATGGAGGTGGCAGCCAAATGGATGCAACATCCCCACGTATGATACTTCTCCTTTCCAGCTGCAAGCAAATCATTCCAATCTCAATCAATGAAACTACTAACGTTGGCATACAGGTTTGATGCTCGCAAATTGCTAACAAGATTAACAGGAAAAAGAATGGTGTTTGTGGGCGACTCCCTCAACCGGAATCAATGGGTATCAATGGTGTGCATGGTGGAGTCTTTTATAAGCAGTGAGAGCAAATCTATGATCTATAATGGCTCACTGATGTCCTTCAGAGCGAAGGTATAAGATTTCCATGTCTGCATCTGAAACTTATGTTTGACTTGGAGTATAATTTGCAGGATTTCAACGCATCGATTGACTTCTACTGGTCTCCTTTGTTGGTAGAATCTAACTGTGATGATCCAGTGCACCACAGAAAGACAAACCGCATCATGCGGGCGAATTCGATCGAGACGCATGCTCGACGATGGGCAGATGCAGATATACTCGTGTTCAACTCTTATTTATGGTGGAAAAAGCCTGGGATGAAGATGAAGGTCTTGTAAGTTACAGAAAGAAAACATTTGAATGCTCTATTACTTACTTTCTTTCGTTGGCCTAATTTAACTGATTTGAGTTTCATATTTCTTTGGCAAGGCATGGATCGTTCGAGGATGAGATCAAGAACGTAGAGGAGTTGGAGATGGTAGAGGGCTTTGAGTTAGCACTGAAGGAATGGTCCAGTTGGCTCGAATTGAATCACAACCCCAACGCCGAGCTTTTCTTTGTCAGCTTGTCACCAACACATGTTTGGTCAGTATCGCCATTCAGATTCGTTACTGCATTGTCTAGCTTAATTATTGATTGATTGATACAGAAACTTAGAATGAAAGGTATCGTTTTGGCAGGGGAGATGAGTGGGGTGCAGCAAGCAATCAAAATTGCTACAATGAAACAGAACCAATTCACAGAGAAGGGTATGCAAGTAGAGGATCAGATTACAAGATGCTGCACATGGTTGAGAACACCATCACGAAAATGAGGCGAAAAGGCCTAAGCGTGCAGTTGCTTAACATAACTCAGCTGTCAGAGTATCGAAAAGATGGGCATCCCTCTGTTTACAGGAGATATTGGGTCAATCTAACTCAAGAACAGCTTGCCAACCCTACTAGCTATTCAGACTGCACACATTGGTGTGTTCCAGGAGTTCCTGATGCATGGAATGAGCTTCTTTATAGTTACATTGTTTTGTAAGCAGGATGCAATTTCTACCTATTTTTGCTGCTGAATTGAAGCAACGACAGAGTTTCTCAATTTTAAAAGATATCATGCCTAAGTATTAGATAAAGTTTAATTTTAAGATTAAGGCTCATGTACATGTCAAACTAATATAATTAAAGTATTCTATATACTAAAATTTTATCCAACATTAAAACTGTCAATAGCATTGTTATGGGTCGGTATATATACCTTGGTCAAGAAAGTTAAAATTTGATCCAGATGGAGACGACACGTTGGACATAAGGCTTGACTTTAGGGTTAAATAGCTCGGTTTCACATCCTAAACTTTGCACCTGAAAATTGAAATCCACACTCGAGCTCCCCACCCAAGCAAGGAGGTTGAGCCCTGATGCTCCTTGCTTGACTCGGCAACCAGCCCCGCTCAGAATAAAATGTTGTCTTAGTTCAACCTGGGCTTCAACACCTGACCCCTCCGGACACACTCTCGTTCCATACCCGACTCTAAGCTATAACTCAAGTCCCTGCTCAATATCCTATTCCGTGCTCTACTCAGTGTCCTGCTCAGTATTCAATCAGCTCGTTCCCTCCAAGTCCAACTCCTGTCACTCCGTCACTCAACTTGTCAGATCGTCGCCAAAGGGGCACATGTTGTGATATGATATTTGGAATAGCTCATCTAGCCCATTAATGCACCATGATTTATGATGGTATAAGCTGATATTGTATCAGGCGTGGGTAATAGAACTTTTCGCTACAGCAGCGACGGTGATGAAATATTCTCCTTACCAGCGATGAGATATCTTCTTTGACAAAATCTTCACTGATGGGATATTCTTCTTAATTAAGATAAGACATCTTTATCTCTCTCTTGTAATTTTATATAACGACTCTATTCTCTCGTGGGTGCAGGTATGTACACATGGCCAAGAACGTTCTTACTTCTTCATTTTTCGTGCTTGCCTCTCCTGCTGCAGCTTTATTTGAGCGTCGGAGCAGCTAAGTCAGGACACCTCTGAGTCCTGACCGCCGTTCTCACTCTCATCTCTCTCCTTGCAGTTCAACGCTTAGTGGTACGTTAGAACTTGACACCCTCCTTCTTAGCTGGTCATGGGTACCGTTTTGGTGAGTCAACATGCCAGTCAGGTGTCTAATGACTCATCTAAAAGCGATCTTGAGCAAAGAACAAGCATTTTAAAGAAGAAATTAAACTTTAAGTATAGTTTTGTTAATGTAATAGAATGAATGTTTAATTCTCACCATCTCCTCCTACCTTCACCAACAGGGATACTAATTGGTAATGCAATAGCATCATATATAGCTTCTTAATTAGTTTTAAACCGATATTAGATCTTCACCATAAAGTATATACGTACACTGTGTAGGGAAGCAAGGATTAAGTTGAGGCCGAGTGCTGGTTAGAACTGAAACCAGTGCATACATCAATCTTGTCGTAACAGAGTGGGTCAGCAGTGGTTTCCTCTGCTTTTGACTGAACTACTAGTCTACTACCTTGTTTCAAGATTTGATGGTTGTTGTTCACCAGCTAATAGATAGTGTAATCACATTTCCTTGAACCATAAGGAAATATATGTTATTCATAAACCAATCCAATTGAATCCATTGATCGATCGATACCAATGGATTCATCTGCATTTCAGTATGTAAATGTCATCATCAACTTTATGGTCGGTAATAGCTAGTTCATCCATGTACCTAATTAGTTACTATATATCAAACTCTAAGATAAACCTTTAACAGTTCGTGGAAAATTTAAACTAATTAAATTCTTCAAACGCAAGTTACATGAGCAAGATAAACTCTAGCACCTATCCATACAACAAATTAAGAAGTGAATATATCAGACAATTAAAGGACACGGTGGTTATCTTTCTCTAGAAGCAAGAAAGGTAGACTTTTGAAGCCAAAAGTCAGATCGACTAGAAATCGAAATTAATAAGGTCAGATGATCGACGAGATAACTCAGCCAAAAGTTGCATCTTGTCCACCAACCCTAACCAAACCTGAGACTTACAAATTTTCAACAGTTCTTCCAAGAAGCAAAAGAACAGTGGCATTTCTTGATCAGATTAGACTGAGCATTATATTTCAAAAGCAATCTGTTGGTGCATGCAAAAAAAGAATTGCTAAAATACATGCAAATAGGTTTTTTTTAGAGAAAAGAAATTAAAGGTTAGAAACATCATTATGATGCGTTGTCTAAAAGAGTTCACTTGCAAACTTGTGAAGGAAGCATTTCTGAAATTACTATGTCTAACAAAGAACCTAGAGAAGTGGGTGCACCAAGCCACCAACTGCCTCACGATTCAACGAGCAGTTTGATCATATAATATACATGTATTTGTGAACGATGTGAAAATAACTCAAAAAAACATGCACAAAATCCAAACCTAATCCGCCAACCACAACAAACCACCTTCGAAGTTCTCATGCATGCATTCTGGCTGCACCCCTTTCTTCACTAGCTAACCGCTATATAAGACGACGTACGTTCCTTCTTCTTTCCATTCTACATCAGTCGCTGCCTCCCTGATATCTCAAACTTCCAAGCACCACTGCCTGTATGGAGTGTTTCGCCAAAATTAATCTTCTTCTTACCTTCCTTTTAGGTCTCAATTCACTTCTCTTTTATGGAATCGACGCAGAAGTGCAGCACCACGAATTTGTGGTGATTAATTTTTTCTTTAGTACTCGATCTTTCTCAGTTCTCGAGTGAATCAAAGCCATGAATGACTGAGTGTATATGCAGGTGCAAGAGACGCCGGTGAAGAGGCTGTGCGTGGCTCATAACATCATCACCGTCAACGGGCAGTTTCCGGGGCCGACCATAGAGGTCAAGAACGGCGACACGATCATCATCAATGTCGTCAATCAAGCGAAATACAGTGTCACGATTCACTGGTATACTCTACATTACTTAGATGCCCATTGATCGGTAATCAAAATTACTTGTATAATCGACGGTGCAATTCTTATGTGGTATTGAATAAGGCATGGAGTGAGGCAGCTGAGGACAGCGTGGGCGGACGGGCCGGAGTTTGTGACGCAGTGCCCCATCAAGCCAGGCGGCAGCTACAGGTACAGGTTCACGATCGAGGGACAGGAGGGGACGCTGTGGTGGCATGCGCATAGCTCCTGGCTCAGGGCCACTGTGTATGGAGCTCTCATCATCCGTCCCAAGGAAAACGCTTCCTACCCATTCGCCATGCCTAAGAGAGAGATCCCTCTCATACTTGGTACGCTACAAGTATTTTCACTATGGATGGAGTAGTTATGGTCCTAGCATATAGCAAGTATATACAGTTCATGGCTTTGCAGCTAATCATCACGAATAATGGTGTCAGAGTATGTATGTTTATAATTATGATGAGAGCACTCAGAAGAGGTGCGCAGAAACAGTAGTACTAGACTAACATCATTATCGATCGAATATGGTATACACTGATTCTTCAAGCAAACTCGACGTTAATTATTATGTGCAAAGCTAATGTTTCATCTGATATCGTAGTAAATCTAAGATATTATAATGAGCAACAATGATAGATTGAACCAACTTTTCCAGAATTATAATGAAGCAGTCGTATAGCCAAGGGTTTTAATTTGTGACGAAAACAGGGGAGTGGTGGGATAGGAATCCCGTTGACGTCGTCAGAGAAGCAACGCGCACCGGTGGCTCTCCCAACATCTCCGATGCCTTCACCATCAACGGGCAGCCCGGTGATCTCTATAACTGCTCCTACAAAGGTATTATATTCCTCCATCAGCTCCAATAATATATATAATTACCTACCATCACCTGAAGTGAACGATTGATTGCATGCAGAGACCACTGTGATTCCGGTGAAGGCCGGCGAGACGAATCTCCTCCGTTTCATTAACGCTGCGCTCAACACCGAGCTCTTCGTCGCCATCGCTAACCACAAGATGACGGTGGTGGCCACCGACGCCTCGTACACCAAGCCCTTCACCACCTCCGTGCTCATGCTCGCTCCGGGTCAAACCACCGACGTTCTCGTCACCATGGATCAACCTCTCTCCCGCTACTACATCGCGGCGCGCGCCTACGCCAGCACCAGCGCCAAGAACGTAGCCTTTGACAACACCACCACCACCGCCATCCTCGAGTACGACTGCGGCTGCACCCGACCGGCTCCACCCCCACAGCCCATCTTCCCCGCACTCCCGGCCTACAACGATACCGCCGCCGTCTCCGCCTTCAACGCCGCGATTAAAAGCCCCTCCTCCGTCGAGGTCCCCGGCCCCGTCGATGAGAACCTTTTCTTCACCGTTGGTCTCGGCCTCTTGGACTGCCCCAAAGGAAAGACTTGCGACGGGCCCAACAATACCCGCTTGGCCGCCAGCATGAACAATGTCTCGTTCGTATTCCCAGAGGTCACCTCCCTACTGCAGGCGCACTACCAGCGGCTGCCGGGCGTCTTCACCACCGACTTCCCGGCGGTGCCACCTGTGCCCTTCGACTACACGGCGGAGAACGTGAGCAGTAGCCTGTCGCAGCCGGTGAAGGCGACGAAGTTGTACAAGCTGAAGTACAACTCAGTAGTGCAACTGGTGCTGCAGGGCACCAGCATCGTCACCGGCGAGAATCACCCGATCCACGTCCACGGCTACGACTTCTACATTCTAGCGGAGGGGTTCGGGAACTTCAACCCGGCCAAGGACAACGCCAAGTTCAACTTGGTGGATCCGCCGATGCGCAACACCGTGGGCGTGCCGGTGAACGGCTGGGCCGTCATCCGCTTCGTGGCGAACAACCCCGGCATCTGGCTCATCCACTGCCACTTGGACGCGCACATCACTTGGGGGCTGGCCATGGCCTTCCTGGTGGAAAATGGAGAGGAGGAGCTGCAGTCCCTTGAATCCCCGCCCCCTGATCTGCCGGCTTGCTGACCAACTTCATCATTTACATCATTTGATTCGATGAAAATTTCTATGATTTTGTCCTCTGTTTTTTTTTCTTCCATGTAAGCGCATGCAGAAATAAAAATTAATGGTAAATAAAATTTGCTTCAAATTATTCACTCAGCTATATTTTTCTTCTAGAAAACGATCATTAACTTAAAACTAGATTTGAACAATCGCTCAAGGTCAAACAGTTCGGTTGACTGAATAGATATTGGTCGTTGACTAGGTTTTGAAAAGTATTGACTTGAGACCTTGTCGCCGAATTTGGCAATTCTGCCGTGTTTAGCAAGCAGTCATTAGCGCGGCGCGTCCCATGAATTAAATGCCTAAAAGGGACCAAAACCTGCAGGCGGCAATCCTGTCGTCGCCCCTGAAAAGTGAAGATGGAGAGGATCGCAATTCCACCTCACTCTCCATACATTAGCGCGCGTAATCATTGTCCCTCGCACGCTCGTTCGCGTTGTTGTTCCCCTCCCACTTTCTCTGCTCATCGTCGGTGGAGTCCTTCCCACTGATGAAGCCATTTGCCTTCCCAACTATGCAAGCAACGCTCTTGCTGCGTAATTACCTTCCTCAAAATTCTCACCAGCAAATCTTCTCTCTCTCTTCCCAATACCATTTCCAGCTCAATATTTACTGAGTTTCCTTTCTTTGCCTCGCTGCAAGAATTCTTAATTCTTCCATCCATAATCATATCGCCTATGCTTAATCTACTGCTATATGAGATATGAGTGAGTATATGGGACGCGCCTTTCCCTTCTTCCTCCTCAGTCTCCGCCTCTTCCTCCACTGCGCATGCTCTGCCTTGACCTTCCCCACTGGCCGGCGTGTCACCGTCGGCTTTCCTTCCCCGTTCCAGCCAGGCTTCATAGGGAGAGCCTACGTGCTCACCGCCGGGGAATGCCCCTCCGGGTTTACGGGCGGCGCTCAGCGTCGAGGCCGTCCAAGGCCGCTACTCCTGCTCCATGGTCGTTCTCCTCGGAGGCTTGAAGGTGTGGTCATCAGACCATTCTGCGAGATTCACTCCGGCCGGAAGCTGTATCCTCGATCTCACCGTCGACGGCGACCTGCAGATCAAGGACAGCACCGGCCGCGTCGGATGGCGTTCGGGAACTCCGGGCGTAGGCGTGCAGGTAACTTGCCATCTTCGTCGATCGGCACAATCGTATTGAATTGGACGTGTACAAATATTCGCCACGCGTTTCTTGAAACAGAGTCTCCGCCTTAAGAAGAGAACAGGCAATCTCATCCTCACCGACGCGACGAACCGAACCAGATGGCAAAGCTTCGACCACCCGACGCACACGCTGCTCTGGAGACAGCAACTCAATTCCTCTGGCAAGCTCACGTCCTACGCTGTCAATTCCTCTGCGTCCTACTCCTTCGAGGTGGAGCAGGACAAGGTCGCAGCCTACCTGCATTGGAAAGGCAACACCTACTCCTACTGGGAGCTTAAGCCTCGGCCGGGCAGAACAATCGCGTTCGTCAAGCAGGCATCCAACGGGCTCAAAGTGTTCGACAAAAGATCCAAGAAAATTGCTCAAATCCTGGCAATGAATTCTGAAGCTGTTAGATTCTTGTCCCTAGGAAGCAAAGGCAACGTCGGCCTCTACTATTACTCTGCCTCGCGAGGCGAGTTCGAGGCGTCGTACAAAGCTCTCCGGTTCTGTGACCTTCCGCTTCCTTGTGGACCTTACGGCGTCTGTTCTCCGACTGAAACCTGCTCTTTTCTGCAAATTTCCGGACTGGAATACCACGCCAACTTCTGCGAGTCGGCGACGGCTGACGTTGAGATGGTGGAACTGGAAGGGATCGTCACTGTGCTGAGAAGCCCATCGCCGACGGTCAACGTGAGCAAGGAGGAGTGTTTGTTTTCCTGCTTGGAAGATTGTTCTTGTGCTGCCGCTTTGTACCTGAATGGAAATGGCAATGGCGTGGTCGGTGCCGGAGACTCGTGCCACCACTACAGCCTCGTCGGCGGCGCACGAGAGGTCGAGATTGGAGCCGATCAATCTAGCTATTGGATCAAAATCGCGAAGAAAGCGAGTGGGCGTCGTGACCCTTCTTCCGGACTGACGATGAAGGTTCTTGTCGGCGGCGGTATCGTCGATGGGGTTGCGCTTTGTGCGATCATCGCAGGACTTTTATACTATTTCATCAAAGTTCGTAAAAGTCCAATTGAATCAAGAACTAATCATTGAGGAATCTCAAAATGTATTTTTTTTATTCCCTTAATTACCATTCAATTTGACTATCAAACACAAAAATTCTTTAGAAATATGATTTTAAAATTTTAAAAACATTTTGGAAAAAACTAAAATTAGTTTTTATCAATTATTGGTTTTCTATAATTGTGTAAATTACTAAGAATGTGCTTGGGAGGAGAAGAGAGAGACATTGTTAATGGATTAAAAAATGGTTAAAATTAATTGAAAATGAATGGGGAAATAAATGCATCGGGAAACAAGAGCACGGGGAGAAATTCAAGTGTTCATTTGATAACTAGATCGTGTCTCTACTCTTCTCCTACAAGCCTCCTCTCTCTCTCTCTCTCTCTCTCTCTCTCTCTGAGCCATGGGCGCGGACCAGGCAGAATTAGGGTTTTCTCGGTGAGCCACGCCGACGGCATCATTCCTCGCTCCATCGTCTCCATTTTCGTTCGGCATCGTCGCTTTATTTATTCCTGACTGCGCTGCTCAAGGAAGCTCTCCCTCTCGGTCGCTTGCTCCATCAAGGTTCCGATTCGATTGTGGCTCCTTCGGACATTGGGTGATTCTAGGGTCTTTTCGCCGTCATCGGCTTGCTTGCCGTATTGGGATTTGGGGATTCTTCGACTCTGCGTTTTTTTTTCTTGGAGGTCGAACACGCCGGGATTGAACGGTGGTTGAGGAAGAATCGAGAAACGCTGTAGCCGAAGAAGATTCGGTTTCCCCAGCTCGCAATCTGTTCGGTCTCGTTTGGATATTCAGATAGTCTCGTCTGGCTAGGGCGCTGGTTCTTGAATAATGTGTATACTTTGTGTAGTTCCGAGGTGGTCGCGGAAGATTGCCACCTTGTTGCCTTGGCTGTTGTTCCCAGTTCTTCTATTTTGGGGAATGTCGCCGCTCCTACCTCCGCGGCTCCGCTTTGAGGTCACCTCGCCTAGGATCGCTTGCCTGAGCGTCCTCGTCCTGACCCTCGTCTGGTACAAGGCTTTGGCGCCTCTATTGAATTATTTGCAGGCTTGCATGGCAGCTCGCGAACGCGAGCGCCAGCGGGCACTTGCAATCGAGATGCAGACGCTTTTGAAGACTGCCATCCGCCGCTGCCGGAACTGTCACACCTCATACAGGGACCAGAATCCCACTGGAGGCCGCTTCAAGTGCTCTTACTGTGGCCAATTTTCTAAAAGGCCCATCTTGGATCTTCCATGTTCTGCTAGGAGCTCTTCGTTCAGTGAACTTATGAGGAATTGTGGATGGATATGGAGTCAGGATCGGCAAGCCCAGAGAAACACCAACTGGGGTTGTTCTACAGTAGCGAAATTTTCATCATTTCTCATTTTCTTCCCTTTCAATCTGATTTTCTATTTATTTGTCAGTATAAGATGGCTCTGTAGATTAGTATTCAGAAACAGTTCGTCAGATGATGGTTCTGACACAGACCACAAAGGGGCGTTATATAAGAGAGAGGATGATGGAGGAAACCTGCATGAGAGAAGATGGGAGAAAACCAGGAGGAAAGCTGAAGAGAAACGTCAGACAAAGATGGAAAAAGAGATGCTGGAAGAGGAAGAGAGAAAGCAAAGAGAGGAAGTTGCAAAGCTGGTAGAAGAAAGAAGAAAGATGAGAGATGAGAAATTGAAAGCTGAGGGAGAAACTTCAAAGGGCTCCATTGTTGACGAGGAAAGAGACAGTAATAAGCAAGGAAAGAAAAGAAGAAAAGATAGAAGAAACGACAAGGATAGGGGATCTACTAAGAGCAATTCTGATGTTGAGGATTTAGAGAAAAGGGCGAGCAACATGAATGAGAGAAAGCATGGATTTTACAATAAGAATCGCAATGAGAGACATGATGCAGTGAGAAATCCAGCAGTGATATCAAAGGCACATGCCTTGGATACTTCTCATGGAAATAAAATGATAACAGGTAAAACAAGATACTCTAGTCATATAACTGGCAACTTTTCATCAAGAGGTTTTGATGGCTCCATATTTTTTGGGAGAAATGCCCAGAACCCAACTAGTGCGGTAAAGAAACCAATTAAACCAGTTACAGTTTTCATGAATCATACTTTCAAAAATGTAAGAAATTCTCAAGTGGCTGGAGATGTAAGTGTTAATACTATGTCAAATGGAGATAGTAGTATTCTCAAAAGCAACCTTCATCAGCCTGTAAGTTGGCATACATCAAGCTCTTTACTATTCTTGTTTCTGATAACTGTTTGTTTTGATTGTTGGAGTTTTTGCATTTCCTAGATGAATTCATATGTGCAACCACGCCAAGCTACTCTGAAGAAACCATGGCATCAACTATTCACTAATCCAACTCCCACATACCCTGCAACGACTTCAACAAGTCACAATAATAACAGTCAAGTAGAAGCTCAGATTACAGACCTAAATAATCAGAAGTTGCTATCGGACAATTTCTGTGACAGTCAAACTAACTTTGCACAACCATTTCCATTAACTTCTATGACCTCATCCAATGTCTTATTTAGTAGTACTTCTCCCAAAAGCTTGTCAGCAGAATCCTTATTTACTTCCATTAAGGATTCGACATCAAGTTTCACATCAGAGGAAGCAGAAATTTTTGAAGATCCATGCTATGTGCCGGACATGATATCATTGCTTGGTCCAGTTTCTGAGGAGCTTGACAATTTTCCATTAGATACAAGGCCTGATTTTCTTTGCAATGATAAGGTGGTGGAATCTCAAGTGTTAAAGAATCCTTCTGCTTCTGGAGTTATATCCAAGCCTTCTCCAATTGAGTGCCCTATTTCCAGATTGCAAAATTCAGAAGAAAAGCAGACTAGTTTTGGCCAAGTTCCATGTAACTTAAAGTCTCAGGATTTACATATGACATATGTTGATGAGTCACAAGGTACATGGCAGATGTGGGAACCTCCATTGGATCAGAACATGGGGTTATTAGGAGGGCCTTCCAGATGGCTTTCAACTATAGGACATCAGAATTCAGAACAAGAAGATATATCAAATATTTTCTCAAACAACTCTTTGATATCACAAAGCATGAAGGGGAGCCCTGCACTTTTGACTGCCAAATCTCCACAGCATGTTATTGGTGGTATTCAGCAGAATGGAGTCGCACATGGTGCATATAGTGCTGCAATGAATGGTAGTGATCCTTGGATGCAGACACGACCTTTACAATCATTAGCTTCTGATGAAGAAAACCATTTACTTCCTCTGAGTCTCATAGATAATATGCAGCAAAATGATGCAATGATAATTAGTCCAAACAAGTCAAAACCTGATTGCTCTATTGTATCTCCTATTAGTTGGCTGAGGTGAGTCCTCCATATGCATAACAATGGTTCCTTGCAGATTCTATGTTTCTGTATTGGAATTATATATTTATATTGTTCATCTTCACTACATTGAATCCCTCTGAATTTTTTGATATTGTGCTTCTGAGTGTACTTACTGGCTGAGGAATAGCTGCAAATGAGTTACATTCCATCAAAAACGAGTATGATTCCATCCAGCGATCTTGTCATCTATTTTATCACTACAATTCAAGTTCCAGTGATATTTTGTGCAAGTTCTAAACTTTGCATCTTCAAAATTAATTAAAGTCTAGTTATCACAATAAAAGTAGGGTAGTCCATCATTTTTACAATTCCACGTGTAATTTGAATAGACAATTCTTGGTTGTATTTTTTTTGTTATATCAGTAATCTGGAACAATGTTCCATGGTTCATAATTCTTAAATATTAGGGTGAATTAAGTTCCTTTAATTTGAAACACTACACAGATGGTTTCTTTTCCATGTTCTTACAGTTAGTTCTGTTTCCTAATCAATAAGTGATGATCAGATCTATAGGCCATCTCTCTCTATCTCTTTTGCTCATCTAGCATGCTTTGTCTGGCATTGATCAGCACTTAGCTAACTCTCTCTCTCTCTCTCTCTCTCTCTCTCTCTCTCTCTCTCTCTCAAGCTCATGATTCACTAGTAACTTTGTCTAACATTGTTCAACTCTTAGCTAAGCTTTTTGTCATACCAAATTTTCCTGCTCTTGCATGGGGCAATTAAATCCTTTATATGTGAATGATAAAAAGCTCATAACATGACTGGAAGTGTTAATTCCTCTTCTATTTGGTAGTGGTTCCTACAAATTCTTGGTGACTCCCCTATATCCATGGTTGGCAAAATCAGTTGATACAGTTTGTTTGAGTTGGATAAATGACATTGAATGCCATTCTGACCTTTCCTAAGAAATTGAACATCTCAGGAAGAGTGATTTTAGAAATTCAAGAAACAAGGGAATTGAAGATATTACTGGAAATGAGTTGCATTTAACTAGAAAATGTATGGAATCAATTTGAATCGGTTGAAATGGGGCCAAGTCAACTGATTTTTGGAAACTCAATCAATCTTGTTGAATTTTCACTAATCTGAACTCAAATCCTATTGAACTTGCACATGGAGAGTATTTGTCTCTTGCCTAGATCGCATCTTGAATTGCTTAGCCTAGCTATAGCTCAAGATTTACCATGAGCTTGAGGATTGCCACTCACTAGACTTGATACCTCACCCATCTCTCTCACTCATTGTTGAAAGAGAGATTATGGATAGAGACTATCTCGATCAACCATGACCTTAAGACTTCTTCCTTTAAATGAAATCTGAGTCAAATGCAATTGAGGACCCAACTAGATTTAATAACCTGGAATATTAAGCAATAATACGAATCTATGGATGATCTAGTATTATTTGGTAATTTATATTGGTAAGTATGATTGTAGTATTTCTTAATAATTCAATAGATATGACTTAAACTATAATACAATTCTATCAATTATGAGTGTGATATGATTGCTCATATATTATCAATATCATAACAATATTTTATATGTTTTAATCTAATTTCATTAATTATTGTCTTTGTTATTTATATTATATATCATTATTCAATAGCAAATAATCTGGTGTTTATTGATACATAATAAGTGTCATTTCTTAAGATCTTTAAACCTCTTTTTTTAATCTCATATATACAAATTGATTTATTTCATCTTTATCTTCTTTTTAATTTTTTTTTCTACCAATCTGATAGAGTTGATAGTTATATATTTTTTTTACCATTTGATTGATCTTGACCTTGTCATTTTCTGTCCACTCCATGGGAAAGGGACCCATGTACTTGAACATTCAAATGATATAACTCGAGAACTGTGCATAAACCTACTAAGAGCATGAGCAAGTGAGTGGTTCTCTTGCCTATGGTGATGCTTCAGTAGAAGAATATATTCTTGGAGGAACTACACACATAGCACTTTTGGTACTCAGCTTCTACAATAGGTGGGTTAAGCCTAGTGACTTATGGTTTGTGTGCATAATGAATTAGTTTAGCCGTCAGTAATACTGTTAATGCCACAAGACACAGATAACATAGTGAACTAATTTTGTTCCTTTATTTTTAAAGTGGATTGGAATGGATATTCAATTGTTTTCTTTGACTATGAATATCCTTGTGTTTTAAGATCCCATTTTTTAGATATAATAATAATACGTAAGGCTTATATTTGTTGGGCATCTTCACTGGCCTCTGCCCAAAATACTCATTGCAACCCCTCAACAATCAAATACCTTATTTGCTAGCCGGCTATCCCATTGATCTTACTCAGTGTATTTGACCATCCATTTTCTGTTTCTTAACGTTGCAACTTTTCTGCATCCTATTGATGATGCACAAGTTATTATTCTCTTCGGACTGCAAAAGTGCTGAGTTTGCAAAGTTGGAGACAAATACATGTAGACCGAGTTAGACTTCTCGACCATTAGTTTTGCTAAATGGATTTTTTTTTCTGTTGAAAGTTTTAACACTGTATTCATCAGTCGCTGAGCTCAGTCTAGTTTGTCGCATAGAGTTCATAGCCTCAATTATCAGAAATTGGATCAAAAAGCAATTTGTTCTTTCATTGTATTTTTCCAGAGATTTGATTATTTCCTCTTTTTTTTTTGTTCTATATGCAAAGTTCGTCTCATCCATGGAACTCTTATTGCCTGGTGGGATGTTCATAGTTTTTGTTCTTTCATTGTATTTTTCCATAGATTTGATTTTTTTTCTTTTTTTTTTTTTTTGCTCTATATGCAAAGTTCGTCTCATCCATGGAACTCTTATTGCCTGGTGTTCTAACATCCCATGGGCAAGTGCTGCAATGTTGATTTATCTGTTTTTATCGTATGCTCTTTGGATGTATTCTTCTCTTGGGTGATCTTGGGCCATCCAGTTCTTTCTAATGTTTCTAGCCGTTCAGAATCTTTAGATCGAATTGGTTCCCTGGCTAATGATGTATTTGATTCCAAGTTCTTGTGCTAGGAGATTGTAAATTGTACTACTTTGTTCTGACTTGCCAAGTATCAACAGACAAGAGAGATAGTCTCCAGGGCACGGTGCAACGGTAGAGTGCTTTTGCAGTTTTCCGAGCATCTAAAGTTCAAGTTCCAACTGCGGCGCACTACAAGATGAATTTCTTTCAGTGGAAGGTTGGGCGTAAGAAAGTCAGATTGTTGAACCGTCCATTGTGAGCGCTTTCGGATTTATTTTGGTGGTCAGTGTAAAATTTTCATTAGACCAGATTGATGATTCTTAGGATTAATTAATTCTAAGAATTAGATATCTGATACTAATTTAGAAAAAAGTTGACCGATACATATCCTCATTTGCTCGTCAGAAGCCCACATGTTTAGAGGTTAGTTGACAATACTTGTCTTGTTAAAGCTGGATGATGGATGCAGAATTAAGTTGAAGTAAATAACATTAAGTTTGTTTCATGAGGATAAAAATATTTAAAAAATGGCTAATAAGTTTGTGAATTGTTTATAATAATTTTAAAGAAAAGTTTAAAAAGTTATAGGTAAAGTTACCAGTCCCTTTTTGTGTCCATTTTTGCCATCCCTTGTTTGTGTCCACCTCTCTTGCTACATGAACTAACTTTCTCCGCATACTCGGACATGGCCATTAGGCCTTGCCCACTCCCACTGGTGAGGTTCAGAAGACAACTTATTGATATGTCTACTTGAGATTCAGGCAACAAACATTAAGAATATAACACTAGCCCATCGTCTTAAAAAGGCAGTTACAATTTGTTAGCAGCAATTGAAGATTGAATTCGTTTTTTATATTCAGATTTAATATGGTCACTATGAAGTTATTGGAATTTATATTTTGAAAGTCACTAAATAATTTTAGAAAACATCATATAACAATTTTAAATATGAATAAATAAATGTACTGTAGAGATTTTGGAGTTTACTTGTATTTTCAATACAACAATAAATAAATAAAATAGTCATGTAGTAATTTTGAAAACATCACCAGTTTTGATAGAATTGTCAAAATTTTATATCACTTCTATTTTTATTTTTTAAAAAATATTTTGTAATATTTTTAAAATTTTAAAATTTTAATCTATAACTTATATAGTAATTTTAAAATTTTATAATATAACTTATATCACTTTACTTTCTATTATAGTTCTATTTTTTATATTTTCTAATAGATAAAAATTATCATTAAAAAGATATTATATTTTTAAAAGGTATCAAAGGAGTATCTAGGATATTTTTATCATAAAAATATTCTTTTTCCAATGTTATTGTAAAAATATCCATCATATTTTTCATCTCAAAACTATTTTTATATATGCTACAATAATACTGAAAATTTTTTAACTAAATTTAAATAATTTTCATCAAATTGATGAAAACTATTTTAATATAACAATATTACATATGCAATCATTTAGAACAAATTAAATTTTATTCTATGACGTAACAATTATAATGCTTTTTAATTTAATGCCGAAAGAAGAGTATTTTAACAATATAAAAAACATATTTTTTAAAAAAAATTATGGGACTGAACCTTTTCAAAAAAAAAGAACAAGAAAAAAAAACAGTATCACAGATTAACATCAACAAACGAAGATCAAATTGATTGTTACCCTGATTTAACCATCTGGTAGCAATTTTAACTACAAAGTTTATATACACAATTATATGTATACGGCTCAGCTAACGTTGAAATGTTTCTCTTGGTACTGAATAGAACAGTACCATAAAGCATGGTTACCCTTTTGTTTTAGGAAGCTGGACCAAATTAAAGAAATATAAACCAATTGTGTGAGTAAATTAACCACCTTGGCATGCCCACACGATGTCCCGAAGAGCTGGCCTTATGCCATCCTTCAGCAACTTCAGATACTCTACAGTGTCGCCATTTGTCTTCTTCAGTTCCACCCAATGAAGTGCAGGTGTCATCTGAAATATCTCAGCGTCAATGGATAAAACACCCTTCTTGCCTTCATATAGCTGCTCCATTTTTAATATTCCATCCTCTTTCTTTGTTATTGTTAATCTCAAATGCTTGGCTAAATCCTTCAACTTTGATATTATAGTTAGTGCCGGTGACTTGGACGTGAACCAAAATTTTTTCTCATGGTTTCCCTCTTGAAACAAACCTGAAATGTCAAATCCTGGTGAAAGAGCAATGATGTCAAATGCATTCAGGTTCTTGATTTCACTCGAGTCTTCCTTTGCCTCCTCAGAGTTGTTGCTGCTGGAGCTCAAGGCTGCTGAAACATCCATAACAGCGTCTTCTTTTGCTGCTATGCCTTTCAGTTTCTTGTCATCAAATGATTTCCGGAACCATCTACTTTCCATGACTTTGGCAATTGAAATTCTGGTAGTTGGATCTGGATCTAACATTTTTGAAATCAATCTTCTGACCTCAAGAGAAAACCAACTAGGGAACCTGAACTCGCCTTTTCTAATCTTTCTGTACATTTCCATAAGATTAGAATCGTGAAAGGGGAGATAGCCAGCCAAAATCACAAATAGAATTACTCCACAGGACCAAGCATCAGATTTTGCACCATCATATCCAAACCTATTGATTACCTCAGGAGCAACATAGGCTGGTGTCCCACAAATTGTGTGTAGTAAGCCATCTTGTCTCTTACAATCAGCAACTGCGCTCAGACCAAAATCTGATACTTTTAAGTTTCCATTCTCATCTAATAGTAGGTTTTCAGGCTTCAGATCCCGGTGATAAACACCTCGGCTATGGCAGTAATCAACAGCAATGACAAGTTGCTGAAAGTATTTTCGTGCAACATCCTCATCTAGTTTACCTTTGGCAATCTTATCAAATAACTCACCGCCTTTTACATGCTCCATGACAAAATAAACCTTTCTCTTGCTAGCCATGACCTCAAACAGGTGCACAACATTTGGGTGCCGCACTAATCTCATCACTGATATCTCACGCTTGGTCCGTTCGATAAGACCCACTCTCATTAATTTCTCTTTGTCAAATATCTTAATAGCAACGCCCTGCCCAGTTTTAAGATTCCTGGCATAATAAACCTTTGCAAAGTTTCCCTGTCCAAGCAATCTCCCTAATTCAAACCTTTGCATCACTATTTTCCCTGCATGTTCCATGACAACTCAATACCAAAAGTATTTACTGCTGTAGTGTAGCAAGGTAGTTAATGTCATAGAGCTGCTTTAACCCTGTGTTTCGAGTAGTCCATCTGATAAACTTTCCCAAATGCATACCACTAAATGACATACTCCCAAGTTACAGCCAGAATCAGGGAGAACAGCAACCACAATCAATCAAAGTGTTATTGAAGCATATTTTCAGCATTGACAGGTATGCTCCTTTATTTTCTACAAAATGATGAAAGGAAGGAAAAGATCATCATTAAGGTGGAATTATCATGCGAACTAAAAAATAGAAAATTCCTAATGTATTAATTTCTTACGCACACTCTCTTAGAAATGATAGTGTAATAATTAGCAAACACCTGATAAATCTAATCATGCAATAACTTTTAGTTAAGGGGATGCCACTGTGAAATAATGTATCAAGCTTGAAAAGAGTGCTTGTGACTATATACGAATTGTTAGTTGTTGTTATGACGAATGCTCTAAACTCCCGTTGTACATGGAAGATAGATGCACTGATTCAGAAGTAAAACCTAGAACCAAATGGCAAGAAATTCTAAAAAATCGAGATAAATTCTATTCTTTATTCAGAAGTAGAACCTGAAACCAAATGGAAGAAATTCAACAAATTGGAGATAAACTTTATTCTTGCAACAGAAGGAACAATGGTATCATCTACGCACAAATTCTAGCATTTAATTCATGTCCCCATCTATTACAGCCATTTTTTTAAGATACTCATTATAGTTAATGTTATCGAACATATGTTTAACAATTCGGATTAGCAGCTTCTTTCATTCCCTGACTTAGTTTTTTTCTCTCAACTTAGTTTTTTCTCACTCCATATTATCCTTGTCCGATTTGTTCTAAGAAATGAGAGCATAATTGACTGTTAGTTCAAAGAAAAACAATTAGCAGCTAAGAAGCTAGCGCACGGAACAGAATTTTCAAGAGATCAAACCGAAGAAAGTAAACGAAGGCGAATTTCATGTAACAATAATCTGAGTTATACAAAATCTCCACTCAATGTTCATCGAATTGGCAGAGAGAAGAAAAAGAAGAAAACAAATGAAGCAGGTGCACGATCAAGATCTAGAAACCTAAAAGGCAAAAACTCTGAATGACGATGCAGAAAAAAAAAAGAAAAGTAAAAGAAAAAACTAGATCTGTCAAACACAAAGAAAGAACAAATTTATAGACAAAAGCGGGCAGATTTGCATCGCAAATCCCACAATATCAAAAAACACAGAACTCTATCTACTCATCTGAAACCACAGCCAACATGAGAAGATCGAATTGCTAGGGGAGAAGCGATTGAGATCTGCTACCTTTGGGGCGACTAAAACAGCGCCACTCGCCGACGAGAAATCAATCCCGGCCGCGGCCTCCTTTTCCCGGAGAAAGAAAAGACGACTGTTTATATTGAACGAAATAAAAACGAGAAAAAATGTTTAAATTGAAAGGGCAAAAATAAAAAAAATCTCCGTTACGTTATGAACCACAATTCAATACGGTTGACCCTTTTGGAAGCTTCTATTGGTTTGGATAATAAAATACTAAAATCAATTAGCATTATTTTTTAAGAGTGTTAAAAGAATTTTTTTAATAAAATAATAAAATATAGTTAACAAGGATATATATATTATTGTAATTTAAAAGAATATATTTTTTTATTCTTGCATTTAAATATAGATGAATTATAGGAAAATATTAAAATCTAGCTATATTTTAAAATAATTAAATGACTAAAAAATAACCGTATAATAATTTTAAACTTCTATATATGGTTAATTTTAATTAAAATTATTATATATGTGATTAAACAACTCACTTTCATCATTTTTTATTAACGTGTTCATATTAGCAAAAGGATAGTAATTGCCTTTGTTTTAAACCTATTTTGTCTCAACTTTTTTTTTCTCATATGAATTTAATTTATAAATTTAAAAATAAAAAAATAAAAATAAATCATAATATAATATATTATGATTTTACATAATCATTTTAAATTTCAGAGTTCCTTCGTCTCTCTTGCTTAGCTTTCTTTCTTCCCCGTCGAGTAGCATGCAGTAGGCGCCACTCAATGATACAATAATTCAAAAGGCAAAACTGCCTGGACCCTTCGCACATGCAAACAGTTTGATGGTACGACCAAACTTTGCAGAAATCATTTGACGCTTCGAGAAGAAAAGAAAAGAAAAAGAAAAGATTTACAAACTGTAGATCGATCTATGTGTTCACTGCAACTAACATTGATGTTTTGGATATGTTATTTGCTTGTTGGGAGATCATGCAAGAGAGGATCTTTGACGAGGCCAAGCATGAGCAGAGTCTCCCCTGCTCCAGACATGCGGGGTTCCACCGGAGAAGGCTAATTTGGCGTCATCTCCCTCAACCGTATGTGCCGACGATTATTCAACGGATTGCGCCGCTTCCTGTCGAGGATATTTTGGAAGAGTTGAATGGCGGTGGCTGCTGGCCGGCCGGTCAGGGCATGTAGAGCTTATTGGCGCACTTGCACCGCCACGCCTCCGGGTAGTACTCCTCGACCGCCGGCTGGCCCGACCGCACTGCCTCGTGCACCGGGTTGCACGGTGTGCACGCCCCGCACTTGGACGCGCAGAGCGGAGGGTACGATCCCGGCCTCCCGCTGCCGCCGCCGCCCAGCCCCCGACGTCGTCCTCCCGCCGCCCCCTGCACTCGGACAGCGCAGGTTAGCATAGACGGCACAGGTAGGCTAAGATCCGCTTACGTCTGCAAGGTCTCCTTGCTAGAGAGAAGCAGAGATTGGGATTCGAAACCGAACCTGGACTCGAGGAATCCTTGTTGGATTTCCAAGATCTGTGACAGAGAATAACAAATTGATGTAAACTTAACAAGTATGGATATAGATATTGATGCTGCATCATTAAATTTACTCGAATATTTTTAGGGAAAGGAACCAGAGCTTGGGAAAAAGCACAAACACACGTACATGATCAGTCAGTTGAAATGGTAGTAAAGTTCCCCGGGAAGGAGAGAAGAAGCATGCTTGAGCAAAAATGAAGCACCAAATTAGGAGAGCGTGCCATAAATGCGAGGCGTTAAGCTCACCTGAACGAGCAGTGGCGAACAGAGAAGAAATGGAGAAAAAGGCGATGAGAGAGCAGCAGAGGAATGTCGTCGTCGTCGTCGTCGTCGTTATTGGTGATCTCTGTTTCCGTCTCCCTTTGCCTTTCCTGGAATCCATGGACGGAGCCGGCCGACCTCCTAAATTGGGTACGCAAATCGAAAGCTGGTGATCAACGAGATTTGGAATCTCCAAAGGTTTTCTCCTCTTTAGTAGCAGAAGCGGCCCTCACCGATACTGTAGCAGCAGCAGTAGCTGCAGATCCGGCCACCGGCACTGCCACTGGCACTGAGACAAGTCCAGAGTAATTTAATGCCGAATCTGACGCGCGCAAATGCATAGGCGCAGTAACTTGCCCTTTTTTAATGGGTAAATCTAACGTCACGCATTTTTTTCATATCTAACTAAACTTTTTTTTAAAAAAAAATCAAACTTGATATACTTTTTAAAAGTGTGTTAAAATTTATCCATCTCGATTTGGATGCTAAATGAGTGAATAGATCGAAACTCTTTTTATGTAAAAAAAAACTATTAAAGAAGAAAATGTTGAACACGACACAAGAAGGTATTGTCTGACTTTGCCAGATTTCGAACCCTCCTCCCTTGTCTGCCTGCGTCTTAACCAACTCAGCTATGCCCTGGAGACGAAACAGTGATCGAAGCTCTTTGAGCTTATGTTCATAGTCTTTGCCACCACCTCTTCTTCCTCCTCCATGGCTGTCTGTTCCCTTGGATTAATTTGAGATGTCCTCCATTGCCATCACTGTTGAAAATGGAAGACAGTCGATGTCCCCCAAGGACAACTTATTGAATAAAATAAAATTGAATGTTTAAAATGTAGCGAAACTAGTATTAAGGCACCTTTGAAGCATTTTTAAACAAGAAAGAGACGGTTTGCAGAACCATCACAAGTGCAAGTGCAGTAACCTTTGACTTTCAGAAAAATAACCAGTAACTTGTCGGAACATCCTTTGTTCAATCAATTGCTTGAACGACAAATGATTGTTAAACATGAGGATTTACTTTTAACTGCTAGATTTTCTCATGTTTGAAATTAAATGCATAAGTTGCTTTCCTTCGGAGCAGGTGAACAAATAGAACCTGCCATGAAAGGCTATGTTTTAGCCGTGGGACAGTGCTTTAACGGATCGTAGCCGAGGAAGCCTGCTGAATGAATGGAATGTAGCTTCCACTAGCAAGTATCAGTTGAATCTACTGCTCAAGTGAATTTTTTAACATCTTTTCTTGATTAGCCAACTCCAATTCTTGCAGCTCATTGAGGTATCGTTTTGCCGTAGCGGTCACTATTTTCACAAAGAAGTTAGCAAGCACCAGCAATATCACCGTATTCCATATCATCGTAAATGATAGATTCCACTGCTGCGCCTGAAGAACCAAAAACATAGGGATCAAAATGCTGCCCTGAAAGAAGTTCCATGCCTGCCTTAACCACAAGAAGTATAAATTTGACCTACCGTTCCGTCTAGTTGGGGCGATTCTGGAACCGGGGTGGATAAATACTTGCCCTGTACCGATCGTAATTTAGCAATAATGTTTGGCAGCACAGAAGATAGACCAGGGATAAGACCAAGCGCCCATATTAACTCCTTCTCCAACCATTCCAATAGTTGATTATTACACAGAGAAATAATGAAAACTGTCTGTAAAAGAATATCAAAGTTTAGTAAAAAGGATTAAGGAAAACAATAAATGAAATCCAAACTTCACCTATAAAACCAGCAATAAACTGTGAGTACTTAAAAGATAATAACTAATGTATAACTAGACGGGAAGAAGATATTGTTTTTCATCTTATGCCCACTGTAAACACAGACATTCATAGTTGGTATGCTTTCTGCAGTTAATGACCAGTTCGATAATCTATCATTCCACACAACAGAGCCTGTGAATTTTTCTTCTTTTTTTTCCCATTGGAAAGATTCAGTGCTAATGTACATCATCCCTGTTTCATTGAAAATTAGCATTTTAACAACAACCGAAGGCCATATTTCCCATATTTTGAGAACCACATACATTGATGTGGATTCTAAAACACAACTATTCATCTTCATTGTTCTTCCACATTCACTGCTCTGACCTTATTCTATCACCCCTATTTTTGTCTCCATTCCACAGTGCCTTACCCGTCCAAAGTTCCTTCCCTCTTCCCATATATTGCAAAGACCAATGCAGTAGACATCACAATGCTTCAAATGCCACAGATGCAACCACTACAAAACTTCAGAATTCTTAACAAATGTGGATTGCATTAAAAGCATGTAGGATAGTTTCCATTAGGCATCTTCCATTCCCATAAAGCTAAAGAAATCCTAAATTGTACAAATTTGTTGGATAAAAGAATACAATTCTCTATCTTTTCATAGCTATTGTGCAGATTAATATATGGAAAATAAAGAACGCAGCATCAACCAACATCCCTATTTAATTAATTTGAAGATTCAATATTACCACATAGAAGATTAAAGAATCTTAAAAGATGGAGGGAAATTTCAATATTACCACATAGAAGATTAAAGAATCTTAAAAGATGGAGGGAACTATAAACTACTTACCTGAATATGAGTCTTTATCAATGCCTTTCCAATCAAGGTTGCTAGGAAGAATGTCCAAAATGGGATCCCAAATTGCCCACACATAATACCAGCAAGATCAAAAAGTGGGTTTGGTACCTAAATTGCACCATTAACCACAAACTAATAGGTCAGATTTCAAGTAATAATCCTTTATGAAAACCTAAAAACATGACATAAGAATGCTAGAATAAAAAAGTGCTTCCACCAAAAGGACCTTTCCATGACAAGAATAAGACATGAACAAGTAGCAATTAGAAACTAATGCTGTCAAAATCTGAAAGGAATATAGACAACTTACTGAAGCAAGTATTAAAATTGTTAGGAAGTTAAGATGCTGGGAGTGAGTGAAGAACCAGCGTTTAATTTTCTTTAGAAAAGCAGATATCAAGCCGTCTTCTTTTGTTGACACTGCATCCAGTTCCTCCAACTCCATTTTGTTTCCAGACAAGCTTGCTGCATTGCATGTTTTGTTAAAGGAAATCAAACTAATTAATCTAAGATTGAAAAGGAAGATAATTAGTGTATAATTTATGAAACAAATTCAATGTCTGACAGCAACACCAGCTCCAGGAATACAGGAAAAGGATAAATTATGATGACAAATGCTTTTGAATGATTAATTTGAAAGACCCAGAAAATCAATGCTGTGATTAGAAAACAGCAGGCACACAGATTAGTACCTTGGAAATTATCCCAAGAAATTATACTCATATCACAGTATCACATAGTTGACATAATTAAGGTTACTGAATCGATGATGTTCGATTGTTAAATCTTTTTGGTGAATTGAATAATGAATCATATGGTTAAAAAGGACAGCTCAGTCCACAAAGCTCCCGTCGATACAGGGTCCCGGGGAAGGGCCTATTATACGTTGTCTTACCTTGCTTTGCAAGAGGTTGTTTCCGAGACTCGAACCCGTGACCTTCAAGTCACATGATAGCAATCTTATCATTGTGCCAAGGCTCTCCTTCAATGCATCATATGGTTCATGTTAAAAAAAATAAAGAAGAAGAAAAATCCCTTACTAATGTTTGTAAGAATATTATATTTGACATCTAGTATGATTATATATTATTAGATTATCCTTCCAAAACATTTTTAAAAATTTTATCTATCTTCTGAACTACTATATATATATATATATATATATATATATATATATATATATATATATATATATATATATATATATATATATAATCCCTTTAAAAAATCAGGACACTGATTCCTCCATTGTAGTTAGGTCTAGCCATGATGTTTTGATAGTTTGCCAATATAATTTAAGTTAGGTGTGTGTATTTGATGATTTGTATAAAATGTGCATGCAAATTGAAGATTACGCATAATTTTTTGTTTGTTTGATTAGAACTAATTAATGGCTAAGTTCATATTCGGGAATCAATTGATTGGTACTGAATCGGTTTGAATCATGTCAAATGAGACAAACAAATGATTAACACATACAGTTTGAACCATTTTGAGTACAAATTGAATTGCGTGATTTGAATTGTAAATCGTATGATTCTGACAACTATGCTAAGAAGTGGCAACATCTTGCTCCTTTTTTCCAAAAAAAAAAAGACTAAAACTAATGTGCTGGAAATTGCATTCACAGCAAGCATAAAGCATATCACAACTATAATAAAAATGGAAACAAGACCAATGTGTTTGCAGAATGACATCAATTATAGAGAAATTGTTGGTGGCATCAATTAGAATAAGGCATTCATGAATAAACTAATGAAGATTCCTCCAATAATATTCAGAGCATAATCCGAAAAATAGCCTAATAGTTAGATGAAAGACCTTCAAGGACAATACAAAGAAAAACATGTGTGTGAGGGAAAGTAGACAAAATACAGAAATCAATAGAGACCGGAGACCAAGGAAGAGTTAGATAAAACTGTTACAGAAACCTGGATTGTGATTTATGGTAAAGAATCGGAAAAACTTACCAGCTCTTGAGATGAAATAAGGTGGAAGCTCACCAAGGGCAGTACCCAAACCCCAAAGAATCGCCTCCATCTGAACCTGTGGAAGAATACTGCAGATTGGAATCCTAACTAAACTGCCAGGTAAGGCATGATACACTGGTGGTCCAAACTCAGAACACCTTTTTTCAAGCCATGATGGTCTTCTTTTTAACTGTATGGTATCATATGAGGCAGTTTTGAGATCCACTCGGCCACACTTCATGGCCTTGATAGTGAAAAAAGCAATATGGGGACCCAAATACAGCACAAATGTGTGCAGGCCAGATCCTATCAACACACAATGTTGTTCAGAATCTATGAAATGGATACATCTTTCAAACAAGAAGTAATCAAACAAGAACTAATAAATCAAATAAGAAATTTAAATTAGTTCAAATAAAATCTGCTCTAACAGAACAAAAAGAACTAAAAAGTATTTGCATTAGGTGGAGGTTGAAGTACATTTGGCTCATTGGAATTCCTAAATCCTAAGGAGCCTAGCAGCGGCAAATTACACAGATAAAGCTTTCCTCAACATGATCTATATGGAAAGGAAGCCAAAAGAAGCTATAGTGACCCGATACGATTATTATGTTTCTTAAAAGAAAGTTCTTTGCAAATTTTTTTACTGAACAGGCTTGAAACTGAGCTTAGAGGAGCCTCAAACTCAATATCTACCTACCAAGCCCGATCGATGATGCCACACCTAGTGCCACCCACCACACAACATAGTTTGTATAATGAAGCAATTCCACAATATGCTGCAAGCAAGGATGTGAACTGAGTTAAACAATAAACAGAGTAAAAGATCTAACTCCAAAAAAAGAAAATTAGAAATACTAGCTAGTTAAAGTAGAAGGAACAACACAACAAGTGGTTTAATGATTATAACACCCAAGAGTTACTATCTACTTCAGCTATGATGAACTTAGCTTGCTCGTTTCCCACGTTACAGGAAATTTGCAATTTGTTTTTCACCTTTCATTGTAGCTTACAAGCAAGTGAACAATCAATATGATAATAAGATACCTTCTCGCTGGAGCCATAATCATTCACAAGAAAGAAACCCAGAGCAGCAAAAAGAATAGTTAAAGCCATGATCCAACTGCCCTTCCTTAAAACATATATAAGTGATTGCCTAAGATATTGTAGTGTAGCAAACACAAACAAATAAAAAGTCTTGAAAGGTTGAGTGGCCAAAGTCAAGTTCTGCAAATCCCTTTGATGTTTCTTCTTGAGTTCTGCAAAAGAAAATTATGTTTGAAACGGATAGAAAACTAAAATCTAACAAAACACTAATATACTGTTGGGAACAAATAATTAGTCATTAAAACAGGAAAAAGTAAGATTTCAGTAATTTGATTTGGTGGTTGATTACTGTAGAATCTCAAAGGATAAGATCCACATAACAAACCACAAAAAGTTGTACATGTTAGCTGCTGAAATAGTTTGAGATTTAATTTCACAAAGTACAAATCATTTTATGAAAAATATAGTGAAAATAAAAGGAGGATTAAATTCGCAACAACAAACTAAGCTTTGTGCTCTAGTGTGCAATGTGCATACCTTCAATACCAAACTCCAAAGGTCAAGATGGAGTCACAAATCCATTATGTTGGTTTAAGTTAAGCTATTTGTCTCAACCTCAAAAATAAATATGTATATCCACAATGTCCATAAGTGTCTAGACACAGTCATAGAATCATTCTAAACCAAGCACAATCTGGTCCCGGCACTTGGATTTAATACAAAAAATGAAGTAAGAATGTAGCACTATAGCAGTACTCAAGCTAGAAGCGTTTATAGCCAGTGCTATATCATAGAAGTCAATTCAAATTTGACAAAATGCTAAAATTTAAGAATCCTCTTCCTTAGTCCCAAAATTGATCAATCTCACGAATACAAAAAGTCTTCTTCCATAATTTCAAAATCAATCAATGCACAAATGCATGAAAGTAACTTGTTCTTCCTTAATGTTCATGATGATTGCCTTCTCTTAATTTGCAAAGCATCTGATGTATTTTCTTATGAAATATCCCAGTTAGCTTATCGTAATATGATTTGGAACTCAAAACAGTCATACAAGAGAAGAAAGGTGATACTTGACCATAAAAAAGAAAAGAAAAAAAAGTAAAGTACGGTGATAGATTTGTTAGAACGGATACTAGAATAATGCATCATCCCTATCCGTCTTTTCAACTCTCACCTCAGCTCCCTGGACTTCTTAATGCCGAGTTCGATGCATTATGTTTACCATTGAAGATCTAAAAGAATGATGCTTCCACATCCATTAGTATGAAATCCCAACACGCAGCGGAGAAACATGAAGACACACCTCATTTTGATAAATCAAGCCAAACAAACGAAACTGGAATCCCAAGATTTTCCAAACCCTCCCCGAACAAAGCAAAGCCAAATGAAAACTAGAAACAAACTAAACCAACCCTCCCCGAACTAAGCGAAGCCAAATGAAAAGAGAACAAATTTATTAACCTGACGACAAAACTAACAAAAGAACAAGAAAAAAAAAACCTCACCTTTGATCGACGGGTGCAAATCCTCGGTGAAGCCAGACGCCACAACCTCCCCAGAATCCATCTCTCCCAAACCCTAAGGAACAAATCTGGATCGCGAGAACGAAAAGAAAGGCCGCGCCCGTGGACGGGAATTTAGAGTCGCCTGGATAAGAGAGAGAGAGATCTCGAAGGCAAAGCAAGAAGCAAATGCCTGGCGCATTAATCGCGCACCAGCAGCAATTGACTTGAGGGCAAGGAAGAAGCAACGAAAAAGAAGTTGCTTCCGTTTTACGGAGGTTAAAAAAAATAAATAATAACACGTTACGTTACAAGAAAATTCCAAAACATAAAACAATAATAATAATAATAATAATAATAATTAATTTCGAAAATACAATATTGATAACTGTTTCCCATTTTGCACCTAAAATTTAGTAATTATTAAAACATAAAAATATAAAAATTTGATGGACATTTATGATAAAACAAATATTAAAAAGGAAAAATGTGAAAATTAAGTCAATTTAGCGCAGTTTCTCATCTTCCTCCCCAACAGAGCGTTACGGAGCCGAAGGCTTTGCGAGCCAAAAGGACACCGGCGTCGTCCATGGATTTAAACCCTTCGTCACGCCGCAAATAATGGCGCATCACTGCACTAGCGATGTCTTCACCAACATCGTTCATCTCGCTCCCTGGCTGTCTTCTCCCTTATCATCTCTTTCCTTCTATTCGCCCGGAAATTAGAAGGAGGCTGCCAAATTCACAATCGCCCAGCATGGGCAATGGCAGACCGGTGATGATGATGATGATGATGATGAAGGAGAAGGGAAGGCCCTGTTGTTCTCTGCTGTCCCGACTCCCACCTCCGAGGACTTCGAGTTCCAGGTCCTGTCTGGAGGAGGCCTTCTTCACCCGGCACGGGCTGCTGATATGCTGCGCTGCGCCGACCGAGTGTTCCTCGACGGCCGGATCCTGCTGTTTCATCCCGCGGAAGGAGACCTTCTCCCGAGCCGGTCCGAAGATTATTCTATGGACCGGTGCTCGACCACGGCCATCAACTTCTACGCGCACCCGAGCCCGAAGCCCCAACTGCAGCACGCGAGGAGGAGGACGACGCGGCCTCTCGCGGTGCGGATGGGCGCCAGCTCAGCGCCTCTCGGGCGGGATTCCTCCGGCCAGGCTAATTCTGCGAACTTTGACCGCGGCGATCCCTCGGCGACCACTCCCACGGCGCGAAGAGCCATGCGGCAGAGGCGGCGAAGCTGGTCAGTTCATCGAGTAGCAGCAGTTTGTCGTCGTTTAGGAGATTCGATCTCGACAAGAAGGTGACGCGGCTCGTCGGACTTGGACTCAACTGCAAGGAGCCGAGCCCATGGACCTCCAAAGTGAAGACCTAGAGGAAGAAGAAGAAGACAGAGGAAGAGGAGAGGTTGAGGAGGGCCGAAAGCTTGTCGAAGGAGTAGGATTTTCTAGTGGTTGGAGGAGCTTCGCAATGCAAAGGCCACCGCGAACCGTGACGGCGGCGGCGGCGGGCGGGTGTTGACTAATTAGTTAGATTTTGTCACGTTCCTTTTCTTTCTGAGTCAACCAGTGTAATTTTGAAAAGCTCTGAGGAACAGTCAATGGAACAATCCTTTCATTTTTCTAAAAAAAAAATCAGTAAATTTGAAATATAATTTATATACATAAAAAATTAACTTTTAAAATATTAACTCGAAAAGATTTATTGTTCTTCTAAAAGGTTCATCTATCACAAATATAAAATTATTATTATAGAATTTTTTTTATTAATAAATAATTTTATTAACTTATTGACCAGGCCAAGACCAAGTAGCCGACCTGGTCGAGCTTTGAAGGAAACTTCTCGGTCTGTCTTAAAAATGAATTTGATCATTGCCGAAAATGGAAATATTGTTTTCGAAACCTAGGGTTTCGCCTCTCTTCATATAAATAATCCTCTCGCCTCTCGATTCCTGTCGAACGTTTTCCGTTGCGGTTTGTGTTTCAGGGTTTAGGGTTTTACTCTCGATTCTAGCGAGGTGGGCAGAGATGGAGCACTCGGACGTCTGGAACTCCCATCCCGAGAACTATGGCCCTGGATCCCGGGATTGATCAGAGACGGGGCACTCGGGCATCTGGAACTCCCATCCCAAGAACTATGGCCCTGGATCCCCGGATTGGTATGAGATTCTATCAGTTCTTTTTGTATGATCTTCTTATTTGTTTTCCCCTTTTCCCTTATCAGGGTTGAACGGACGATTCGGTGCATGCTCAACTCGTCTTATAATTCATGTTTTTTATTTGTTGATGAAAGTCGAAGGGGCGCTTTAACGTATTTTTTGGGGTTCAAAATAAAATTCACCTTGCTGTTGTTTCTCAGCTTCTTTAACTTACTTTTTTTATTTGGTTGATGGGCAGAAACGACACCAATTTCGTAGATTGTTTTCTTTCAGTTCTTTGCTCCATCATTCTACTTTTCGATGACGTTTTGACTCATATCATTAAAAAAAAACTATTTTTTGTTTCGTGATATTTAGATACGGTGGTTTTTTATATGATGCAGTAACTCATTGCTTGGTTATGCTGTTTTCTGGTTAATATCTAGATTGAGATTTACACTCAGAGATGTCTCCGTTTTATGTTTTTGACCTTTTGTGTGTGTGATGTTTGTCTCACCAGTGGTTTTCTTTATTGTAGCCGTGTTTGTTGCAATTCTCATGCAATTATAAGGAAGTATGGTCTCATGTGCTGCAGGCAATGTTTCCGCACCATAGCCAAAGAAATTGGTTTTCTTAAGGTACTTAGATATCTTGTTAGCTTATATATTCAATCTAAATATATGATTTTATGCTAGATAACCAGTCAACTTCTTCAGGATAGTTTAGATGTGCTGCATTTTTTTGTCTCTTCTACCAATACAGCCATCTCCTACGCTTGACTTGTGCAACCGTTACTAGACATTAATGTAATTTACATAGTGTGCCAATTTGCGCTTTTGGTATCATTTATTTTTATTCAACCATATTATTTATTCTTTCTGTCATGTTATGGGTAGATTTCTGGCGTTATCAGAGGGATGGAGAAACTTAATCATCAACTACTGTAAAAACTAAAGCTGGTTCAATATGAGATGTTGCATAGAAAATAACAAATTATTTGGGTTTAAGATTCTGGTCTGTTGATTGAAATGTTCAAAAATATCTATATAATTGTTTAATTTTACATTGTGTATGCTGATTTGAAGAACTTCTTAAATAAATCTGTTTGTTTCATCCTTTGTTGATGGCTGTACACAATTGTATCTTTTCACTCATTATAGTTAGGAATTCCAAACATAGAAAGCAAATGCCAGCCTTTGATAAGAACTAGAACAGAGCTGACATATAATGTCTTTATACTTTTGCTGAATCCTTGAGGTCACAATCTCTGTATGCAAAATGAACAATATAGCTTGGGTCATTTATAGCAGATACAATGTAATCACTTCAGAATGTGCTTCAGGCATTTAGGAGGAATTTGGTTTCCTTTGGCATTGTTTAGAGAGAAAAATGACCATTAGTCCAAGGGTTTTTCTAAGATTTTTACATGACTGCCCCAAAAAAAATGATGCAAAGATCCTCTTGTTTCCTAGGTTGTTTATTTAAGCGTCTTCCAAGATAATGTGAAATAAGTAACAAAGGATTAAGAAGCAGACCTGATGCAGTTTTCCTACAAGTTTGAACACTTGATGAGTGTTTAACACAAACATCTTGTGATCGACATCAAAATTAAATGTGCAATCAGCTACGAAAATTGTTTATTGTTCGTTTGAATCTAATAATTGAAAGGTAAATTTAGGTCATGCTTTATATTCATTTTCAAAAATGGGTGTATCTATGTATTTTAATTGCACGTATCTATTGTTGGCCCAGCACAATGGTCATCTGGGTGTATTTAAAAATCGATCATTATCAAACTATCCAACATGATTTCAAGGTGTTTTTTTATATTTCCAAAATTCTTCTGCAAATTGATTACTAATAATTTTTAAAAAAATATTTATGTTACTTTTCATCCACAAACTCAACATATAGGAGTACAATTAGATTTCTAAGAGCACGATAAATCTGTATTTTTATCCATTAAAATTACTTTTTAAGAACATGATAAATTTAAAAGGATCTTATTTTAAATATGGATTTTTTTTCATTTTATGTACTTAATTTTTATAATATCAAAATCACATAATTTTTTAAATTTATAAAGGTTTGATAAAATTTATCACAAGTTCATTACAAGATCTAGGACAATGATGTTCACTAATCAACATCATTAATGGATTTGTAGGACTTTGACATTTTAAATAATGTAGGCTCATCGTGTATTCTTGAAAGTCTCTTTAACATATTTATGCATTCAGATCTGAATTTTATAGTATGATTTTGATATTATGAAAGTTAGATAATAGTAAAATGCCGTTTCAAATATGTAGGAACAAGCCTATGGCTGCCCTATTGAAGCTCTCTTCTCTCAATGAGACTTGGAGGCAGCAGCTGAAACCAAAGAACTGAGCAATTAAGCAAAGAGTACAAAATCCAAAGTGTCTCTCTAATGGAGCTCGATGCGACTAAGCAAGAAAAGGAGGGGGATTTCTGAAGTCCAAATCCTGCAAAGGCTAGGTGAGTGTGATGAGAAGAAGATTACTTTTTTATTTTCATTTAAGTTGCAAATGAGTGCAAAGAGAATCCTTAATAAATATATTCACTCGTTGATTCACATGATGACTGACTGACTGAGGTCTCATGCGATTCAAGAACACTAAATAAATGCTTTTGCTTCTCATTTCGAAATTCAAATGGGATCGTCCTCCCATATATTCGAGGTGGGCTCCTCGAGGAGTTAAGAACACTAATGTCTCACTTTCACCTTGTTGGCTTTGTTTCCTCTCACTAACTATCTGGGTGAGAAATTTGATCCACCCGATTGCTCTTAGAAAAAAAAGAAGAAGAAGAAAAAACAGCACACGTTAAAGAGAAGGACTATTTCATTTAAAGAGTACAAGAAGTGAGATGGATGCTGCTATAAATATACTGGAAATATTTAAAAAGGATGCATTCTCAATTAATTGGCTCCATTACGTTCCTTCTCAGTTCCAGCTAAGCTTAATCAATATATTTGTCCGTGTGCATCAGATGTCTGATCGCTATAGTGAATATAATGAAGATACATGAAGGTCTTGCAGGAAATTAAACTAAGGGCCAACAATGACCTGCTCAGAGGAAAGAGCTAAAGATTATGTCTTCTCTTTAGTTACTTGTTGAAGTGGAGAGGAACATCCAAAGATACCAAATGCACATTTCAGATTCACAGTCACAGAAAAAAGAGAAGAGAAGAAAGAAGGAGAAGAGGAAGAAGAAATCCTTCAAGAAGAACACCCCACACATTGACTGCAAAGGTGCTTTATTTTAATGTTTACATGGCGCGTGACCCAATAAAAGAGATAGGCCCAGGTATTAAAGACCTGCAACAGTATGGACCTTGGCAACTCATTAGTAGTCCAGTCCTACTCATGCGTTGTGAAAGCTGGAATATTGCTCAAAGCAATCTCTCATTGTTTTTTCTTCTTCTTCTTTTTAATATAATTGATTTTTTAAACTCTTGAGTTGGTCAACATCATCGACTGTTGCTTGAATATCCATAAGATATTATTCTACAGAAAACATGCATCTTAAGATACTCTGATCAATTAGAAGACACTACTAGTATTGTTATGTGTGGTTATGTGTTTTGTTTTAGAATCCTTCTCCTGACTGCCGTAATGGAATCAGTCTCTGTTTGAATCTATGTTCCCTTAACAGTATGCTTGTGAGTTGGTGGAGAGGGGAAACAAAGCCTGCTGGCTCATTCCAAAGACTTCAGTGTGCGGACAAAACACTGAACAGATGCACAAGCTACATTCTGTTACCTCTTTCCATGACAAGAGAATCATTGAAAACAATACTTTTTACTCTTTTTTTTTTGGAATAAAAGCAATTTTATTTATTTATTTATTTTCTTCCCATCTGCTCAGGCTGTTTCCTGATGCATTGACATAGAACTGAAAAAAACAACGACTACAACAACAACAACAAAAAAACACTGAAGGAAGAAATCTGTCTATCTTGGAGATATATTGGAATGGAGCCTTCGTAGCATTCTTTTTCTTCTCCGAAACAGAGGAGCCTCATTAATACATCTTCCTTCCTTTTTTCCTCGATCCCTGTGGATCGCAACAGGAACAAATCTCACCGTAAGAATAAAGGTAAAAATAAAGAAATGGAAATACCATTAGCTACTTAACCGGTCTTGTCGCGGCTGGTTTGGCACAAGCAGAGGATTGAGAGTGCCCCATTTGCATCCTCAGAGCAGAGTTTGCCTGCAAAATTTTCTCTTGTTGTAAACCCACAGGGAACGAAATATAATATAACATAGTTACAAAAAGGCTAGACGTTCACTTGAAATTGGGTCGTGGAGAAATCATAAGAGAAGTCCAAATTTTCCTCCATGGATTCCTTCATCTGATAGTTGCAGTCCGTGAAGCTATTCTGTGATTTCATACAAAGATGTCGAGTCGGAAAAAAAAACAGTATCAAAGAGAGGTAAAGCAGAGCAGGAGGAAGAGAGCATGCCTTGGAGTTGGTCAAGCGGTGGGAACTGGCAGTGTCATCCAGAACAGAGGATCGCTGGTTTTGTTGAGGCTCAACCATAGCTCTCTTCTTCTTGCCACCATCAGCCGGAACCAAAGCAGAGTAAAGGTAGCAGTAGCCATTCCCATTAACTTCATTGAAATGTTGCGGTCCAGAGGACGCATCAGAGATCATAGACAAGTCCTCCACCTCGTCCTCTACCCGTCGGAAGGATTCACCATCTTTGTGACAAAGAGAGTTCTGCTCATCTGATGAGTGGACGAAGTACGTAGTCCAACCGGATTGGCAACCGCTGCTGCATTCTGAGCTCATCGCTTCTTCTACCTCCCTCCCTCGACGAGCATCGGAAGTCGTTGCGGACGATGGTAGCGATTGGGTTGCGATATAAAGGCAAGAGGAGGAGGGGGGAGATTTGTAGTAGTAGTAGCACTAGTACTGGCAGTAGCTGATGAGGCAGCAGAAGGCGATCACAGGCAAGGTTTGTCTTCATGCATCTGCCGTCCTTCACTCGCGTAGGCTTGTGTTCCTCGGAAGAGATGAAATTTAAGAGAGCCAAACGGGGATTGGCCGCTGTGCTGGTGATCTCGGAGAGACATCTAAGAGAGAGAGAGAGAGACAGAGAGGGAAGATCTCTCTTCCTCGTGTGTGTTGCGTTCATTCATTGAGGAGTTATCCGAGTACGATAGAGATAGATAGACAGGAAAAGTATACGTGGGAATTGAGCAATTGGTAGAGAGACCTACAAAGGAACAAAATATGGGCACCACGTTAACGCATATCGGACAAAGATAAAAAAAAAAAAAATTGTGTTCTAGCGTTCATTCATTGAAGATTGAAGCTTGGAATCAAATACTTCATGTTCAATATTATCAGTGGAATAGTAATTATGAATCAAGTGCATCAGTTGTAAAGGTTTCACCTTCTCGGAATAAATACAAGGAGAAAAAGAAATCTTTACTATAAACCAGTAGCACAGTGTCATATTCTGGCAACACTCACAATTCTCTTCTCTTGAAGAACATAAAAATGGGCACATTAAAAAAATTCTGAACTTGTAAAAAAGATCAAGTCCTGCTTTTATTCTGGAAAAAGAGAGAGAGAGAGAATTATATAAAAGGAAAGAAATAAAGAGATACTGTTAAAGAAAAGATATATTTCTTATAGGTATTTCTGGAAAATGAATCCAAAGAGCTTGTCGCAATGGTGTCCACAATATGGCTGCTTCAATCAAACTTATGATTGCTGGCTAGAATCTGAAGCAATTATTTGTTTGTGCAACAAAAAGGCATAATAAACACATTATTTGATTCATTGACACGTACAAAGTCAGTCTTCATTTCATCTACTAGGACCAACAATGACATTCTACGAGGAGGAGGGCCGAAGACAGGGTTGACTGTTAGCAGAGGAAATGTAGAGAAGGAGAAAACGAGAAGGAAGTATACAAAGACAGATAAGCAATTTTTCTTAGATGCAGCTACTGTCAAGTTCAAATTCATTGCAATAGTTTCAGCAGCTAGCAGCCGCAGCAGTAGGATAATTCAATTTGGCAGTGCAGGAACAGTGAGTTGCAGTGGAGGAGCCGAGCGAAATGAAGAAAAGGGAATGAAATCATCCAACAGAAGCGAGGAAAGGAAAGGGCAATGAAGCCTTGCCTGTGCCTGTGCCTGTGTTCCCATCATGGTTGATGGAATGGAGCTGTGCACGAGTGATTAATAGCTAGCTGGCACAAGGAAGAGATGGAGGAGGGGACACCAACAGTAGTTGTTCTATGGTCAACTATAAGTATGCACATTTAATTCGGATGTGGCATTAGGTTCAGCCGTTCAGGTTGCTAGGATTTATGTTGGCTGGACAGGTGATATTGGTCCCAGCACTTGACTTGTGCAGAGGAGGTCATGTCGCATTGTAATTCTAGCATGGCCCATTCTTTTGATCCTGCTGCACTAAACCCATGGCTTCTTGATTCCAACGCTTAGGAGATCGAGATGGTCGGTCTTTGAGGCAGTCAGATCGAAGAGAAGAAACAGGTCAGTTCGAAGAACAGAAGCCAGTTTTGAAATGGTCAAAAAACTAAATTGAATGCTGCTGCTTTTTGATCAATCTAGCAAACATGGGCCAATGCCAGCTACTGAGGGACCGAGCCTCGCTAATAAAAGAAGTGGCCTTTTGCGTGCGTCTTCTGCTCTTTCGGACAATGAGTGATAGCCGAGTTGAAAATGTGTTTGGTTGGCCATTAGAATCTCAATCACGAATTCTGTGGAAAAGTAAATGGTGAAACATCTTGATAAATAGTACAACTGGAATTGCATCTTAAACACCCTAGAGACATGGACGATCAAATTAGTTAGTTGTCCACAGTAGTCAAAATTTCAAAATAAAATAAAATAAAATACAAACCTGTGGAGCATCTTATTTCACAACCGCCCTTTTGACCTAACGAATAAATGCACACGCTCTCAATTGTGGCCACGATGATAATCAAGGCTTGAGAGCGAGAGCTAAACCGAACTTGGGAGTCCTTTCCAAGGCCTTGGTGTCTAACTCTCCAGAGATGGTTAATATTGATTTGGGAATCACTTCATGCTGAAGTAGAGCCCCTAACTTACCAAAATTGTTGAGCCTTGCCTTCACTATTGTCTGGGGATCCAGTGCATATTGTGCTCCTACAGTGACTGTGTTCTCATTTATGGAGAACCTTCTGAGAATTTCTAGTACCCCAGTGTTCCTTTGTGTCTCGTCCAAATGGCGCACCAAGGAAGCTTTTAGAGTGTCTCCCTTGTCCATCCTGAGGAGAGAAGTGTCATTGCAAACAAACTCTTGGATGAAAATGTTGAAGAAATAGAATTTAACAGTAGTAAGGCTTACAGGATTACAGAAGCATTATACTCTGGCTTTGTTAGGTCTATTCCGGCATTGTACTTGGTTAAAACTCCTGAGGAGGTATCGTATCCAACTTCTGAACCAAAGGCAATACCTTGGGCGCCAATTGTTCCAGAAAGCTCAATTAACGGGGACTTGTTCAAAGTCACAACCGATGCAAGACTTGCATGATGGTGTAAATATTGCACTTCCAGCTGAATAACAAAAAATTTATTTTATCCAGTATTAAAAAGTCAACAACTAAAATGAGCAAACCTTAGTACCTTTCCAGAGTTATAATCAGGCAGCTTGATCGAAGCAATAGCCTTTGTGGACGGCAAAATGTCTGAGATGATCAAAGTGGCAGAAATCTGGAAAGAAGTGAAGTGAGAAATGAAAACCTCTTAGTTTGTTATCAATTTTCAACTATTATTGAGAAAGAATGGAGCAGAAAATGTACATTAGATTCAGTGTCGACTTTCGCATCAATGAGGGTGTTCTTATACTTGTACTGCGAACCAACATCAAAAGTACAAAGCCCTCCTTTCCTGACAGCTGCAGATGTAAGTGCCTGCTCATTAATTAGATCGAGAATGGGAAAATGATGAATATAGCCGGCTGAGAAATACACAAATATACAATTATTGGTAAACATTAATACAGAATGATCCTAAATCTTGGTAGAAGGATCAGGTTGTGGGGTTTCAGTATTACATACCCAAATAAATAGTTATTGATCATAACACTCAATTTCATATGACACGGTTAAATACAAACCAAAGAAATCATTTCGTTTCATGATATATAGAAATCTAAGAAACGAGGAGAAATAAAGAATTTGAAGTGTACCACACCACCCTACAGTCGCACATGGAAACTTGTGGGTTAAAGAGGAAGTTTACAGGCTTAATAAGTGAAATACCATTAACTTAAAGCTACACATATCTGGCCAGTAGTTGGATCTATATTTGGGCACATATATTTCTTTGTATCCATCCCATTTTATTGAATGTCTCTGAAGAGAAGCTGTAATGATGTAATTACAAGGACCATACTCATTACGGTATCAAAAAGCACTAATGCTGAATTCCATTGTTTGTCAGTCTTTTGAGATCAAGTCGGTAACATTTATGCAATAAACACATAATTCACTAGCACGACACAAGGGAAGTATAAAAGAGCCCAAGGAAGGATATGCAATCTTACCTTGTTTTACAAGATATTATTTCTGAGACTCGAATCCGTGACATTTAGGTCACATGACACCAACTTTACCATTGCGCTAAGACTCTCCTTCCACAAAAGTATATGGTAATAAATACTAAATACTATTTAATAACTCCATTATCTTTCTTTGGAGAGAAACATATAAGAACATTATTAAGAGGGACACTGGAGAGATACTTGTTGGAACATGAATATCTGTTTGCAGAGTGGATAGAAACAATAGTTTGATTAAAGCAACAAAAGGTGCTAGGCAGTGGCATTATGTGAATGATCAAATCCATGAGAAAAAAATGGAAACAAAATTTTCACTAAATCCCTTTCCATCAGCATTTCTTTCATATCTTATGTGATAGAAATAATTTGCAATCCCAGAATGACAGCAACTCCCAACTATATGTTATCACAGAAATGATAAGGAAAATAAACACAAGGCTATTGCCTAGGAAAATGTGTTGGGAGAACTTATTATGGTCAGCAACCATTTCATTTCCAGTAGTTAAATAAAGTTAAGAAAAACTTCAGTATATTCATTTTACTCTTTCAATCATTCACATCTGGTGATAAAATAATATGTACTTCAAAAAAAGTGATGGCATAGCTTGTATTACAGATATATAAACGAAACTCCTGATTGACACTGTTCATGTTAACAGGACAAGGTATAAAAGCTTCCGCACGATTTTTCATGTTAAATCTAAGATTTAGTCCACGCCTACTTCTAGAAGTGCTTTGTCCTATGAATATCTCCTTTGGCACAAAATGCAGTTTTCAATTCCTTAGATACTCCGTTTATTTTACTATATGATAACATTATACTGATGGCTCCAACAAAGAATCATTAGTCATTCTACTAATATAAAACATCTCTTCCGTTTTAGTAACTCATATCAGATCTACTTGCCTATCCACTTCTGTTTTCAATATATATTGCTGCATGGACTTAGTGATGTTGATGACTGCATATAAATAGTAAAACAAACTTGCAAGCTAGCAATGCAAGGAACCAGCAGACATTCACTAGTAACAGACATTAATACTAAAAACAGTACAAGCAGAATTTTAAAAATAAAATAACAAGATGGTTGAATCACTATTACAGAAAAAGCCATTTGACATGAATAGACACATAAAAAGGGTTTTTAATCTAACAAGACGTTCCAAGCCACTTCAGATGTGTAAGATAATTAGAAAGAAGAACGTCAACCAACCAATTGCCCAGTAGCAAATTCATGAGTAAACAGAAAAACTGAATTGCCTGAGTTGGTAACAAAAAGAATAGGTGTGCCCAAATTTTCTTGAAGGAACAGGGACTAGAAAACATTATCAAAATGGAAACATTATTTTTCATAAAAGCAACAAAAAAAAAGGATCCTCTTTTTAAAACAATCAGATCAGCAGCTAAGAACATATTTTTTGAAGAGGCAATAGACATGAACTGACCACCGATTATAATCGAGCAATTCAGAGAACAGTATAGGCATCCTAAAAATAACGACACGAATCAAAAAAAAAGGCGAAGAAAACTAAATGAAGGCTCGAAGGATGATTACCACTCCGCTGACGCTGGAACTCGAGACGGATAGCTTCTGATCGTAGGTATAGTAGTCCTTGGTCAGCAGATCTGAGTAACCAACCAAAGGAAGAAGGGAAAATCAAAATCAAAATCCTAGGTTAAAAACGCAGGAGGAAATTGGGATGCGACGAGTGACGAAGGGAAAGCGATATCAAATCAAAAGTACCTTTCGCCTTCTTTCCGATGTCGGAGAACAGCCCGGGTCCGGTCATTGCAGCGGCGGCGAAGAGAGAAGAGAGAGAGAGAGAGAGAGAGAGAGAGAGAGAAGGCGAATGCAATAGGGCCTTTCTCTTCACGGACACTGGAAAAACTATGCAAAGATATTTATAGGGATTTTAATGGAAACGCGCTTTTGAAAGACGGAGACTCTGATGGACGGCCGTGAACGAGGCTCGCAGGAAGGGCCCATTCAAACGGACGGCCAGTACTAGCTACAATGATTCTCAACGAATCCATCGACCTTTTCTATTTATAAAACAGCTCACTTTAATTTTTAAATAATAAAAAAAAGTTTTCTATTTTAATTATTATCAATGAAGCACCATATTTTTCTTCAGAATTATTTGTTTAATAAATATATTAAATATGCTGAAGATTCATACATTAATAATCAAAATAAAGAACACTCATCGCCAGGTTGTTCTCACTATGTTTGGCGTCGTCTGACATTGTTATTTTAGTCAGTTGACATCCTTATCGACAGCTAAAATTACTACAGTAAGAGGCTAAAAGGAGGCTAATTTTTCCACCAGAAGATTTGGAAGGGAACGACACGGCTAATTCTTGCATGTCAAAGGATGTTTCATGGCTGATAACCAAAGATTAACCTTAACATGTATAAAAGAAAAAGATTAACCTCTGGATTTGCATCTTTGTCCCAGCTTTACTTTGTCCGAGGGGAGAAGAGGAGGGGCATTTCACAATTAATCATCTCATCAAGGGGGCTCAGAGATCTCTTGCTGGATTGTAAGGAGTACCTCCTTCCTTCCCTTCACAAATTCCAGGTACCTTTTTTTTTCTCTGATATCGAAGAACAGTTTGTTTAATCTGTGTAGTTTCGTTAGCTATTCTTGTTTGATTGAAGCGACAAAGAGCAAACTAATTAAGGCATGGAAGAGCAGAGGAGGGAGATGAGCAAGGAAAGGTGTTGCCCGCAACCGCCCCCGTTGCTCGGTTTAAGAACCAGCAGTAAGCATGTTGAGCCGAGAATGTCTCATGGCAGATGTTCCGCCGCCTCCGGGAAGTCGAACGCTGATCTACTGGAAAGGCTTTTTTCCGACGGCTATCGAGCTGACGTTTCGGTCTACACCAATGATGGAATCGTCCCTGCCCATGCCAGCATTCTTGTAACACCCTCCTCCTCCTCTTCTTCTTCGGAACAGAGTGGAAGTTTTTGATGAATTTATCGTGGGACTTGTAACAATCGACGACAGGGCATGGCTTCGCCGGTGCTGAAGAACATGCTGAGGCAATCCAAGAGGCGAGGCCGGAGAGCCATCTCCGTCCGAGGTGTTCCTCACCGTGCAGTCCTCGTCTTCCTTCGCTTCCTCTACACGTCAAGGTAAGAGCTCAAAGTAGTGCTGGAGTCCAATTTTCGACCGTGCAATAAAGCGTGTGGCATTGCATCTGATAGCTACGAGCAAGAAGAGATGGACCAGTTCGTGCTTCACCTGCTAGTGCTGGCGCATGTGTTCATGATCCCCTCTTTGAAGGAGGAGTGCGCCAATCAACTGGAACGAGGTCTCCTCACAGCCGAGAACGCGGTGGACGCGCTGCAGCTCGCGCGGCTTTGCGACGCGGCTCGCCTCTCCCTTCTCTGCCAACGGTTGATCGTCAAGAACTTCAAGCTGGTGTCCGCTTCCGGCGGGTGGAAGGTGATGAGGGAGAGTGATCACGAGCTCGCACAAGAGCTGCTCGACTCCGTGAAGGCTGCGGAGACGGTAACTACGAACCTCTTTTGCACAGCTTCAGCTTTGAAACTTCGCTGCCTTAAGCGAATCGTATGACTCATCAGAGGAAGTCGGAGACGCTGAGGAGATCAGAGGAGAGGAAGATTTACCTGCAGCTGCACGAGGCAATGGAGGCCCTTGTTCATATATGCACAGATGGATGCCGGACGATCGGCCCTCACGACAAGGTTCTGAGGCAGAACGCGGAGCCGTGCGAATTCCCGGCGTGCAGAGGACTGGAAGCCTTAGTCCGCCATTTCGCCGGCTGCAAGAACCGAGTTCTCGGCGGATGCACCCACTGCAAGAGAATGTGGCAGCTGCTTGAGCTCCATTCTCGGCTGTGCTCTCTGGGTGACGGCTGTAAAGTCCCTCTTTGCAGGTATTTTGTATAGCCCATCGTTTGCTTTGGTCTCCTTCTCCACCACCGATTACATGGAAACGAATAATCTTATGAATTGTTGAAGGAATTTTAAGGAGAAGTTGAAGCATCAGAGCAAGAAGGACGAGCTGAAATGGAAGTTGTTGGTGAACAAGGTTATAGAAGTGAAGAGCTTCTCCGACACACAAGCGCACTCACCGACGGTGGTTCTCTGACAGTGGCTGTTTTTGTTGTTCTTTGTCACCATTGGAATGTAATGAGAATTCACGTTGTGGCAATGAGTTGTGTAGTTTGGAATACATGTTGAAGAACAAGAAATCACAAACCATACTGATTAAAAACAAATCATCGAGGCAGAGTTACCAAGCATTGTTCTGTTTCAAGTATTCCAATTGCACATCCAAGTCATAACGAGTCAAAGAAATTGGATTCTACACTTGAATTGAATGCAGAAATGACCAGAAAGGATTAGCCAACTGCTACAAGTAACACATCAGAAGATAAAGAACTAAGAATATACCAGTTAGAAATTATCTAAAAAGGAACTAGTCAAATGCATAAAATTTTAATTAATGATAATGCAAGGTCTAGTTCAAGCACTACGTTTAATTCTAAGCTGTCTTAGGTTGCTCATACCATTTTACTTGGCGCTGGGATGTTTCAAGTGGAGCACATCTAAAGTAGCTTATTTACAAGTAGGGTCAAAGGTTTTTCAATCCCATTGAATTTCTCTGTGAGAAGTCAAATTGGAAATGTTGATTGTGGAAACTCCATTCGAAGCAACAACATCATAAGGTGAATCCTCCGAGAACTCGGTTGGCATAGATTTCCAGTACAGAGACGGCTTCCAAACAGCTTCTTTCAAGATCTTAATTATCTCAGCTACTAGTATCTTGCTTCCTTCTGAAGATAAGTGAATGCCATCACTGTGATGAAGCTCTTATCAGTAAGAACTATCAAGTAAAAGAGCATTACAAGTTGATCTAATAGACCTAGATAAGTGATAGTTGAAATGGATGAATGGTATCCCTACTGTTTGCTCAAGAAAAATAAAAATATCTATATGAACTAGATTAGATAGGTAAGAAGATTAACTAATAAAGTTGTTATTTTTAACCTAAATGAGCAGTCAGTGCATCTCAAGTAATCACTAAAATACCAGCATCTACAAGTGCCAAGGAACAAAATGTTAAAAGCAATGCAATATGAGGATACAATAAATATTGCCTAGGAACAACAATAAAATTAAGGTCGCTAGACAATCAAATTAATTGCAATGAACCACACAAGATGGTAGATAAAACTTACGCAGCAAAACAAGCAGTTTGCCAGCCATCCAGCTTTTGTATTGCATTGAACGTATCAACACATTTTATGTCCATCTCCTCGCACAGTTTTACACAAGCTTCAGAATATTTCCGGCATAATTCATTTGTCCGAACTAACTTAGTTAGGTAAGGACTGGATATGATAATAAGATGGTTAAAACTTCAGATAGATGAACAAGAAGTCAAAACTCAACACCAAACACTAATCAATATGCTACCTTTGCGTACGATGGATCAATTCCTCATTCACGGGTGGATTAGTAAGGAAGATAATGCGCGTCTTCTCAGATAAGTTCTGAACATAAAATCAATGTATTATCATGTAAGAGGATGATCAAGTTTCACCTATGCCTTAAAAATAGTCACCTTGAGATGAGTTCCTATCTTTCTCATGTTCTCAACATATGCTGGGAGAGGGACGTGAGGACCTAGTCCAGATGAGTGAGAACCCATTGAGTCATTGCCGCCAAAATAAACTATCACTAAAGAGGGTTGCACAGCTGCATCCTTAATTTAGCAAAAGTATGTTAGCTTGTGGTATTAATAAATTTCCACTAATAACAGAACAAATTAGCAAAAGTAAAAGAAAAAGAGATAGTGAGTACACAAGAAGAAGTGAATGGAAGAAACAAGAGTTTGGAAGTAGTTGCACAACAAGTAAGCTTTAGAAAAAAAAGAAGATTCAAAAATCTGCATACAAAGAATCACATAGAGCTGTTTGACACTAAAAGATGGAGAAGAGAAGATTTTTTACAAAGGCATCACATTCTAAGATGAAGTCATGCAAGTACATTTTAGTGTTATGCAACATCTGGTACAAGTAATGCTGATGAAATTGTCTGACAATTAATAGTACTCTCCTGATCCACAAGACGGGAGTCATTTGAGTTGTAATAGTTTCACATTGGTCCGATGTAGTGTGTCGACGCCATGTGATCAAGACCAAAGAAAATAAATCCAGTAGAATGAATGCAGAAGCATAATTTTTTTTCCCAGAAATTGTATGACGGTGTTTTTTGTATGACAAAAAGTTTAGTTGAACGGTGTTTTTTGTATGACAAATGACAACATTAAAAATTGAACAATCATTTAAGGAAGGTGGATCAAATACGAAGTGCTTCCATGATTCCATCAGCTGATGATAGAATCCTTTTGGTGTCGGTGGAAGATTAAGCACATTGAGTGGTAAGGTCTGGAGTCATGGTAGACAGCCAAACCCTTACCAGCAAAGTAGTAGTCTTCTGTGATTGTAAATGCTGAACATACACAAGGACCAAAACTTAGATAAACTCAATCCCTCAAAACAACATATTTTCCAATAGTATTTTTTTCCTTTTTTAAAAAACTGAGTCATATTGAGAAGTGAGTTCATTGTATGGCATGAATTGCAGCCTGTCAGGAATGGTGTGACAAGCCATTGTCATAGGCACTTAGATGGTCTATCAGGCGACTGCTCGATCATTTCTGATTGCACCAAAACACAGAAAGCGGCCAAGGATAGAATGTTAAACAAAAGTTTCCTATAAGAATACAGACATGGAAACCCACCAACTGCATTCAAAATACACAAGTGCATTTAAAACTTTCTAAACCATCAAGTTCCCTAAGTCGTCAAATCGTGATAAATAGAAGGAATAAAAGGTCATACTTTTGGAAAAACTTTTTCAAGCACTTGGACACCACGCTGTGAATTCCAACCAAGATATCCACGCAGCAAAATATCAGCCTAATTGGATGAACAAAATAAACAGTATGTGAATGATAAAAAATATATGATACCACAACATAAAATAAAAAATAAAACTTCAAGATTGAAACTGCTAAGTCGATGTTCTGAACATAAAATCAAGTTGATACCACGAATAAGAAAAAAAAAATCAACAACAATGAGATTAGCTTTAATCTCATCTCTAATTTGTGATTAACTCCAACCTATCTCAAACTCAATTTGTATGAGACTGAACCAAATTCCAATTTTACCTCAAATTGAACCAGATTAGCAATCTAAGAAAGAAAGAAAGACTTCATTGAATTGATAACTTGATACTTATCATTAAATCGCTAAATTTGTTTGTTCTATCAAGTTGACAAGTCAATCTTTGTGAGGTTATCTTGTGGCAACAAATATGATATTTAGGATTGCAAATTCTCCTCTCTAAATACAAAAATATATCTTTCACTACTCTTCTGCATTTTCTCCTAGTCTTATGTTAGCTACAAATTCCCCTCTCTAGCTACAAAATACATCATTCACTACGTACTCTTCTTCATTTTCTCCTGCTTTTATGTTTTTAGGGTTTAGGGTAATGGTGATTGGCTCTTCAGAGACTTATTGTCCATGGGGACTTAGGTGCACCAATCAATGTAGTGCCAGAACCTATTTAAAGACTATTTTTGGTTGTCTTGGGAGTCATGTAGCGCGTGAGAGGTAAGGAAACCGGGGAGCATTGAGAGAAGAGGACTTTTTCCACTACTAGTGCTTTTGGCATTCAAGAGCACGTGAAGTAAGGTTTTTGTTTCTTTTCGTCGATTAGGCGTGAGTTGAACTGCGAATTGGTGTGTACATTTTGTGTGCTGTGCTCCATATCTTGTGATGCTACAGAAGCATTCCAGGTGCTTAAGAATTGATTCAGCCATGGAGGAGAACTTCCACTATGTGGATTCTGATTTACAATGAAATTGACTTCTAAATTAAATGAGCATTGATTTTGATATAGGGTGGTCTAAGGTGGCAGATTAGGACATCATACCTGCTTGAGGCTGACGCTATAAAAAGAACTAAGTTGACAGTGGTGATCTGATCTCTCAGCAGGCTATGTCTGTCTGAGGTCTCAACTCTCACCGCTTTTCCTTCTTCCCTTTCCTATACCCATTTCGTTCTTTATGACAAATGTGGGGAATTTGCTAAAGCGGACTCGAGAAAGCGAAAATGGGATGCTTATTCTCATCCCATGGACAACAACAGCAAAAGAGGCCGGACCTTCAATCCAGCCAAATGATCGGAACTATGCACCGTTTGCCAATCGTGCATCGACGAAAACGCCGACTGAACCTCTGGCAACAACTTGACCAGCGCTTGATGCATGGCATCATCGATCAGAAAGAGGGGGTAGGTCAATTACCTTACGCGCATAGACGTCCGCGAGGATGGCTCCCCATCCGCCATTGCTGAAGCTGAACTGAACGATGGAAGACCCGAAGAGCACGAAGAGCGGGCGACCCGGCCCCACCATCTCTCGATCCGCTTCGGCTGGTATGCTTCTCCTGAACCCGCGACGAGGAGAGCCTGGAAGAGAGCGAAGGAAGAGATAGCGGAGCGCGAGATGGAAGCGGCCGCGATTGTTCTCCAACCACCTCTGTCGCTGCCTTCATATCGCATTTAAAACTGCAACACCTAACTCCACGCCAGAAGCTGAGCAGAACTACTGTAGATGGAATTTGACGATGTTATTATTATTATTATTATTATTATTATTATTATTGTAGAAGGAAAATATGGATGGATCATAAATGGTTTTCCCTCTGCCTTATTGTAGAAGGAAAATATGGATGGATTATAAATGCAAGGAGAGAATTCGGAAACAATTCCATGTGTGAACGCCTGGTCTAAGAAAGACACCATAAAGTAAACAATGTGTATTATTTAGTTGCTCCATGCACATCTTCTTCAGTTTCATGTTTAGGAGGAGACAGGGTCCACCAGAAATTCACCTTTTGGCTTTTGCATAACAAATGTCAAGTTCTACTTTCTCATCATACACTTCAGGACTCATTAAGATACCATGTGAACCAACTTCCCTACTGTAGCAGGATGAGCATTCAAAATGATCTATCAGGAGTTTGGTATCTATCATTCTACTTGAATGCCATTTACTGATTGGGGAATCTTGGGGATAAATAAACTAGTTCGATGATCTAGTTGAATATGTAATAACTGAAGCACTTTATGAATGAGGAAGCAGAAACAATAAACAAAAGTTAATAATAAAGTAATGAGGCATTTAATGGACTAATACCTTAGAAATATCTCTCTTAAGTTCTAGAATGCCCATCTAAACTTGTACGTACCCTGAATGATAAGGAGCAATCCTTCCATAGAAGTAGACTTGTCCCTCTACGAGAAGTTAATAACTAGGACCTCATCATTGCTGAATGGGACAGAATAATGCACAAGATTGCCATTTGTCTCAAGCTTCGATTCCAAAGTAGCCTTGGATTCTAGGACCTCCAATTCTTTCGCCGCTATAAGGTTTTCTTCTCTTCTGTGCTATTTTATTATCAGCTCTGCCACATCTTGCCCAGCGATCTCAAGTGCCATGAGCATCAGCATCGCAAAAGAAGTGCTGAAGCCAGTGTGAGGCTATGCCAATCAGTGTGCAAGTGACAATCAATATTTTCCCTCTTTTATTTTCTACTTCTTCTGCAAAAGGTGAAATCCGCTACTTTAAGCAGCCCCACGACCATCTGTGAGAAGGTAAATCGAAAAACTACAGTTGGTCAGGAGGGTATTGCCTGACTTCACTAGGATTCAAACCATTGTCCTATTCTGCAAATCTGCTGTGTCGTAACCAACTCAGCTATTCTCTACTTCGACCAAAGGAACAGTGAGTGAATAGGACACATTATTTGCTCCTATGGGATTTAGTCTGTGTTGATTAAAAAATCAAAATAACGAAATTGTCATTGGAGTCTATTTGGACTGAACAAAAACACATGTATTTAAACTAGAGACAGCAAATTGAAACAAAATAGATTTAACACAGCAATTGGAATGATAACTAGCAGGTAAATTTTCAAATAATTGGATACACCTACAATATCGACTAAAGAAAACAACATGAAAAAGAAAATCAAAGCTTAAAACGATCCTTCGGAAAGTTTAGTATTTTGATTACACACAAGGGATTTAGGTGAAAACAGCCAACAACACTAAAACCCTGGGGAAAAAGATAGAAACTATCCTAGTTTTTTGAAGATGAAAATATATTGAGGAATAGCTAGAAGGTATAGTAGGAACAAGCAAGCATGCATATAACCTACAAAGTCGAGGCAGAAGAATGAAGCTGTAGCTCTTATAGATTCCAAGCCGGACATGGCAGGTATCAGATGCAACTAGGACAGTGAACCATCTGGAAAAGGGTCAAATGCATCTTGCTTCCCATTCACATAAAATTCGATGACAGCTTTCATTCTAGCAAACTTTTCTGGATGGTAATTGACATGAACAATCACAGGCTTCAAGCGACGCAAGTGAGCATCTTTTCTCACAGTCTTGAAGAGCACTTTGCTGTTCATGAAGAGATACATATCCATGGTCCTCTTGGATGCATGAAGCCCATCATATCCTGGGTGTGAGGGGAAAAATAGTTCTTCGTTGAACACTCTTTGATCCCATGCCTGTTCATGTGCCAACCGATCTGCAACACGATCCAAGAGTTCTATAGATGGGACTGTCGGTCTTATGTAAAAAAACCCAGAGTTATATACCCAAATCCTCATCGTATGAGCATATCTAGCCCATCCCATTTTAGGCTCATCAAAGACATCATCATAACCATAAGCCGTCATATTACTGTGACCATCACTCATGGACTCAACGTCACAATCCCTGTAGAGATGATCAAATGGATTCTGCAAGTAGATTATATCAACATCTGAAAGAAGAATGCTGTATCCAAGCTGCAAAAATTCCCTCAAAATGCGGAATTTTAATCCAGAGACAACATGATTTCCACCAGTCCTTCCAATGTTATCAATACTTTCATCAGGATTCCTTCGGTAAACAGGAACTTCATTAGAGTTACAAAATCGTTCTGTCTCATCATCCAATGCTACAACTAGATAGTTGGGTATACCTACTCTTTTAATATTCTGAAACCATAGCTCAAGCATATCCTTCACATTGGAATTTGCTAGTGCAACTATAAGCTCCTTCCTCACAGCTACTTTTGTGAGTATGTTTGCCAATCTGGGGTTCACAGATTCATCAGGAACAACAGTAGGATTTGTTCTCAATGACTTCACAGTGCCAAAGGGACCAGCTTTAGGTTGCTCTCCTAAAGTTAGGGTATGCTTTTGAGCCTGATTTATATTCTGTTCGGTCAGTTTAAGTTTTGCAATCAACTCTGACACCTGCTTCTTCAATTCTTCATTCTCGGATTTCAACATACTAGTCCTCTCACTTGTCTCACATTTTACCAAGGTATCCTACACAAAAGAACAAATAGAATCAATTGAGTAATACTTGGCTGTTTATATACCATCTAAGCCACACAACAAAAAAACAATGAAATAAATTAGAGTTTTACATGAAGCTTTTTGCTTGGAACAAAAAAGGTGGTGATATATGAAATAAAGGAAATTTCTGAAGGGTAGCAAGTCAATGACCTTAGTCAACATATCAAGACAGAACTTAGAACAAGAAAGTAGAGAGTTACCACTAATTCAGGAGTACTTTCAAGTAAAATTTCCTTTTCAAGAACAAAAAATGTTAGATATTTTGCTACTCATCTAACATTCTATTTCCTTGAATCTTAGATATTACTACATTAGTTTCATGATCATTGGAACATGACCTAGTAGTTTCTTATGAAATGTTCAAATTTCAACCAGTTTAATCTGACTAGTATTCGAACTTGGAGTTACACTATAATTTATTTCGTTATCATCATCTCACGACTTGCTAATGTTGAAGAACATCAAAATTCTCATATTTGGTTTCTTACATCAGAGAACTGCCACCTTTATTATTTTCAACCCTAACAAATTGTTCAGAGATCAGCTCGCTATTAACATTTCTGTCTTGTATACGGGTGAGCAAAAATTCAATTAAACCGAATAAACCGACCGAACCGACCGAATTAAAAAATTCGGTTCGGTTATTTTTTTTAAAAAAATCGGTTAATTCTGTTCGGTTTCGGTTTTAAAATTCCTTATTCGGTTAAACCGAATAAATCGAATTAATCAAACTAGAAAAATAATTTATAATTTTTAAGTAAATAAATTTATAAATCCCTAATTAATTAGTAAAATTTTCATAATATTTAAAAAAATCGGTTAATTCGGTCGAAAACCGAATTAACCGATAAAATATTGGTTTGGTTTGTTCGGTTTTTATTGGAAAATTTGGTAAGTTCGGTTGGTTCGAAAAAAAATCGGTTTATTCAGTTTTCGGTTAATTCGGTTCGATTCGATTCGGTTTTAACCGAATACTCAACCCTAGTCTTGTACAAAGAAGAGATTTTGAGAAACAAAAGTCAATAGCAAGCAAATATATATTTGCTCATCTAAAGGACTTTTGATAGAAAAGATCTAAACAACTATTATTAAGTCAAACATCCCAAATTGATGGTTGAAACGCTAAAACAGTATGGAGTCACCTGACATATGTCACTAATGATTAAGGAAAAATTGGGACAAACATGACTTCTCTTGATCATGGTAGTGGCAAGCAACAAAAACTCAGTTGTTTTGTGCTTATGTTCACTAAGCTTTAGATTATGTAGAAAGAAAGAACAAAACTTTAGATTATGTAGAGTTAAAATATCGTCATATGCTTGCCCGTAGGAAGGAAACACACCTACAATATCATGCCATAATTGAGCACAAAGCAAAGACTAACATAATGGCATGACATAATTGGTCACAAAAATCTACAGAGCAAACAATAATATTACTTTATTGATCACAAATGAACACAGTACCACCACATGCCTGAGTATAAAAAATCAGCGTGTATCTAAAGAAACGCGAAAACTACAAAGAAGAAAAAGAACTCACAGAGAGATAGACTTTGTTAGGAGTCTATTAACTTCACTATGTACAAAAAGCCAATATCCACGACATTAGCTTTCAGATCCCCACTAAATGAAACCATAGTTAAAACCCTAGCTGTATCTCAACAGAATCTAATCAGAGATACAGAAACAGAGAGGAGTGAATGAAAATAGGAAATAAAAAATCATAAAGAAAAAGACGAAGACCATTTCAGATCCATAACGATATAGCCATTTTTTAGTAAATATTGTCAAGAAATCATCTTTCTCGCTTATGTTACCCGGATCTGATCCCATCTTTGCAAGAGCAAGACAATGAGCAAGGAGAAGAAGCACCAAAACTTGCCTGAAACGATCCAGCGGCAGAATCCTGGACGCGGGAGAAAGAACGGAAGAGGCCGTCCGGGTAGAGGAAAGCGCAGACGCAGCCGAGGAGGATGCCGACGGCGACGGCTGCGGCGATTCGAGATCCGCGCGACGGCAATCCATGAGGCCGTGTCAGAAGCCCATCCCGCCGGCCGGCCATCACTCGATCAAGCGCCCGATCTCGAGACAACGGTACGGGATCCGAATTGGGGCGACGGATTGGTTTTTATATCGGCATCGAACAGAAAACGTTCCATTTATCAAGTAAATCGATTGGATACGTTTTAATATATTTTTCCCCTTTTTGGCTTTGTGAATAAATACATTTTTATTAAATTAATCACACATTGCGAATAAAATTATACGTGGCGGATAAACAGTCAACACTTCCTCACTGAGTATGAAGAAATATTGAATTTGGTATGCATGCTGCCATTTATAATGATTTTAGGTGCCTTACAAAATTATCTATAGATTAATGATATTTTATTTTTGCACGATAGAGTTAATTTGACTCAACTGTTTAAGCTAGGGACATCTCCATGTTATCACGGACTCTATTCATATAATTAATTTTGAAAATCCCAAATCTCATACTCATAATAATTCAAACCTTTTTTTTCCAATTTTTTTTTTAAATTTTCCAATGAATTGCGTGTTTGCTTAGAATTGAAGTAGAAGTTACACTATCTATCCATTTAATGCGTGTCTGGTTTTCCTTTGCGTGCAATATACCGACATAGAGTCTTCCCCTTCAATGCTGTGAGTTACTTCGTCAACGTAATGTTGCTGACGTGGCTGCTGACTTCTATTTAGCTAAGTAAGAAAGCTTGAAAATATGGCTTGAAAATATGGCTTTTGACGTGAAATCATGGTTGGCGATCACAAAATGCAATGAATTGCATGTGAATTGAAATAGAAGAAGTTTTACTAGATATCTCTATTTAATGAGTGTGCGACTCTCCTTCGTTGCAATGATCATACCTAAAGAGTGTTCATATTCAATCCTGTGAGCTACTCTGGAACTTGAGCGTCAACGTGATTACGCGGATAAGCGGATGTTTGGTGTCGCTAACGTGACTTCTTCTGTTTAGCCTAAGGAAGCTTAAAAAATTGAAAATCAAGTGAACGCTTTTAAGTGCTCTTCAGTATGGGTCCTATAACAATTTGAAGGAAAATAAATTATGATTAATGTGGGAGGATTTTATTTTAAAAAAATATATTTTTTTTCAAAATTTTTTTATTATAATAATTTATTACTTAAATACCAATTAAATTATGCATATGGGAGCGAAAATATGACTACCTCGTTATAATTTGCCATCCCAAAAAAAATCAAAATGGCACCTTTTTGAACAAAAAAATGAAAAAGAAAAAGTCAAAAGGGTGCCTTGTTTCCAACGTAAAAAAATTAAATTGTTTTTTCAATTTTGTTATAAAAAATATTATATATAATATATTTTTATATTTAAAAATTCTTTTAGTCAACATTGTTAAGTCTTGATACAAATATTAAAATCATTTTTAAAATGGCTACTGCAATATTATAATCTATTCAATAAACTGGCTACTGCAATTATTATAATGGTCAGTATATATAAATTTTTTTAGTTCACCTAAAAATTTCATAATTGCATAATTAGTGTGTTGTTGGTTAAAAACTCTTTTAGATAAAGATGAATAAAAGATGGATTAAATTAAATTAATCGATCGAAGTAGATTAAAATAAAAAATGCGATTCAGTTAATTTAAAAAGTTAATATTTTTTTAAAAAATCAATTATTTTCATATGGTTTTAATTTTAAAAATCTAAATTTAATGAAATCAATTAAATCAAATTCCATTATATCTAACTGAGAGTTTAATATTTTTAATTTTATAATTCCTGACTTTAATAGAAAATTTTATTATTTAAATTTTCAATCAATTAAATTGATATTTTATTAATTTAATTTTTATATAAAAATCAAATGGTCCATAAAAAAATTTTATTCAATTTCAATTTAAATAAATTAAATTCGATGGGATGAGCTGATGCGGCAGTACACGTCATTTTCCTGAGAATTACAGAGTAAGTCACTGGTAGCCACTGCATGATTATAGAGAAGCAAGTCAAAAGGCTTCTTCTTCCCCAAGGTTTCGTTTTTTAAATTAGCAGCCGTCAGTCAAAGGCCGTTCTGTTCATCCTTCAGACATTGTTTCGTAATCTCAAACGTCATCCTTTATGAAGCACTGTAGTAGCCTTTGATCGGAACCGTTCATGACTCCGGTGGCTGCTTAATCAACGGATGAAGATCCTTGTTCCCGTTTACACGAAATTAATTTTGCTACTGTTCGGTTTCTATATATGTACACATATCTGCTTCCTATCTGATCGGAATCACATCACATCGCGCCCTTCTCCTCTTTGCTCTTGGTTGCAATGTCCTGCGAGGTCATGGCCGCTCGCGTGCGGAAGTGCTCCCCTAACTTCACGTTCGTCGACGCCGGCCGATCGCTTGTCGTCGATGGCACCGACCTCCGTCACTACGTCGAGGTCGACGAGGCCTGGATTCGTATACAGGACGAGGCGCGGAGCGATGCCGAGGAGGAGCCTCTCCTCCGCCAGTTCTACTGCGAGCTCGTGCTCGCCCACCCCACCCTCGAGTCCGCCCTCGCCGCACATCTCGCCGCCAAGCTCGCCGTCCCCGCCCTCCTCCCCCACGCGTCCGTCAACGATCTGCTCATCTCCGCCTTCTGCAGCGACGCCGAGATCCGCCGCGCCGTCCGGGCCGACCTGCGCGCAGCGGTCGACCGCGACCCGGCCTGCGCCAAGATGGTCCACTGCTTCCTCTACTACAAGGGCTTCCTCGCGCTGCAGACCCACCGCGCGGCGCACCGTCTCTGGGCAGAGGGCCGCCGCGCGGCGGCGCTCCTCCTGCAGAGCCGCTCCTCGGAGGTCTTCGCAGTCGACATCCACCCGGCCGCCAGGATCGGCGCCGGCGTGCTGCTGGACCACGCCACCGGGGTGGTCTTCGGCGAGACGGCCGTGGTGGGCGACGACGCCTCCATCCTGCACGGGGTCACGCTCGGAGGAACCGGGAAGGAGGGCGGCGACCGGCACCCGAAGATCGGCGACGGGGTACTCATCGGCGCCGGGACGCAGATCCTGGGCAACGTAACGATCGGGGAAGGGGCAAAGATCGGGGCCGGGTCGGTGGTGCTGAAGGCGGTGCCCCCGAGGACGACGGCGGTAGGGAACCCAGCGAGACTCATCGGCGAGAAGGAGAACCCGGTGCGGCTGGAGAAGAGGGCAGGGTTAACCATGGACCACACCTCGTGGTCGAACCATGCTCGCATCTAAGAAATTAATTTCAACGACAACGTATACGTATCGATCGAAATACACAGTTATATTTCTCTGTAATCGATCCTATTTGGTTTGCTGAGGAGCTCAATTTGCTTTGAGCCTTCTCTTCTTTTTCATTTGTTTTAGCATCATCATCTCTTTGGCATATGATTCAGGGAATGAGAAGAATCTAATTCCTCGATAATTATACTTTAATTTTTTCATACTTTTGGTTTTTGTGTTCCTGATGTCTTGCGATGGAATGCATCCGCGAATTTTGTTTTGTTACCTCCGCTTTTTTTGTGCAGTCGTGTTTGAATCTTGTACATAATAATTGTGGCCTTGCTTTTGTTTTGTTTTGTCCTTTCCATTCCAGAGGGGCCATAAGTTTAAAGGAAGCAGTTCCCAGTTTTGCTTTGCATACACACACTGTTGCTTGGATGTTGCCACTCCACGTTTTTCGTTCGTAGATAATCAAATATCTATTACACACATCTATTCCCTCCCTATCTGTTGTGATCATCAGTCTCTACTAAGGCGTAGTAGCAATTCGTTCTGCAATCATTCATTCCACTGTCTTCTTCCTTCCAGCAAGCATAATTCGAATTCTGGAGCTCAAGGAATGTCAATGAACCCCAATCCTACTGCAACCAGCGGTCTTCTTTACCTTCTGTGTTCTCATTAGATCTCTCACATGATAAGAAGCCTCGTATCTACCAGCATCAGCCAAAATATTAGACACCAATGCGTAAGTGCCTCCTCCAACCCCCAAGTGACTGACAAAATCCTTCTCATAAAAGAGCTTGCTTTCTGCTTGATTGCAACCGTGCTTCTTGCCTGCACTTAACAGAGCTCCTACTACATGCTTGTCAGGTTCAATGGGTAGGCTCTTGAAGAACTCTTCCGCTTCTTTTAGGCGTCCAGCCCTTCCCAAGGTATCTATCATACATGTGAAATGTTTCTTTTCAGGACAAATACGATAGATCTTGCTCATTGACATAAATATCGTCAATCCTTGGTCGACCAATCCTGCATGACAGCAGGCTGTGAGCAATGCAAGGAAGGTCACACTGTCCGGCTTGAGCCCGTGGCAAATCATTAAAGCAAACAGTCGGAATGCTAGCTCTGCTCGGCTGTTCATTGCAAACCCCGCAATCATGGTGGACCAAGACACCGAGTCTCTGCAGGTAAGGCCACGAAAGACTCTCCAGGCCATGGCTAGTTCTCCACATTTTGCGTACATGTTTATCAAAGCATTACCCGTGAGAACATTGACGCCAACCCAACTCTTGATCAAGTAGGAATGGATACTCTTGCCTCTGCTCAACGCCGTGAGAGAAGTGCAGGCACGGAGGACGCTTACGAGGGTGGCCTCGTTGGGCTGGACCTGACTAATACCATCTCTTAGCATCGCGCAGAAAGCTGATATAGCCTCTTCAGGTAGTCTGTTCTCGTTGCAACCGGAGATCAGAGTCGTCCACGACACGACATCCCTCAGGGGCATTTCGCCGAACAGGTTGCGTGCACTGAGCAAATCCCCACACCTCATATAGAAATCCAGGATAGCGTTGTCCAGTATGACGTTGCGGGCACCGCGACGAGCGAAGCCGTGGATAGCCCTGCCCGAGCGGAGCTCGCCGAGGCGAGCGCAAGCAGGAAGGACGCCGACGAGGGTGAGGGCGTTGGGAAGCACATCCATGGAGCGGAAGGCGGCGAGCGCGTCCACGTCGCGGCCGGCCCGCGCTAGAGCGGACACGAAGGAGGTCCAGGAGACGACGTCCGGGCGGGCGATGCCGGCGAATACGCGGCGGATGGAGGGGATGTCAGCGGCGGAGGAGTAGAAGCTGAGGAGGGAGTTCTGGAGGACGAGGTGGGAGTGGAAGCCAAACTTGAGGAGGCGGGCGTGGAGCTGGAGGCCATGGACGGGGTGGAGGAAGGAGCAGAGGCGGAGGAGGAAGGCGTAGGTGCGGTGGTCGGAGGGAAAGGGCGAGAGGTGAAGAAGGCGGTCGAATTGCTGGAGAGCGTCGTCCGGCGAGAGGGATCGGAGCGAGGGGTTGCTGCTAAGGCGACGTATCATCGCGCGGGTGTAGAAAGTGGTAGAATACATTAATTTATTTATTAATTAATTTTAATTTTAATTTTTATAATTCAATTGTTTTAATTAGACGACGGTTAATTTGCCAATTAAATCAGCATCTCTTTGCACATGCTTCTTCAGTTGAGGCTGCAGTTACACCAAAGATAGAAAACTACCTCTAACCGTAATAACTAACTTGATCACATTCGAATACCTCAATGGCTTATGAATTCAGATTGTCTTTGCCTTCTATGGCTCTTTCCATCTGAAAGTTGAGACTTTCTCGTGCTTTTACGTTGCTTTCCATGTGCCGGGCCAAACATTGCAATCTTACCAATCCCTCTGGAGATGGAGGAAAAGAATGCACTGCTATGTTCTCCTGACCTGCTGCTATCTGTCATCCCTCGCTTCATGAATGCTTGTTCTTTCTCCAGTTCACTGAGTCTCACCCTCATTCTCGATATTTCTAGCTTGAGTTCTTTGTTTTCCCTCCTTAGAGAAGCATAGTTGTCTCTGGGGGAGACTGCACCGCTTGGAACACTATTGCTGCTCATCAGCCTCTGCGAGAAGGATGCAGCATCGCCGGAGCTCACTGAGAGGGTAGACTTGAGCCGAACTTGCTCATGGTAGAGGACGCGAACGATCATCTGGAGGGGCAGCCGGTCGTTTTGGGCTGCATGGTTGGAGGCTTCCTGGGAGAGCTTCTGGCAGTCAATGAGCTTGCACAATTTCTTGCACTCCGATTCCATTAACGATGGATGAGCCTGAAAGGATTTACAGATATGAACTACAAACTAAACCAAGGAAATCAATTGACAAGGTACCTTCAAGTATATGTCAATGGCTCTATAGAGTCCGTCATCAGTAACACGAGAGTAATCTGGTAAGAGTTCAATCATTGCCATGAACTTTGGAAGTTTAAGATGCGAATCAGGTGCAATTTCAGCAAGATACCCATCCATGAGCCGTCCTATTTTTAACACTGAACTGTGGCATGGAGACTTGTGTCCTTCAGATTCATATGAACTGTGTGATGATTCTTCGGAGTCTTCTACCTCAATTCTTCTCAAAAAGTTTACGAGTATCCTGTGAACGGTATCAATATCAAACACTGAATCACTTGCTTGTGAGGAAGGAATAAGCAAGTCATCAAGAGAAGCCAGTTCTAATCGAAATCCAATCCTCCTTTCAAGTTCCTGTCTACAATTGAAATTTGCATCGACCTCAATTGCCATCCTTAAAATTCCAAACAGGAAGGAGAGAGGAACTGATTTGATATTCTCTGTTACTAGAAGACCAACAAGAGTTTCCACTACCACTCTTTGATTGTCTCCTGCATCAAGGCCAAACTCCCAAACCTGTCGTTTTTCAATTCCCTTTAGAGAGGTTTGAGCATAATGCATAAGAGATTGGGTGATTGTATCTGCTCTTACACCTGTTCTCCTCAATGCAGCAATAACTCGCTGATAAAGATCAATTTTTAGTACAGAAAGATCTTCCACCCACCAGTCCTGACAATGCATCATTAATTTTCCTGACCTGCTATCGCATTCTAAGTGAGCCAAACCTGAAACCAGTTGCTCCTTGCTAGCATTCATTGCAATTGCATCTATGCATCTATTCACTATACCGGTCTCGTCGACTATAGGATACAAACCATTACATGCACATAAAACTTCCAGAGACTTTTCAAGGCTTTGAAACACAACCTCGTTTAAAAAGGCCTCTGCTCTCACAATCAGGTTGCATTCTTGATATTGTTCTGTCATTTCCAGATAATCAGCAATGCAACGAAGCTGGGCAACGTTACTTGTTGTAATCTCAAAGGTTGTCCCGTAACAGAACTTAGCAGCAAGCTCAAATGCCTCAGCTCCCCCAGGTACCTCATGAAGCTCCAATCGTGAGAGGTCTGGGTCCCTGGATTCAACTACCATTTTCCAGATTTTCCCACTTCGTGAAACCAGAGGGAACTAGGAAAAGAATAGGTCGAATAAATCAAGTTAGTATTACTTGAGTAAATTGATGTCATGCAGCAAAAGAAATATGATTGTTAGTTATTGAAAATAAGGCTATATCAAGTCACATATGCAGAGATGGTTTAAGTAGCCATACCTTGTGCAATAAGAATGACTGCCCATCCACATAAACAGTTATATCCCCAGCAACGTCAGAGAATATCCTACAAATCAAAATGATACATTTATAGAGAAAACGCATGCAGCAATTCCACAGCGGTAAAGGATCCTACCGAACAATACGAAGCCATCACACAGACTATTCTCTTTGTCGTTGAAATCAACAGGATAATCTCACCAAAACCACAAGATTCATGAAATTGGAAGCAAGAAGAACCAGATTTCGAGGTAAAAGGGTGCAAACTGTGATGCTTTTCCTAATTTGCAAACAAATGCCTTTAAACAGAATTCAATGCGTCAAAGAGACAATAAAAAGTGCTTTATATGGCACTAATCAATCATCCGTTGCATGACACACAAAAACAAGGCTGAAAGAACGTTAAAAAACCCACATTTTTTCCACGATTTACCTACTTAAATCTCGAAAACAAGGCAAACATGATGCCATTACGACAAGCTAAGACAGCATAATCGAAACCAAGTAAAAAAAGCGAAGTCGAAATCAATCACCTCCTGCTGATCGGTCCACAGAACCGGGGAGAGGTCGATGCCTTCATCGCCGGAAAGAGTAAAGACGACGTATCCGGCATGGCTCCCATTCTCCTCCCCTCGCTTCTCCGCTCTCTTTCCTTCTCTAAACACACACTGAGAAAGAAAAAGCGAAGACACAGCTGTGTTCAGGGACGGAGGGAACATAAAAGAAACCAAAGTGCAGTTCCAACAGTGTCCCTCCCTAATTCTATTGTTTTTCAAAAACCAAATTCCTTTAAATATATAAAATTCCAAAACTGCCTCTCCTCGATCGATCGACTCGCTTAGGAATGTAACAAACTTATACTTCATGCATGATTGAAGGTGAGCTAGAAGGTCACTTATGTAAATGACTTCTACAATCTATTACATTCATTGACAATGCAAATGACTAAAAGTTGGTTCACTAAAATATTAAAAGTTAAGTTATATATTTGATAGCACTACTATGATTATGTTTGTTGTTGAATTGTTGTGATAATTCATTTGCAGATATATAGATCATGATAAGATTTTTAAAGTCATGGCTGCAAATTAATTTAGAGAGTGAATCTCAAAATCAAGATACAGATTATGGACAAAAAGTAGATAAGAAAGAGAGCTATAAAGCTAGAAGGTAGGTAGCTTCATGATTAAAGGCTAGCTAGCTTAAGTCAAAATCAAGTTGTTTTTTCTCACGAATGAACAAGAAATAGTTTAATTTCTACACTAGAAAACTAGCTAGCTTGTCTGTGGCTGGCTAATGCTTGGTGATTAGATTGTGTTTAGTTTAGGCAAAGAAATTAACATGGAAGAATAAGGGAGGGTGTGGTTGGGTTTGGCGTGATCGAGGAAGTGCAAAAGGGAGAAACAGACATGTGTGGGAGTTGGTTTTGTCACGGAAGTCGATAAGGGAACCAGCAATGATGCAGGCAACGAGCCTTCTCTGGTGTCTTTTGTGGACTAGCTTTCCTTTTCCCTGTTCATCTACTGCAAAAGCAAAGCTACTGCTTCCTCTCACGTTAACATAACTTATATATATATAATGGAATTGCAGTGCCAGTACTGTCATTAGATAGATAGATAGATAGATTCTTCGTCCGAGTGCAGTGTGGAGAGCAGTGCAAGGATGCCACATTCTATATACGTACGCTCTTAATCCATGCTTTCTCCTTGATCATCCATGCTATTATTCAGTGGACCGACTGAAATTAACTTGTTTGTGTTAGGAAATTTTCGATGATCGATGTCATCTCAGTGGCCACCAAACTCGATCGGAAGTGAGTTTGGAAATACACAATTATTCTTCGGCAAAAGTATAAAGAAGAAAAGGTGGAGAGAGGCATATATATATATATATATATATATATATACACGCACAGGGTTTTAGACAAAGATTCTATTGTCAGAATCATATCTATCGATCAGGCATGATAAAATTCCTTAAGATCGGAGATAACACATAATTTCATGGTTTTTTAATCTTGCCTAAGGCAGCGGTGTGGTGAACTCTGGCTTGTCATTCCATGCAAGAGCTTCTCTGTTCCAATAGCTTGTGTTGCTCACGTCGCCGCTGCTCGTGATGCTGACAGCAGCGGTGGAAGGCAGCGTAGCGTAGTTGGGGCACTCCGAGAGCCATGCGGTCGAATCTTGAGGATCTCTGAATCCACTGCCACTGCAAGCGGCGAGGGCAGGCGTCCGCTCCGGCGGGGAAGATAGTATTACCTCGTGTTGGCCCTCGTTGTGAGTTCCTTCCGCTCCGAAGAGCACGGCCTGCCTCTGCCGCTGAAGCTTCCAATGGAGGTCTTGGTTTATGGAACTCAGCAACTCGATGGAAGAGGCATTGATGGCGTTGCCGCTGACGGCAGAGCCGCACGCTTCGGCCGCAATGTTCGGCGGGGAATTGAATCCCGCGTCGTCAGTGGGCGAGAAGAGTGCTGGGTCGGAAGCAGGTTGATGATCATTGAGTCTGGGGATTACCGGCGGCAGACCAATGCCGTGGCGACTGGAGCCCGTCAAGGATCTGAATTTCTTGTTCTTGCGACAGCCACCGCCGACCGGCACTTCGCGAAGCGCGCCGCCCTCGGTCCAGTACCGCCGGCAGTTCTTGCAGAAGTGTCTGGGTTGGGAGAGGCTGTAGTTGTTGTAGTAGCAGAATTTGGTGTTGGGGGAGTCGCACCGGGGGCACTTAAGCCCCTGCTTCGGCCGACGGAGCGCCGCCGACGCCAGCACAGCAGCGCTCCTGTGGCTGCCCGGCCAGTGCAGCTCCTGACCAGCCATGATACCGTGACCGAGCAGCTAGCGCCGGCGAGACGACAGTTGGGAGGGCAACCTAGACGAAGGTGCAGGGTGCGTTAGTTTCCTGCAACGAAGGTAAAGAGGAATTTCAGTTGTATTTATTAGCTTCATGCACGGATTGAATTGAAAGCTCGATGAGCTTACTGAATGCCTGTGATTCTCATCAAGTGCTGGTAGTTGATCTGCGTATATTTGGGCTTGGATCTGACGAGATGAACAGAGATTCTTAATTGGTATTCCGTATAGAGAACAGGGAGAACCAAGACGAGGCATATAATTAATGGGAGAGAAGAGCCATGCCCATGCATCTAATTCCAACTGATACTATAGAATTATGGTGCATACCAATGCAGACTCACTAAAAATTTTGTATTGTTAATTAATTTCCCCTTCAAATCAATTCGCGAGTGCAGGAGTCAAAAGGGAGCACAAGTCTGTCAGGCCAGGCACGGAGGAGCAAGCAGCAACAGTTTAACCCATGCGTCATGGGTGCGTGTCAGTGTCGATAAAGATAGCGCGGTGTAGTCCTCTGATGCATTGGCCTTACAAACTGCACCACGTCAATCGAAGGGCAGTACCAGCTGCAAGCCTCGGACTCCAAAATCGTTTGTCTCCATGCTCTGCTCCTCGTCATGTTCTGAGCTCGCTCGAACCTTGGCCAGGCCTCCCAATCAAAACGCACGAAATCTTGAAAAACTTCATCCTCTTCTGCAATATAATTAGGTGGAGTAGGGACGACCTCCGCGTCTCATAAAAGCGCAATCCAAGGAAGGGCTGTCACTGCCTTTCTGCTCTTGTCTAATGGATGAAATGATTTTTTGGGCAATCAAATTGCCCATGCCTTCCCTTCCCTTCCCTTTCCTTGGCTGACGAGCAGTGACGAGGGATGAGGAGGCTGGCTGTTTGCAGAAATGCCAGCGTACCACATTCCATCCACAACACCCATCGACTTCTTAGAGTCATTCATAATGGCAAGAAGACGCAGTGGCTGTGCAATCCGCCGAACTGACGGGAAACAGCTCCCTCTGAGAAGCGTCGTACGTCCCAGTTCTGTATGGAAATTAAGGAAGAGAGAGACAGGTGAAGTACGAGATTTTAATGTCGTCGTCATTAATTCAATTGGAAGGTTTACGCTATTTGGAAAGGTGTTGTTCTGCGACGTCGTGAGTGCAGTTGGGGCTCAGGAGTTCAAGGCCGTCACGGCCAGATTCCCGTGAACGCTTCTTCTGCGGCGATGATTGTGTCACGGACCCAGCAAGGGAACGTGAGGAACAATGCAGTTAGATAGTTTTTTTGATGAATTGTGGTTTTTTTTCTATAGAGGTCAAAATTCTTCATTATCACGCCAAGTGTTATTCATTGAAAGCATAACAATATATATATATATATATATATATATATATATATATATATATATATATATATATATATATATATATAGCAGGTACGAATTTCTTTTACATGTGAAAACTCTGAGAAAATACAAGTAATATAGCTAGACATTTTTGAGAAAAAAAATAGATGATTATATTTGACATATTCTAAGAACATTTGTCATTCCCTGGTGATTTGAAGGAAAGACAATGGATATTGGACATGGATAGTACTAAATACCTAAAACAAAAACTCTGTATCGGTCAGTTCAAACACCTTGTGAACGCCTTTAGGCTTTGCCCCAGGCTTCAATTGGTTGCCCTCAATATACCTGCATCCAATTTTCTTATTGAAAACCTACTTAAATCATTGTATTAGTGCCTATTGTTGGAATGCAGACTGCTTAAAGAAGCTTACAGCTCTTTCAAGAAAGGGTGCTTGTATAATCCGTCCGGGATTCCCCCAGTAAATGCATTATGATCCAGATACCTGAGAAGATTTTCAGTATGGACCAAAGAGCAAGATTTACTCTAAATCAGAAAACAAAACAATATCGAGCTACTTAGGATTGGACATTTAAGTAGGGAACTCACAAATAAGTCAATCTCGGAATTTGAACAGGCTTCAGAGTCACTGGCCCAGTCATTTTGTTGTTTGACAAGTACCTGCGACATTTATGCGAAAATAAATATCCACATCGTTCAAGGAAATAGTAAGCATGAACTCATGATAGAACACGCACAAAATTTCCAAGTTGGCCATGTTGGCAAGCTGATCAGGCAAACCGCCGGTCATTTGATTATCGTTCAAATACCTACATATCAGAGACTGGCATATTTATCACTGAATGCATATTATGATGGAAGTAACATATCCACGTACAAGTTACGAAGAGAAGGAAAACCATCTCCATTGCGTATAAGGTCCTTTAAGGTCCCCGATAAGTGATTGTTACCTACATCACTGGTAAGAGATCCAGCTATTAATTTTCTCCATTTAATTATTCACCACCGTAGTATAGAAAGAAAAACCAACAAATTTCAGCATCCAAAGAAGTAGAAAGTCACTGGATTAGTATTGTGAAGGGTAACCAATATGCAACAAAATGCATGTGTATGTGCGCACAGCATGCGTATGCAAGACAAGAATATGCGATTAACACAGTCATGCAGCTACAACTGTATATATATAGAGAGAGAGATAGTGAACAGTACAGATGCCGTAGATTCTTTAGGTTTCCCAACTCAGGAGGAACTTTTCCAGTAAGGCGGTTCTCTTGAAGATACAGATACCGTAGCTCAGGAAGATTGGCAAGCTCCACAGGAATTTCACCTTTAAAATTGTTGAAGCTCAAGTACCTGTTACAGTTTCAGTAAATCAGCACAGACAAATAAAATCTACATGAGAGAAAAACAAATTGTCCATGAATTTACAAATGAGTCAGTTTCTTCAGTTGACCAATTTCAGGTGGAATGGCATCTTGCAGCTTGTTCCATCTTAGATTCCTAAAGCACAATAGAAAACATGGAAATAGAACTATATTTATTAACTATCCATAAAATGAGTTTGCAGGATGCAAAGTATAAAATATGTAAAAGCCAAGTTGTTTAGATAGATCTTGTTTTCACAAGAAAAAAACAGTCACCAGAATTCAGTTTAATAATAAAATTAAAAGAAGACCTAGCATCAGTCAGGCAGCTGTTATATCTGAATTAAACGACACAACTACACCAGATGATTAATATTCAAATAGTCTGATTCATATTTAGGCAAAACATAATGGTCGAAACTATCCATCACTAGAACGAAAAATCTAAATCTCTTTCTCATAATTATATAAATTCTTCACTTTATTTGAAAATAGGTTAGAGGGACAATTTTTGGCATATCCTTGAGATGCAAGAAATTATCATGCTCATTGCTAGCAACTTCAAAACATTAATCATTTCATTCTCTTTATACAGAATGCAAGTTTGCTCAATTTACTAACAACAATATATCTTTCTTAACCTAGGCATTATGCATCACTTAGACAACCCATTCTAATCCAGCCTAATTATTTTTGTAATTAAGTCTTTCCATACTTTTATCCTGTCAGAACCAGCATTTCTAAAATAGGTAAATGAAAGCAATCCCGTATGTGTCAACTAACAAAACCACTAGTAATAGAAATGAAAGATTTCATACTGATAGCACAAGGTTCTGAGGCATATTCAAGAAGGGGCAAGTGACAATATTTTCTTGCAGAAGCAAAGTTGTAGATAAGAAATTGCCGTCAAAAGTATAGTAGTAGTCTCTCACATTGAAGATCACTATCCTGGGTGGCAACTATAAGCACGGTGATTTATTCCACTTCAGACGTAAAGGGTAAACATGTGTATTTCAGTATTTGTTAGAGTAGTACATTTTTTCAGAGAAAAATAAATATGAAATTGCATATCCTGAAAGTTGCAGATGCAATTGTAAGACTGAATAGTGGACTCTGCAAAATCACCATGCTTATTCATTCTTCCTCATAGTGCATGGTAGGATTGCATAACATTCAATTAATAACTAATATATCTAGAAAAAAAAGATAGATGAAATAATACTTAAAATTTTAGTTTGATAGGTATAATAGTTTCTCAGGCTTTCTTCAATTAAAATTCAGTAATCTATGTTCATGGTGATAAGAACTGGACTATTTGTCTGACATTTAAATGCCAACTTGCTCCTTGGCTCTAGAAAAGACATCTATCACTATACAAGTTAATATAATAGGTTAAAAATATATCAAAGGCCTGTGAATTATATCTTATAAAAGAAAATAACAGAGCAAATTTCCACAGAAGACATACTAAAAAGCAAAAGAAATGGTGGAGAAATCACTGAAGATTCTCACAATATCTTCAGGTGTCTCAGCTGGCCAATTTGTGGGGGTATAGGTCCAGTCAACTTGTTATTGTGAAGATCCCTGTCATTGCATAACCGAATTTTAAAATAACTTTTATTCCAAAATGAAGCACTTGCCCATGCATGAAATTGCAATTTAACAAGTTTAAATTTCTGAATAACTGACAATGCAATTAACTGATCATGTCTATATATATATATATATATATATATATATAAGAGAAACGTGTTATCAACCACAACTAGTTGTAAACTAAACCAGAATTCTTATGATTAATATAACAGATGTGTAATCTTTCATCTGTCTTAAAGCATGATGTGATAAAGAACGAGTTTAAATAGTTCTACGAAGGCAGTTGAGGGTACTAACAGTCTTGTAAGATCCAGGAGATTTGTGACAGCAATGGGAAAAGGACCAACAATTGATACTGCATAAACTTCCCTGCAAGGATAAAGGTATGAGCTTCAACATAAGATAATGAAGTAGCATACCAACAATCTTGCCTATATTCTAACTTCATTACAAAATTTCAGTTTCATAATTGATTTTTCTCAGGAAATTCAAAATGTCAAAACTCTTCTAGAAAATACTAGTCAAACAATTATCCATCCTCAAAATTGTGCTATTAGTTCCATAATAATCGTAGAGAAAAACTAAGTTTCCTTCTGAAAATAGGTAGCTATTATGAATTCTCAAGCAACAAAAATCTATGAGCAAACCATATTTCAAAGTAACAAGAGTTTGCTTGACTGTCCTTTCACCAAGTTCATAATGGGAATAAGTTAATTGTATAAATACAATGTCTGAAATCCGTTATCTTAGTGGATAATTGTTTTTTCATTGATTTAACACTGTTCTCATGTGTTAGACAAATATAGGTTGTAAAAATTGTAGTTACAAACAAGATAGTTGCTTCATTTTGTCAATATTTTCAACAATTTCTTCAACAAAGTACTATAGGTATGTTGGTGTGAATGAGGATGAACTTCTTTAGCATATACAGATGTATAGATACTTCAGAATCATAACGAATGGAAGCATGAAAGTTGGTATATAGCTAACTATTAGATATTTCTCAAAGACTCAGAGCAATTTCTGTGAAGAGGTTGCACAAGAAAACAATGCATATGACACAAAAAAAGGTCTAGTATAAAACTTTCACCCACTTACTTTTTAGTACATTGTAGAGTTCTTATGTTTCCATCAAATACCACTTATGCACAATTTACCACAAAGAATACAATGTTTTATGAAGAGAGTATTTTCAGAGCTCTAACTGATGTTCTATACGTATTTTAAAATTGAACTGGAGCAAGATTATAGAGCCTATAGGCATTTATTAGTACTTGTTGTCTATGCTCAATCAGACCAGCTAGAGGCATTAGAAATAGAATTATCACCAGAAGTGAATAACATATTACTGTATTAGACAAAAAGCATGACAGAGCATGTGTACTTTCAAATGATCACCCTCTGGGTTAATGTATCCTATTATGTCACTACGATCTCAAACTACTAATTTTTATATTTTATAAATCTCCCACCACCAGTTTCACCACTAGGGAAATTTCTCAACTATGATTTGGGCATCATATCATAAAAAATCAGTAGATTCATGGACATAGCAGAAAATCTATACTTCCGCATTTAGTACATAAATCCTGCCAACACAGATTAGACTGTAAAAACTAGAATCAAGAACATATAATAGCTGAGAATCTATATTTTGCAACCCTGCACAGTTTTATATCCAAGGAACTTTATCAAAATATTTTTGGGCATCATATTCCATGATTTAGTGACAACTAGAGAGATTCAACAAAATGTAATAAGTGATTGAAAAAATATTTTGGGTATCATATTACATAAGTTAGCAAAAATAAGAGCTATACAAAAAATGTAATAAGGATAATTTTGTTGGATGAAACAGCTACCAAACAAGCCAGAACAATGTATAATTCCAAGTAAGTGCACTATTGAAAAATTAATCATAATCCCATCTGATCCACTTTATATTGTATGAATGACTATTTATTTACTTCTGAAACAGAAACTCATAATAAAATCAAATTATGGAAGAAATGTGATGCTAAAAGATAAATTTGGAAAAAAAAACACAATAGACAGAATCAGTTGATAACCTAGTTATCAAAATCTCTCAGAGGACAAGTTCATATACGTTGCTACTGATGCAACAAGTTTAGCATCCAAGAGAGGAAGTGGAAAAGTTGGAAGTCAGTAAATTTGAGACACATTAGTATTTAAAGAAAATAGGATAGGTATTTGACATACAATTCAGTCACAACTCTATAATCTCCTTGTTGTGAGCATGTGACCCCTGACCATGGGGGTAAGTTACCATCACCACATGGGTCGTCTCCAACCCACGCATAAACCACTCTCCAACCAAGAGATGCCTTGATTTCATTTAATGCTTTTACTGCAAGGAAAAAAAGCTAGCTTCATTATGGAAGGTGTCAAGAATCCTCCATCTATGAATTAAAATGAACTGACCCATGTTCTAATCATAAACAAAATAAAGTAAAAAAAGAAAAAAAGTTGTTAGCATAAGAATGAACTACCAATACTGAGCGAAGCTGTTTTACAAGCCATGCACTACATTCAAAGTAAAAGTTTCAGAAAGATGTATATGATATTACCTAGTGACCTTACTCTTTAGTTCTAGTTGAAGATTCTAAAGTACGAACATACTCAACAATGTCAATTCTTGTTGGGTTTGACAAGTTTGAGTTGCATGTTCTGTAGTTTAGGTTGAATATAAGTGCACAGTCTAGCAAATGTTTGTCAGTGGGTGCACATGACAATGGCCTGGCGTGGCTTAATCAACCCAATGAGAAACTATAGGAGATAAAATCCTATCAAAAAAGGATTTTTGAATTGTTTTTTCTTTGGTGGTGGTCGCTGGAGAGTTGAGCAAAACTTTTTCACCTCAAAAAGCATGACAAACCTACAACAAGGACTTCAGCTGTATGCAAAATCTATTGCAGGATAGAGAACTTGCATAGGAGTTTTTCTTCTTAGAGAGTGCTTTTGGCATGAAGGAAGCAGTAGACTATGTTTATTTTCTCAATAGGTGTTGAGAGGAGTCTAGTGTGGATGGAGATGTGTTCGTTTCATGGGTAGAGACTTGTCCATGTGCCTCTTACATATGTGTTAAGTGTATTGCTTCTAACACAAGAGAGAAAATCCCACTATGTAGTTTTATAGAAGGTTGATCTTTTGTTCCCTAGTGGTACAATCTTCACTCAAAAAGCGTACTTTGGAACAATTGACTCCAGCATCTACCTCCATAGAGTTGATTCCTTGATGTTGATATCAACAACAGGTGCTTGATGTCGATATCATTTACCACTAACTTGTGATTCGAAAGGACGTCCAGATTGTTTCATAAAAAAAAAAAAAAAATCATTTCATCAAAAAAAAAGAAAGGACGTCCAGATTTCAATACTAAGAATGGACTAAATTGCTGTCCTGGTAGATCTCAAGGTCACTTCCACGGTATGTCAGTAAAGAAGGGTGGACCTTTTCAACTAGCGAAAAATCAGTTGGCAATGACTTGTGAGGACAATAGATTGCTGGAGAGAGATACCTACTCATAACAATCAAGAAATCAATCGAAAGTTATTAATGAACAAACCAGAAGCACAATCCACTATCCTTCGCTCCCAAACTACGAAGCAAGGATATTTTGGTTTACGTCTCAAACCCTCGCTCCCAATGGAAAAGTACACTCATCCATCTCCATAAAAAGCAAATGAATCCACAAGCTAACAAACCACTCGAATGCAAGAAAAATGCATTTTTTAAGTGAAATTAGATGATTCGGGGTGTCAAAGCGACTCGGATCTTGAAAATGCATCAGAAAGCAAAGAAATTTCAAGAACTACCGTCTCTCTTCACGGTTCTACATTGGCCGAGGCAGAGAAGAAGAAGGAAAGCCGTGGCAGCCAAGGCAGAGGCAGAGAAGCCGGCCATCTGAGATCTTGATCTCGGGGAAGAGAAGAGTAGACGGGAACAACCGCTACGGCGTCACTAGGGGAAGAAGCTCCGTGTCGGTGCTGCGAACGCATCAAACTTCATGAATTTATTTCTAATTTTTTTTATAACCAAAATAAATTTAAAATTCATGAAAAATATCTTTTAAGTTGAAATATATTATTTTCGACTATTAATTGGCAAATCAAAATATATACAAAGAAATTGTTTTTATTTAAATATTATCTTTAAATTAAATTACACTAGGAAAAGTACTACAGATATGCAAAACGGCAACCACAAAACTCAAAAACAGGCTTGATAAAAAGATAATACATCAATATTTTTTAAAAAACAAAATAAAAAATAAGAATTGTGTGCATGTTTTTGCAACTATTTCCCTAGTATTTCTCGAGCACGTCGATTTGCTCCTTTCACTCCAGAATCGAACTCATCCACGTCATCATACAACGCATCCAGTGATTTAGAAAAAGTCTTTTACAGAAGAAAAAGTCGAATCAAACTCGAATCGATCGAGCTCAAGCTTAGGAAAAAATCAATCGAGTCAAACTCGAACATCTTACTGCTCAACTTGATTCGGCTCAATTCAATTACACCTTTAACTGGAGGTATCCAAGAAAGACTAGTGAAACTTCCCAGAAAAGAAAGTTAAAGAGAAAGTATTGTCTTTAAACCCCCCACAGGCCACAAACACTACAACCCTACTAACTAATGTCTCAAATCAAATGCTTTAAGGCTTTAAACAGGATTGCAGGCTTTAAAAAACTGTAGTAGAGCAAGAGAAACGTCATAATATTTCTCACATTTTGTAACTCAGTTCCACCCAACGTTTGTCTCTGATACAACTAATTAAAAATAGGATGAATTATCACTGAACTTAATCATAACCTAGCTCATGTCTTAATTCCCACTCTTGAGCATTTGATGGAGCCTCTAACGATGTCAATCTCGATCAAGTTTTCTTCTTCGTTGATTTCTGCTAAGAGCTCCATGAGTCCTTGTTGCCTCACCACTGAATCCTGTAGAGGGTTTGGCAGGAATCCACTCAATAGAGGCAGTGGCTTCAACAATGCCTTTGTCTCATCATGTGCAAGAAAATGGCCATCAGGGAGCGAGATCTCAATGAGATTTTCATCGTCGGATATTGAATTCTCTTCATCCTTTTCAGATAACTCAGTGCCCATGCATGGAGCCTTACTGGTCAGCTGATACTCCAATCCTTCAGATTCCAGTGATGCAACTTCTGAGCCAGTAGCTGCCTTCTTGTCTGCAAAACTCTGTGACGATCTCTGGGCTTTTCCGAGCTGTTTGATAGCAAATAGAGCGGAAGGGGAAAGAACAAGCAGGAACAGAGTAAGAAATGCTGAAATCGGATGATCATTGCAACAGCCGCAGAGGATGAGGAGCAGTAGGCAGAGTGCAACAGCCACTCTAAGAATTGCCATCTGATAAAAAAAATGGTTCTAACATGAGCAATGCTCCAATTCGATCTAAGAAGCCAAGAGTAACAGAGGAACTCAGATCAACCTGCAAGGAAAAGATAAAAGGGAAACACTTGAATGCTTCTGCTATCGAAAAAAAAGGTAGTGGAACATGAAGAAGAGAGATCAGATACGTAGAAAACTCATAGAAAAACTAGTTTTTAATAGATAAAGTGTAGGGAAAGTTGTACTTTTCTCCCTACTGGGTGAGGATTTCACTACCCTTCGCCAGTTCGCCCTTCCCGGGGCTCTTACAGGAATAGATTACTCCCACCAACATCTGGGTTTTCACTGTGGGCATCCCGTAGGGTGGTCCTGTTCCTAACTGTTGATTCTCTTGGGAGAGGCAAGGGTTTGGGTTTTGAGCTCCCATGGCTTTGAAACGGGAGCAGCCATGTGCAGGAGCTTCAGTCCACCACAAGGCACTACACTCAGTAAATCCAAAGGAAAGTTGTGCAGAAAAGCGATATTAACATGTTGCCATGACATCCCTCCCACCTTCTGATTAAAACCAGTTCATCAAATCTACAGACTACAAGCACTGACCTTGCCGTCTCTGCAACTGCACCGAGGCCCTCACTTCCAACGAACTGATACGAAACAGAAACAGAAACTAGAAACGATGAGTGCTGTAAAAGGGCGAGGCAGAGTGGGAGGAGTAGGTGACATCAATCTGCAGCGGATCTTCCGAGCACTCATTACTTGTCCGGATTCCAGGACCGTGTCTGTTGCTTGTGCTGATGATGATGGGTTCAGATTAATGCGCTGTGGGTGTTTTAGTCAGAATCCCTCATCCCCCTGCCATGGCCAGCGAGTCGGGCGGAGAGAGTCTCTGTCTCTCTGTTTCGCTTTCTTCAGCACTAGTGCATGCTTGCGTATGATTCCCCACTCATTTTTCCAAGTCCATTTGGGTCGACAGGCTTCTGTTCTTGGGCCTTCAATTCGCTACAAGAGCAAGTTGCGGAGTAAGCAAGGGTTCGTCGTATGATATTGAAGCAGTCAACATTCTGCGTGGCGTCTTCTTAACCTGGTCAATATATTCTTTGAGTGGCATATCCTTATCTTTGACATGGTCAATTTATACTTTGGGTGGTATATTCTTGACCTGGTCAATATAGATCTAAATCCTTAGAATCTCGATTGCACTTGAGTTGAGTCGGATTGGATCAAGATAACTAGAAATTAATCAAAGTAACCCTGTCGAGTTTAGCAAAGTTCAAGCCAAGTCACTCAGAGACTTGGTTGCACTGCAATTGTGGTATCATTTAAATAATTTAAATGAATCATCGGGTCTGAATTTTGAGTTTATGCAAGTCGTCAATTTCAGATTACCAATCCATGACTACTAAATATGGAGAAGAAAATTGCACAGAATTAATTAAATTAAATGAATATTCAGCACTGATCACTTTATCAGTATATATATATTCCAGTGTCAATCGCCATCGTCGATAAGCACTCTCTGTTGCCTCTCGTGAACTGCAAACGAAGCAACACTTGGCCACGTTTCCCTCATAAAAGCCTTCTTCGCCATCCTCGCTTTCTTCTCACAAACAAGCTAGGGGGATGGAGAAGATTTTGTACGTGCTGATCATGGCTTTTCTGCTCCTCTTGTTCTCGGAAACGGCCGCGAGGACGACGAAGAGGAAGGCGGAGGAGACGGCCGTGCAGCTCTCGCAGGAGGCGGAGCTCGTCCGCGAGGCCGGCTACGGCGATGAGAAGCTGTCCACGGTGTTGGTGGACGGAGCCGTCGTCTGCAGTGCCGGCGTCAAGTCGCTTGTCCCAGGTATAATTAACGTTATGATTTAACTTCTTATGTGGATCTTAACATATGATTTATCACAGTGATTCACAGACTTTAGATAATTAACATCGTTATGTAGATGTTAATCTAATTTCTTTGATTTGGAATTAGCGTCTCATAAATAATTAATTAGGTGGGATAAAGATAGATACATGAAGGTCACTTTCGAAGTTTGAAGCGAGGGTTGTATCAGCTTCGAACAACACTGTGACAAGCCAACCTATAATCTTTTTCGACAAGCTTAGGAATTAATAATTGTGGTTTTTAATTCCATAAGGAAGATTAATTTAATCTTAACTATTAAATTAAATTGAGTTACGAGTTGAAGGTAATTACGCAATGTTTAGGTGAGGAAGTTGCAACTATATATAATGAATAAGTTTAACTACATATTTAATAATTATTTGCTCCTTCAACGTGTACATAATTTGTAAATTTTCAGGTTATTTTAATTGGCATTTGAATTCTACTTGAATCATAAAAAATTAAATTCATTGGTATAATTTGAAGGTGTCGAGGTTGGAGTCGAATGCAAAATTGGAGGAGGAAAAGTGAGATGGGCCTATGGAAAGACTGACGAAAGTGGAGAGTTCTTGATCGATCTCCCTTCTCATCTCCATGCAAACCCAAAGCTTGAAGAAGATTGCGTAGTTCGTGTGCTTCACATTCCCAAGGGTTCCTCGACTTGCAATACGGCTATTGTTCAGCGGTTTAAACCGATAAAACTATCCTTTGTACACGAAGGCACTAGAGTGTACTCGGCAAGAACCTTAACACTAGCAAGAATTGTCTAAGAAAACATAGCAATTGTGTGATTTTGATCAAATAAGTATCGTAACTAAGTGTGAGTTACATGTCTATTTGTGCATAGTTAAGAATGTATGATTCATGTATATAATGTATAGTTCATGCACATTGTATACTTGATCTTGTCACTTAATTCAAAAAATGTTTTACGCGTTTTGTCACTTCAATTCAGTTAATTATAACATGTTAAAAATTTGTTATCAAAAAATTTGTGGCAATAATTACATTTGATTTTCTACAATTATTTTTATTAATAATTTAGTTAAGTATGATTTTCTTAAAACATATCGTGGTTAATGATAATTAAAAACAAATGATGATAAAATGGTACAGTTTGATTTGATTGGGGCTTTATGCAAAAAGTTCATCATCGCATCAGCCAATAACAAGCAAGGTAGAGAAGTGAGTAATCGATCCTTAATAGGCGGTGGTGATGCCAACCGTGGTGCTCCGTCGAAAAGGTTGCGTGGAAGCGAAGAAGGCGAGCTAGGGAAGCGAGTCCTCGTCAACTCCATCGTCTCTTCTCAGCATTCGATTTACTCACCTTCCTTCCTAAACTTCCTGTGGATCGATGGAGGCAGAACTCGGCGGCGGGAGGAGTTCGAGATGGCCGCAGAGGACTGATTCTTTCCTCGCGAGCATCGTCGTCGGGAGATCCTACAGTTCCCGGCTCATCCTCGGATCGTCGCCCATTGCCTCCGAGTGCGCCAGGTACGAGCGGATCTCGAAATCGGCGAGATCGCCGGAGGAGCTCGCTCCGCCGCAGCCGCGGCGGAGCAAGGCCGGCGCTTGGAGGTTTCTGACCCAGTATTTCTCCGGTAAAAGGCTCTGTGAATTGCCGAATATTGATCAGGCGGACAATAATTATTACGAGGAAGGAGAAGGCACAAGGGAAATCGACAAGAACAAGGACAGAAAGAAGAGAAGGGCTTCGTGGCTGCCGGACCCGGAAAGGCGGTGGCCGGTTCAAGGCTGGTAGACGGGGAACAGAGACGATTAACTTGTTTGTGTGTAGATTCGTTGTGAATTAAAGATTGTTCAGTCGAGCGAAGATCATCAGAAATTGCAGAAATGCAATCCCTGTTTTAAATTTCTTATTTCATGTTTGTTTCTCTTTGGAATTTGGAATCGATTTCTTATTTCAAGTTTGTTTCTGTTGTGAATTTGGAATGTGGAATTTGTAAGCAGGGAATTTTTAAGAATTAATTTTCTTTTGATGGATTACTTTTGACCTCCGAAATTAGTGATACTTAAATTATTTAAATATAAAAAAAGGAAAACAAAGAGGATGGGCACTTTAGTCCTTTCATTCTTTTCCTTTGCAACATTCTACTGCCAAAGTAAACAGAGAGTAAACCGACACCAAGCCTTTCGGCTACACCAACCGCCCAGAATTCATAAGTCCACGAAGCAAAAGAAGGCCGTTGCCAGCCTAAGCCAGCCGTGCGCACGTTGCTCGACTTCCTATAAATACCCGGACCAGCCATCCGGCGGAACCCTAACTGTGGCCATGGAGAAGGAACTGGTCGACAGGTTGGAGGCCGCGGTCTCGCGCCTCGAGGCCCTCGCTGTCCCCGGATCTCGCGCGCTGCCGCCAGGCCTCGTCGACGAAGAGCCCGACGCAGTGGATCCGGCCATCGCTGCATTAGACGAGCTGGTCCAGAACTTCCTCCGGCGGCTTTCTGCCGCCGCCGATAAGATCGGGGGAAAGGTACAGGAGGCCACTAAGATCCTGGCCGAAGCCTTCTCCGTGCTCAAGGAGCTCCTCGTCAAGGCCAAGCAGTGCCAGGTCTGTTTCGGATGATCTGATCCTTTCCGCCTCTACTTTTCCTTCTCTGCCGAATTGCCTGTTTCGTTGCTGGCGGATTGGGCGCGTCGACTCCTTTCTATGACTGTGAAAGGATCTTCTAAATCTGATTTGCTCGTACAATGTGCTTGAACTTTTGAAGAGGCCTACAAAATTACTTCTCAAGTATTTAAGTATCTGCATCAGTGCGTTTCTATGTGCGTGCTTTACTTTGTTAGTCTGAACCACCTCACCTGATTGATCGGACTGTTTACTGTATCAACTACCTACTTTTAGCGGTTGCCATTTGATCAAGAATCATTGATAACTTCCAGCAACCAGAACTGATTGCGAATTGTTACTTTTTTGCTGATTTTTGTTACATTCATTCTTGAATATTTGCGGAATGCAGCTATGCATTTGCTTGCCTAGAGTGCATCGAATGTGATCGCACTTTTCTTTCCAGAAACCTGACCTAGATGGTTTACAAGAGTTCTTGAAGCCACTCAATGAAGTGATCCTTAAAGCAAGTGCCTTGACAGAAGGAAAACGGCCGGAATTTTTCAATCATTTGAAGACTTCTGCAGATAGTCTTACAGCCTTGGCATGGGTAGGTTACTTGGGAAAAGATTTAGGTATGTATATTTTTTGAACTAGTCATCCTTTATACTGTGGACAACTTGGAATTTTATTTGGAATCCTGACAAACTCTTCTCGTTACTTTTATATGTTGCATCTTCAAGGCATGAGTGTGCCAACTGCTCATGTGGAAGAAAGTTGGCAGATGGCGGAATTCTATAATAACAAGGTATGCACTTTAGTTTTACCTTGTTTGTCAAATGATTTGGGCTCATGATATAACTTCCACATGTTCTGTTATTTTCTTTTCTGCTTTGAATTTAGTTGTCTATTTGAAGAATGATTTTAAGTCAATCAGATGGCTGGAAAAAAATTGATTACTTTTACCTGATGCTACTTACCGTTTATTGTGTCTTTACATATTCTGTGCAATCACTGTTCTAAATTCTAATTATAGATTAACAAATTTCAACATGTAAATCTACAAGCTGTTTTTGTGTGTGTGTGCGTGCACAAATGGCAAATTTTTATGCTCATGGGTTGAAACAAGCCATGCTAGTTGCAAGGATTTGGATTGGCCATATGGATCCTATTCCTATAGTGAACTCTATGTAAGACTATAAAATTACTCTAATTCAAATCTCTTAAATTATGTGGTTCAACTTTATCCCTGACACCTTCAACTAATAATTGATCATAACAAACTTTTGCATCGGTTTATCATTTCTTTAGTTTTTTTCCCCATTGTGGTAGTTTGCTGACTAACTTTCTAAAGTAACATAGAATTGGTTTGCGGTGTGATGTTTGCTTCATCATTTACACTACCTTGCAAAGTGCAAGATAACTTACAACTTTGGTATCTAGATTCTTGTGGAGTACAGGAATAAAGATGCAAACCATGTAGAATGGGCAAAAGCTTTGAAGGAGTTGTACATACCCGGGTTGCAGAACTATGTGAAGAGATTTTATCCCATAGGTATTGTTTGGGGATCTTCTGGTGCTGCGGTTCTTTCTACATTGGCATCCGCTCCTGTGGCAAAAGGTCCTCCAGCAAAGGCCCCTCCACCTCCTCCTTCAGCACCACTTTTTATCTCTGATGCTGCAACATCACAACCAAAGAAGGGAATGTCTGCTGTCTTCCAAGAGATCAGCTCTGGCAAATCAGTAACTTCAGGCATGCAACACATACTGAACAAAAAAAGATTGAACTTGTACAGTTTGTTTTTTTCTAAGTAAATAATTAATACAATTTTTCATCTGGAAGGTCTGAGGAAAGTCACTGATGATATGAAGACCAAAAACCGAGCAGATCAAACTGGTGTTGTTGCTGCTACTGAAAAAGGTTCTCGTGCTAGTTCCTTCTCCTTCCGTAAAGAAGGGCCTCCAAAACTCGAGCTTCAAATGGGTCGCAAGTGAGTGATGCTTTTCTTTCTTTCTTTTTCCCAAAAGAAATCTATTAATTGTAGTCTTTTTAATACTTCTCTTAATATAGTCTTCCAGTTATATATATTTTCTCCCTCGAGTGTAACCTGTTAGTTTCTGTATCGTTAGATGGGTTGTTGAGAATCAGATTGGAAAAAAGAACCTGGTTATTGATGACTGTGATTCCAAGCAAACTGTATACCTATATGGATGCAAAAATTCAGTTTTACAAATTAAAGGTAATTCTGATCAAATGTTAGGTTTCTTGTGAAAAATAATTTTTGTCATTTTAATGTGACATTCTGAAAAGAAAAAAAAGAGAGAAATCTATGTGATGTTTATTATACAGGAAAAGTGAACAACATTACAATTGATAAATGCACCAAGATGGGTATTGTGTTCACGGTCAGTGTGTAAATTTGTACACTGATACCCTATGTGGCTTATCATGCATATCGTCATGGACTAACAATTTCTCTAAATATTTGTTATTAGGATGTTGTAGCCGCTTGTGAAATTGTGAATTGCAATGGCATTGAAGTGCAATGTCAGGTACCAAACCATATCTAGTGACTTATAGAATTCAGACATTTGTTTGGAAGGTGCCTAGTTTTTATTTTCCACTTTACTTACAGGAGCATCTGGAATGCTAATTCTGGACTTGTTTTTTCTTGGTTTTTTTAAGGTCACTAGTGCTTTTGAGAAAATGTTCATTAACTTCTCTAATTCTCTTTCATTTGTAAGAGATCTTTGGATTGAAATTTGCAGAATTTTCTCCCTAGTTTTCTCCATTTGAAAATAAAGTACTGTGTCTCTGTACTTGTTCTTGAGTCATACAGACAATTGGATGCATTTGTCTATTCCCCTCTGATTTAGGAACACTCCGTCTCATGATCTAGTTTGAGCTTCTGCAGTATGACAGGAGTTTGACGGTCATTCTTTTTAATTGTGCACAAGACCTGCCCTTTTTCTGGGGCAGAGTAACTAGCTCACCATATTGGTTGGAAATTAGGTCCAAAGGAAGGCATTTTTTTTAGTCGTAGCATTTCTGGGCTGAGAAATGATATTATGAAGATTCGTATCTATAACAAAGAATTTAATTCCTTGTCCAAGCAAAGAACATTCAAACTAATTTTCACTGTATTACTTAGGTCTTGGGATAACTAACTTCCACTAGAATCATCTTTGGAACTAATAAAAACTGCCAAACAGATTAATTTCCATGGTTGTTTATGCACTAAACCATCAGCATAGGCTTTGATAGTTATACAAGTTGATTAAAGCAGATTTTTGCAAGAGATTCTTTATAGATTTGTTTTCTTTTTTGAAATAGATTATTTCAAACAACTATAAATAGGTTATTGCATTTACCATGCCACCAGAGTTCAAAGATTTGTCTTTTCTGTTTCATGCAGGGTTCAGCACCAACAATATCAATTGACAATACATCAGGTTGCCAATTGTACCTGGGCAAACATTCATTAGGGGCTTCAATAACTACTGCCAAATCAAGTGAAATTAATGTACTTGTTCCAGGCGGTAGTCCTGACAGTGACTGGGTAAGGCACATTCTAATGCTATCACTTGTCCTCAAATTCTGATTAAACAATTGCTTGACCTTCTTATTCATGCATGATGACATCTTCTCTTTTATGTATTTAAAACATAGGACCTAACATGGGTAGCTAATTTGATATTCTTGTCATATGGACTTTGTGTTAAGTTTTTACGGGATACACCAATATTTCACCTTTTAGTTCCTTTTTGAGGCTGATTTGAAGTATGGTAACCAATGAACTATGGAGCCATGGAGTCTGTCATCTTGCCTACTTGCATCTAGCTTAAAGGCATGTCTACTGTAGGGAAAGAAGCAAGAAAATTGGGATCTAAAAGGCACTATAATGTCTTATTTACTTGGGAGCTTAGAAAATAGGGATAGTAGGTTGGAAGGGAGAGGGAAAATTGGAGAGCATGAAATTACCAAAAGCTTTTTGCTTGGGAGGAGGGATAAGTGTGAAGAGAAATCATGAAATAAGTGGAAGAGTTTTACCTCCTGCATACCGCCTGTCCTTTGTCTCCTGTTGGTTTTGCTGGCAGGCTCTATGCAATGCAAGCTGCAAATTCAGAGCAGTTCTGGACGCTGCCACTGACATTGTGCTGCCAGCCAGCACTTCTGTAGCACTTGACAATTTTACTCTGCACATACTTCTCCTATGTCTCCTGTTGATTGTTATTGCTGACTTGCTGTTTGCAACACGAGCAATGAGTGTATGCCGACTGCGCGCTGCTGCAAGCACCACGGCCATTGCCTTGCACGTCTCCATGGGCCAAAAAGAGAAGAGAAAGATGGTGAGGTAAATGGATCATTTGCAATGAATGAAACAAATCTTTCCTCAATTTTCTTCCTCTCTTGGTTATTGAATTGAGTTGAGAATTTTTATATTCCTGTCTTTCTTAGGGCTCCATCTCTTGCCTAAATCCCCACCCCCCCCCCCCCCCCCCCCCCCCCCCCCCCCCCCCCCGCCCTTTTTTTTTTTTTGTCTAAAATCTTCCAAAGTTAACATGATCCAAGTCGACCTTCCTAGCCTATGAAAAATGTGGTTGTCTTCATCAAAGTTGAGCTGGCATATGCAAAACGCTCACGCATTTTCATCATGTCAGGAAGCGGAAACTTCTGCAGCCCAATGGACCTCTTAACAATCTGTCCAATTTAGGATATTCTTGCAGCAAACTTAATTGAATTTAGTTGAAGCGCAGCTGGTAAAAACCGAACACTGATGGCGTTTCGAAATCTCCACCTTTTACTATGGTGAATGTTCTACAAGTAGTATATCATCACAGCAGATTTCAATTGGAAATATTTTTCTAGCTTTCATACTTGCTCTGTTTTGATACTTGAAATTGAAAAGAATTTATGATGACATTGTTAGACCCAAAACAATTTTAATGCACCTAAACACTCAACATCAATCTTTTGGGCTTGTTGCTTTGAAATATAATAAGTGATTTTCATGCAGCAAGTATATGTAAACTGTCGATTTGTAAGTTTTGATTATGCAGAGCAAATCTATTCCTTTTTGTTGTAGGTGGAGCATGCTTTGCCGCAGCAATTTGCCCACAGTTTCAAGAGCGGTCAGTTCGTGACGACACCAGTATCACACTCAGGTGGCTAGGCACGTTCCATCGCCATCTGCCCCATCATATATATCCACACACACACACCTCTATTTGTGATTATCATAGACATGCGGAAAATGTTGCAAATGTTTTCTTCTTAAGATTTGTGTAATTTGGGTTCTGGTTCTTGTCATCTTGGTTCATTTGTTTCTCTTGAGTTGCAGAAGCTTAGCCTCTCAAGTATGACCTTCGTGTTGCAGGCGTTTGTACTGATATTTGTAAGGGTGAGATTTTCAATTTCTCACTTAAATTTGCAAGGGCGAGAGTTTGATTTTGTTACAAGTAACGTTACGTTGGATAAGCATGTAAGGTGAGATTTTTATTTTTATATTTGGAGCCTCTCATTTTAATTATTTTTTTTAAAAGTCCTGAAATCGTTGTCAAGATTTATCATTTGCAAATGAACAGTATGTTTTGGCTCAAGAGGTGAAATGGCTAACATTTTTGAGGAAGCAATTTTATTTTTCATATGTTTCAACAACGTCATTCCTCTATTAGTTTACAATTATATTTTCAATTAAACAATAATCATTTGATTTGAATAGACAACCATTCCATAGGAAATTATAATATAATAAACAGCATTCTCTTGTCAGCTATTTTAAATCATGCATGCAGTTGCTGTGTTCAACCCTGTTAATGCAACCAACAATTGCTTTCTTTGTTTGATGCCATTATAGTTACCCATAATTGCCGTAACAAAGTTATATCAAGTTTGTTATAGACTTAATTTACTCGGATGATTTTATTAATTTCTAAACAAACAATTAAGTAGAAAAAACAATTTAAAAAATAAATATTTAAAATTTATATATCTGTAACAAATTAAATATTTAATGTTTTTGCAATGTTAATTTAGAGGCAATTAACATTGTTTATTTTAATAATAAATATAGTTTTATATAATTAATTATCTTTCAATTAATATAGTTTTTAGTTTGACTTTTCTATATAGTTTTCTTCTTGATGAGATTTTTATCTTTTATTAATTTTTGAATAGTTCGCATAGTTCAATTTGTATAGTTGTCTTCTTTCTCTCTAATTCTTTTCTTTTTTTTTCTTTTCTTTTCTTCCAATACACGTAAAAAGGACCTAATCCAAGCTCTTATTTAAAGATTCACATAATGACATCTACACGACTCCGAATTATTAAAAAAAAAGTTGGTAACAAAAAAAGGATAAATAATAACAATAATAATTAGCACTGTCGTCCTTGCCAAATCATTTGGGTCGGCAATAAAAATCATTGGGAACATTTTCTATTCAAATCAAATGATGAGTCAACACGTGCTATCATTAATTGCCTTAATAAGCCTTGCGTAATACCTATTAAACATTATTATCCATTTAGGTTTCATGACCTCATACGCATATTATTTTATGCACGCAAACCTAATTACGAAATTTGTCCTTTTCTTACTCTTCAAATCCCAAACTAACTAATTATTACATGGAGCATCATGTATTAATTAAATTACATGCATGAGTTTAGTGTCTACTTGATGAGTCCTAGCCACCCAACCAATTACTTGTAAGTTAGAAGATCTTTTAAATCTATCTCCTAAAACGATACAATTAAATATTGCAAACGATTGTTAATATATATTATCAAATACATAAGACTAACTTAAGATGATAAGCTCATGTCGTCATGGTAGGTAAATCTATATGTCCTAACATGACCTTATCTTCGATTTCATTAATTAGTGCGGATTGAATGTCTCATAATCTATTTAATATAGAATGTTAGTACAAAAGAGTTAACATATTCTATAGAAAAGTGGCCCTCTTCTTTAATCATCACATGTTTAATTATTTAATGAAATTGTCAAACTTATCATCTCCTTGTCTTCTTATTCTTACACCAACATTGATGATGTACAAAAGCAATTATGTATTTATTTTTAAAAAAACAAAAAGATTATTGCATTTGAGTCTACGTATGTAAGATTCACCACTTTGTCTAAGTTGAAGACCCTTAAAGGTAGGAGAATAAGATATGACCTACCCTATACAATCAAAGTTTTTACCACTACCAAGTCTAGATTCAACATTCAATGATGAAGAATATCTTTTTAATTAAGTAGGCTTTTGGCATGGCTTGCACATCAAGTGATTATACTTGCCATGATGTCACATGCATACTCGAAGACATTAAACAATCTTTTTTTTTCCATTGGTATATCATTTATTTATTGATCAATTACTTTCCATCTAATTAATTATATATATGGTTCATGATGGATATATAAGAATCAAGAGACCTAATAATGTTGACTGTCGAACAGTGGTGCATGTGCTTTTGTTTTGGTCCCTTGGTGTTGTTTTCAAGCTAAACATGACACGAGTTTGAGTGGATTAAACAATCCAAGTGAGCATGACTTGTGTTTTCTTTGTGTTATTAATCATGAGCTATGTCAATGTCTCTCCTTGCAAGGAAAGACACTTGACATTTCATGGGACCGACTTAATTATTTATCTGTATGTTGAGAGACTTTCATTGAGAAGATCTATGAAAAACAATCAAATTTTGATCCCCCTCCCCTAATAAACACAAATAATTGAAGTACAGCAACCTTGAAGTTTTGAAGTAGCTAGCATATATATATTTGCTAATTAACCACATCATCATTTGAAATTAGATGAATTTTTTTTTTTCTCTCTCTCTTCTCCAAAACATTAATTCATCTTAGACACTAAAAAGGATGATGATTAAAGGAACACTATAAAAGAGACAAATAAAGCATGTCAGGAAATAGTTTAAGATGTGGACAAATGATTTTAACCGCATTGCTGTGGTCCAAAGATCAATCATAAAGCTTTGGTATAATTATGAGACAAATAAATGCTTTCATGAGGATGCATGATCAAGAAGCTCTAATCAATCAATGTGAATTTAATTTGAGCTCATCTTTTTGTATAGTGATTAAAGTTTTCTATAGATCGAGTTTACTTCTCTAGCTAGCTAGCTAGCTAGCTAATTAAGGATATATCGATCGATTAGCATTAATTGTGTATGATAATCTTAATGATAGGCAATCTTATGGCCGGCAGCCATATAAATGACCATTATTGGTCGGTAGCCCTTAAGTACTCCACACCTAATTCATAATTAATTAAGAAGTTGGCAAAATTGCAAGATATATATATATATATAATACTACATGTATATATATATATATATATATATCTTAAGTGTGAAGCAAGAGTTAAATGACCCCACATGCATGTCCTTCCTTGTCCTTGTGCTTAAGTTCAATCATTTCATGAATGGAGGACAGTGGCCTGGTGCATGATTACTATGTTGACTCAAGGCCGAGTCGAGGAGGAGTGAGGGGATGTTGGCCTCCAAGCAGAACTCATGGTAGACAAGAGGCCCCCACCCCAGATTTGAGGATTTGTTGATGGTGATGCCAAATGATTCATATCATCTCCATGTGAAGTAAGAATCCAAACTTGTCTTACTCACACCAACTCATACATATACTATGTGGTCCCATAATATATTGAGATTAGGCCTAATATTCTTAATTAATTAATGTTCATTAATTGTGGAGTGGAGTAATGGAAGCCCATAGTAGTGAATTAAGTAGTGGATTTTGGTTTCAATTCTCCTTTCTTTCACTATCTCATCTCTTCCTCTCTCTCTCTCTCCTTCCTTTTGGACCATTGACATTTATGGAGGTAAAGGTAGAAAAAAATTTGAAAAAGGTAATGGGAATAAATCCTCCTTCCTTCCTTCCTTCCTAGCTCATCATCTATCAACTTAATTTTGTTTAATTTAATTTACAGGTCATATTACATGACATGTGAGCACTTTGAAAGGTCAATAATTAATGAGGGCCGGTGATAATTAACAACTCCATCTGGCTACAGCTCATCCATCAGAAATTAAGTAGAAGAAATCCAAGTGCATGCATGCGTGGGTTCAGAGCACAGTCACCACGCACGAGGCATGACATGCATGTTCATGCATGCTGAGCAAAAGCTCTCAACAGATGTCCAGGACGGCCGGTCAGCAGCTAGCTAGCTAGTCCAACCACCCACCCACCTCCCTCGGAAAAACAGGTCTCGTCATTTCTTTAGTGATCGATGCACGGTGCACTTTCCAACTGCATCGATCTTTCCTTTCACCTTTGGTTTGGATAAGCGTACGCACTGTGATGGCCTAATGTTGGAGTGACAGGAAAACAGTGCTGCCATTCGTAAAATATAATTTTGCAGACCACTTGGTCGGCTGTGGTTGCAAAAAGAGTGGCTCAGAAGAGACACGGACTGATCTCGTGCTCTCCCATTGGATCAATTCTCTCTTCTTCTTCCTTCTTCCTTATCCCTTTCTTTATCTCTCACCTCAAATTAATATATATATATATATATATATATAATACAGTTGATTATTAATTAGTTGCAGGCATATGATTGCTACTGAAGAATCTAATGCTAATGCTAATGCTCCACATGATGGCAAATCATTGGCGAGGCAGCCGCCCTTGCGTCAGCGGTGCTCGCCCGCGTGGCTCCGACGGCAGCCGCGACACGCGCGCTGTCGGCACGAGGATTAAATGCGAGATATATATTGTTCGATCAAGATCAAGAGAGAATATTTGATTATTTAGGCATATGGTAAGGAGGTCGATTTAGTTGAAGAGCTAGCCATTAATTAATTACATATATATATTATATTCTTTAATGATGGAGATTTGTGCGGTTGCGTCTAAGTCAATGCATATCTTATCATGCCATTGCCATTGCACGACAGTGATCCAAAGAGTACTTGGTGTGAGAAACACGCATCATCATATAGCCAACAAAGTCAACACGTCTATATATATATATAGATTAAACGGATCGGATATATACATGTATATGCAGTGCACATATATATGTAGCTTCCTTCTCCTCATTCCATTGAAATCAAGAAACTAGAAAGAGAGGAATATAAGCATCAACAGTTACAGTGTCAGCTCCCCAAATCAGGGTAGACAAGGGCGAGATACAAGAGCCCCATGCTGATGCTGTACCTTGCAAGTTAGCTACTGTACATCATTCAGATTCCCAACACCTCATGTGTGCCTTTCATTCATGTCGGACCCTCAATATATAGATCATATATATATATAGTTACCATATATATATATATAGTTACCAGATTTACAGAATATGTAAAGCAGTATTTGACTACATATATAGTTGGGGTCTTAATTAATTTGGCTGTGCAAATAATAAGTCATTAATTGTTAATTCTGCTCGACTTAACTGCTCGTGACTCGATCAAGCTCGAGTCAGTGTAAAGGCGACGTGATTCGATGTGACTTCTGGAGTGACACAGTGCAAAATTAATTAATTAATGTGTGTTTGATGGCAATTGAAGTTGACGTTGACTTGAAGTTGTAACAATCATGAGTACTTGCCAACGGCTGGTCATTATATATTGTCGCGTTTAAGTTATAATTAAGGTCAATTGTTATTGATTCATTTTTACGATGAGATTGCGATGCAAAAATATCTTTAATTTGATGAGTATTATTCTCTCTCTCTCTATATATATATCTTTATTTACTTAAGCTTTATTAGATTCAAATCTCAAGCATTTAGATAGAAGAAGTTTTGGTATTTAAGCATTAACAACATTGGTTTACTTAATTACAAGTTTAAGATAGGTTGAGTCTATTTAATTTGTGCTATGCAACACCACTGATGCATTTTTCTAGATGGCATGAGACGTGTCAACTGACTTTCATAAATTTATAATATTTCTTTAATTTAATAACTATTTAGTTAAATAGTTCATATTCAAGGAAAATAAGTTGGTGGTAAAAAAGATAAGACACTTATTTATGACATCCTAACTTCCTAAGCCAATCAATCAAAACTATATATCTATTTTCAAACAATCTAGTTTTGTTGCAAGTTTTCTAATTATGCTTCTTATACTCATTATGAGTAATAGAACAATGATCTTGAAATTTGTTTACTCTAATAATTAGATGATCAAGTTAGGATCAACTCAATCTCTATCAATTTAATTTGTGTTTTTATGATGATGATATGATCATGCATGGGAAATATAATTATAATATTAGACTTGATTAAAATATAAAAAATTATCACACTGTTGGTGCATATGTGGTGCAACATATATATCATTGCCCTCTACTCCAAGTATTAGGTCATTTGTTAAATAAATTCTCAGAAGCCACCTATCAAGCTAGTGAGCTCATCTCACCTAGGAGTTGTTCATTGGTCTCCCTTTAAATTTTCTTTAGTACTATTAGTGAGTTAGGTTAATTGTCACACTTGGATCAAATTATATTTGGTGTGAATATGTATACATCCTCATAAAATATATAAAGTTTAGTTAATGATCGATGATTCTAATTATCCTACTCAAGTCTTATTTTTAATTATTTTCTTTCCTTTGCTAGCAATCATAAGCATATATTCATCCCTTTTTCCTCTCTCTGGCCATATAAAATAGAGGCAGTGGAGGAGGAGGTGAAGAGGCAAGTAGCTACATGGACATGAATCCTCCTCAACATCTTTGTGACACCGGACTTTCTCTAGGCTTGGCTATTGGTCCGGCCGCCAGCACAACCTCCACGGCCGACCACCGCCGGCGGCGACAGCCACGGGAGTCCGCCTCCCTCACCTTGAGCCTCGCCGCCGACGACGATGAGGTGCTCAAGGCCATGCAAAGCACTGTGAATACAGGGGAAGAGGGCCGGCCTCTGGCGTCCCCCTGCAGCGCCGTCTCGTCGTTTTCCTCTGCCTCGGCCGCTGCGGTCTGCGTTAAGAAGGAGAAGGACGTTGAGGAAGTGGAGGCGGAGAGAGTTTCTAATAATTGTAGGGCGAGTACTGACGAGGAGGAAGACAACAACTGTGGTAGGAAGAAGCTCAGGCTCACCAAGGAGCAGTCTGCTCTGCTGGAGGACCGATTCAAGGAGCATAGCACTCTTAATCCGGTAGGAACTGATGATCGATAATTAATATTCCACCTTGTTCATTTATTTTCTCCTTGTTAATCAATTTCAAGCGCGCGGGATCTAATTTTCATGCAGAAACAAAAGCAAGCCTTGGCCAAGCAATTGAATCTCCGTCCACGGCAAGTCGAAGTTTGGTTCCAGAATCGGAGAGCAAGGTACGCATTTATAATTTGATTCTGGCTTTCTATCTTCTTTTTCCCCCATAAATTAATCAAGAATCAATCAAAATAAAATACAGGACGAAGCTGAAGCAAACGGAGGTGGATTGCGAGTTCCTGAAGCGGTGCTACGAGACGCTGACCACCGAGAACCAGAGACTGCAGAAGGAGCTGCAGGAGCTGAGGGCCCTCAAATTCTCGCAGCAACCGCCGTTCTACATGCAATTCCCGGCGGCCACCCTCTCCATGTGTCCCTCCTGCGAGAGGATCGGCAGACCCACAGCCACCGCCACCGACGGCCCCAAGATCGTCGGCGGTGCCGCCTCGGTAGTAGTAGCAGCGCCGCCCAAGTCCAGCCACCACTTCTTCAACCCCTTCACCAATTCCGCAGCATGTTAATTAACTCAATTAGAATTACAGTTAATACAGACTCCTAATTCAAATCCCCTACACCTTCCTCTTCTTCCTCGGAAGTTTATATATATGTTTAATCCAGATGATTTTGGTAACTTGATGATGTTCAACTTATTAAAATCCATAAGCAGAGACATATATAGTGCAAGTTCTTCGTGGTCATCTTTGTACAGAAATACAATATATCGAAGAAATTACATTAATTCTTGCATGGAGTATTCAATTGATCGTCTCTCTTCTCTGTGATGGTTTATGAAGAACATACATACAAACTCTTCCCACTTTTGCATAACCAATGCAAATTCAACTAGCTAGCTAGGAAGAACTGAGTTTCAGTTAAGTTGGAGGTGAGGGTGCATGGTGCAATAATACATTGATACTGGACTGGAGCGTGTGTCGATCTTTGGGATGAATGAGCAAGCAAGGGCCGGGGAATCTTAAGGTCTGATGATATTTTTTTAGTTGCTTTGCTTGGGTGGGAAAAGGGAAGGTGCATGTCTGTGAGCTGATGGGGATGGATCATGGGTTGCAATTGAGTGAGGGTGAAGGAAGGAATGAATGAATGGATGCTCATTAATGTTGGGCTTGCCAATGCCTCCTTCCTTCATTCAATTCGAAGGCTATTTGTGGGTGGGTGGGTCAGACACACCCATGTGGCTCCCTGGCCCACACTGCCCCACTGGGGACCCACCCATTGCATTTGCATGAGGTTGAGGTCCTCCCTAGCTCGACAAATCTCTCTTACTTGCCTTTCTCGCAAATGCATCATGCATCACTTTACCTAGCTAGCTAGCTAGCTCCCTGCTCCTCGAACGAATTAATTGAGTAATTCAACACTTCTTGTTATTCTTTCGATGACATCTTGTTCTAATTTTGATGCTGAACAAAGAAGATTCTTCATCGAGTCAAATGTAAAACAGAAAAAAGATCTTTTCAAGCTCAACAATGCAACGGTTTTGCGTGTGGGAGAGAAAGCCATATGATCTCTGACCATATCTGAGATGATGACCAATCAATCTAGCTAGGACCACTCTCAATTCTCATGCTATGCTATGCTATTCTGTGCTAGCTATTGATATGATATCTGTTAATCGATCGCAGAGGCCAAGGCATTCAAGACAAGCTCCCAGATGCTATTCCTTTCATCTTTTCCCATGTGATCTTGAGCCATCTGCAACCTTTGCTGTAGTCCTTGGTCACAAGGAGATTACTTGGATCCTACAGTGCAGAAGAAAGCGACTCACTTGGAAATTGTCAGACGCAGAACAGGAACTAAAGTTGTAATCTTTGTACCTGCAACTACAAAGTAGAATCATTTCATAGGACGTACCACACATGCATGATCTCTTCTAGGTGCGTGGTCCAAGGTATTGTTAGAATATTTGACACACATATATATTCTCCTACATTTGGCTACGAGACCACTTTGTGTGCACTTTGATATTGTGCGAGAAGAGAAGAGGATTGATTGTGTATATCAGAGTCGTGCTGCATCATTGTCCTACAACGTGTGATTCTCACTCGAGAGGTTCTGTATGCTTTTCCTGTACGTTTATAATGATCGATCGAAGTAAATTATCAAGTAGCACAATTGATCAGTCTATCCTAGTTAGTGTGAAAAGATTGTGAGCATTCTAAAATATGCTCCCCATAAGAGAAGGTGAATGATCTTTTAAGATTGACTTTAGTTGAGGTTCGATAACATCCAGTTCCTTGAATGTGCATAAATTTATCCACACGACCAATTAGACGATGACAAAAATCCACAGAAACTCAGCTGATTGCAAATCCAATCAAGATGAAGATAAAAGCTAGAAATGTGAAATTCTATCTGCACATCATTTTTAATCCGAAACGAGAACAGACGCTTGAAGCCATCACTGCATTCTTAAATGTAATTGATTGGGAGGATAACTGGTATGCCTTCGCTGCATCACTGGCTCTGCCATCAAAAAACTTCCATGATCTATCTATTACAAGACCACCTACCAATGCATTTGGTCCGTGGCAGCTTCACTAGGAACAGGGTTCATGTTGTGGAACTCATCCTGCCATGGACTTGGTAGATTCTGCTATGCGCCATGTCAGAAGGAATTGAAGCATGGGCAGGCGAAGAAGGCATGTTTTGGAGAAGAAATGGATTGAGAGTTACCTGAGACAGGTGTGAGGCTTGTAACAAGGGAGAATGCTGCAAATCCTCTGAAGTATGGGCAACGTAAGGCATCTCAAGTTGAGTGATTCTTTGATAGGTGGAGGCATACAAGGCAGGATGGAAGTTGCTCATTCCTGGTCCAAATGCAATAACAGACGATCCGCTGTAGCACGATTGAAGAACCTGAATGAACAAAATTCAGTTAACATCAGATGCAGTAACATCTCATTCTGTGGTAAGTGCTTGTATTGGAGTCGAGTAACAGAATTGAAAAGAGTCTCCATGCTATTGATCGTACATCTTTTGGAAGAATTTGGTCAAGATCAAAGTTCATTTCCGGATGGACAGCCGCAAGCTTCATTGAAAGGAACTGCACATTTCAGTAGCAAAAGTTTGAGTTCTTATATAACTCCAGCCGATGAATCATGTCTTAATTAAACAGGCTTTAGGAGCTACCTCGACTTGGTGCTGCAATGACTGTACGTAGTTGATGATCTCATCGAGCATCAAAGCCTTGCCATTTATCTGCAAATTTGCAATGTAATGTTCAATGTGCACCATTATGCAAGAAGCAAAGCAATTACCTTGTTGCATCCTGGAACAAGATCTTGAAGAAGTTTCATCCTTTCACTGATCTTTTCCCTTCTAACCTGCATGTTAAGATGATGATAATGGTCATAATCATAATAATAATTAGAGAAACTGTAATCATAAATCAGAAAAGACTGCTTCACAATAAACCACCTACTCTTTCTGCAAGGCTGTGAATATTGGTGGCCTGGCCTCTCTTGGCCCTGACATGGATAGAATCATCCTTTGAAGCATCAGCATTCTCAGAAACTCTGCCATTTTTACTGCTTGGCTTATGGTCGCTGCTTCCAGGGCTCAATTCATTCTTCTGCTTCTTCTCATCTTTCCCTGGAGGACCTCTGAAACGCTCAAGTTGCTGCATTTCAGCCTTCACCTTCTGATAAAGAAATTGGTTTAGCCTCAGAACTTAACATGAGTTCATACTTACATAACCAGAGATTTAAAGAATTTAACTCTTGTCTTACTTGAGAACTATTATTTCCTGGAGAGTGGAAAGGAAATTGTCCACCTCCAGCTGCAATTTTCCTCTTGTTACCGTCGTCAATGGAATTCATGTCTTCATGAGATCTTCCATTGTGACAGGGTGCAGCACCAGGAGCATTGCTGTAAAGGGACATTCTATTTGACTCAGTGAAGTTCGTCCTCTGCACCACAGTGAGGGAATCCCAACTGTTTCCCGAATACTCTTCGGAAGCCATCGCAGCTGAAGATGTGCCAACAAGTCCAGATGGTCGAGCGGAATACATCTGCGATTTGCATCAACATCAAAAGAAGAGTTTGGGGTTGAATTCAAGGTTTAGGTTCAAACAGATGATGTGGGAACACGGGTAACTTTCGCTTTAGGTAAAGAATTGAAGGAATGTTGACTGGTAATTTCTTGCAGAACTCAACAAGGAACATTTACCCTTGGCAGCTTTAAATCAAGAGATAAAAAGCAAAAGAAGTCACTTGCAAAGAATCCTACACACAGAAAGCAAGATAGAGGAACAAATGTCAAGCCATCAAATCTAGCATGCACCAGCAAGATTGCTCTGAGCCCACAAGGATCACATATCTCCTACACTTCAGTTCCCCAGAAGATAGAAAAGCTAACCTTTTGATCCAAGTATAAAGGAATTGTCTTGCTCCTTGTACTGGCAGAAAAAGAATTGATACAATCTCCCTCTTTTCTTCTCTTCCAAAGAGCTTCAGTTTAAGCAAGCTGAAAGCGCTCATTACTACATTCCTAGGAACTGCTATCGATCAATGAAATGAATTGCGGAGGGTTTGAAAATGAATACCATAAGGGACAAAATCAATGGCACCAAGTAAGATTTTTGCAGAATACTTCCCTTTTGTAACAATTGAACAACACTGAAACATAAACAATGGCAGAAATTTCAACACATTTGACTATATTTTTTGGGGAAGATGTGAGAGGAGATCTGAATAAGTAAATTGATTAACAGATAACATTGCAAGGTCAAGAAGGGAAACTCCTTCTGTCTTGGACTATTTCCAGCTAAGGATCTGTGTGTAAACAGACATCAAAGAAAATATTACGTGAGTCCAAACACTCACCATAAACCTGCAAATGAGAAGTGGAAATATGGCTACAAATAACTGCTCTTTGGAAATAATCTCAAAGCTTAACTCTTCCAAGCACCAGCTCCTCCCTCACGTTGCTTGTATGAAATTTTGACCTCAGCTAAAGCAAACCAGAAAAGGTGAATGAAAACCCCAAGCCTTAAATCCTATCAAGAATAAACACCTCCAGTAGAAAACCTTACCTTTAGCAAGCTAAATGCTCATGAAGAAGAAAATGAAAAATCATCAAGAAACATAAAACAAGGGCCTGAAATAGGTGCAAGTTACCTATAATCCAATGAGTTGAAAAAGGTGGAGAAGAGGGAGGTGAACCCCCTTTTATTAAAGAGGGGACTGCTAACCACTGCTGACTGCACTCAGTAATTTATGTTTTGCCCAAAGGAGAGAGTGTTAGCTAATCTAAGCATTAGGTGATTCAAAGGTAGATAAAGAGAACGAGGCATTGCTGGTCTCGCTGTTATTTTAATGCTTTTTATGGGACAAAATAGCAAGGTGCTTCTCTTCCACACCAAGCTGTGGAGGTGCAACCTTCTACTGACACAATGCCAGCCATTTCTGCACTCATTTTTCCAACTACCAACCCATCACACAGGTACATAACCTTTTTTTCTTCTCCTTTTTTTAATCTGAAACATGTGGAACCTTGGAATCCTTTTACCTTCTTGTCCTTCACGCTTCAAAAGCTTGAGCAAGCTTGCTTGGAATTGAATTCTGGAACATGGTCAAAATGAAAGACATCAAATAGTCAACAGGATGTGCACTATCTCAAATCCATCAACTTTTCTCATGTGAGGCTTTAGGCAGGCTAACACAATACATTAGTGGCAGACAATGAAAGTTATGATTAGATTAATGTGGCCTCATGAGTAAAGAAGCCAAATCAACCCACTGAAGAAGCCACCTTGCTATATATATAAAAAAAAACACACTTTGCCAGAAGTTTTGTTGGATTGCAGTGCAACTTTTGGCATACAAGATTATAGCATGTTTGCGTTAGGACATCTTTGGAAAGATCATCATCAGATAAATCAAAGTTTGCGTTATATCAAAGAAGTTGTCAGAAATTTTATTTGGTTAAGTAGCAGTCACCCACATACAAGATTATATCATGGTGTCTTGCAGTGTTCAAAGGAGAGGTCATAATGGCATTTATTCCATGGATTCATGATGGAGAAACATCAGGTGATGTCGGTGCCACATACAAGATTTAGTCATCTGAACAAATTTCATGTATCGAAGGGATAGATTGATACCCAATTCAATAGGATAGTAATAGGATAGTGAAATAGCCAAATTGGGCCTTAAGAAAAATTATCGGCCCTCCTATTCAAAAATGCCCAATAAAATGATAATTTAGAGTTGTTAAACGGGCCGGACTGCTAGTGGCTCGACGAGATCATCATCTCCACCACTGTTTCATCTTCTTCTTCATCATCAGAGTTTCATCCGATTAATTTTAGAATTAGACGACGTTTTTGTTTATTTTCATTCCTGTGTTGAGTTGTTCATCCAGCCATGGACTTGCTTCATTTAATGGACCATTCCTCCATCAACGTTACTGAAAATAAAAAGACAGCAGAAAACAATGGAAGTCATGTGTCCATCCAACAGTTCAGCGATAGAATGGCTCCATCTCTTGCCACTCTCGTGATGCATCTCAATCATTAATGCCCTGCTAAAAAAAATTTGAATCATTGTGTCTTTTTAAGCTTCTCAAGTTGTGGGACTTGTACACTGTGCAGAAAGCGAAAGGCAGCACGCAATCAGAAGGCCATGTAGGGGGACAAAAAGCGAGCAAAGGCTTGCTTATAAAGTAGGGAAGGAGGAGGTTTATATGTTAAGCCAAGAACTGGAATGTTGAGCAAAGTGTTTGGAGATTAATCAGTGGGATTGTTTTGGGTGGACAAGAACTGGAATGTAGTTGAAGTGTCGAGTGTGCAGTAGCAGTGGCTGGCTGCCACTTCACATGGCGACCTACCATCAATGACAATTAGTATTGGGACCAGGAAGTTGTGTGTATTCCCCCCCATACACTTGTTCTTCAAAATTCAAGTTAAGGTTCCATGCTTCCATTAAGTGGACCACAGAAGGAAGGAATGAGTTTGCAAGGTGCCATGATTGGCATGTGATATCACATGGCATTGCATTCATACAATGCCACTCAGTGATAATTAATAGAGGGGAAAAATAGAACAAAATAGTAGTTTTACAAGAGGAGGCAAAGGGCAAGATTCAATCGATCGATTGGATTCAATCATTTTCAAAACACTAACTAACCCCCCTCTTCCAAGAGCTAAACAAGGATCAACTCAACTGGAATTTGAAAGTGCTATTAGCTCAACTGATCATTGATTCTCAACACCATTATGTCTCTCTCCTCTCGGCCATTCTACAGAAAAAGGAAATCAGCGTCGCCTCTTGAGCTTGTCCACGTTAAAAATGCTTCCTTTCCCTGACCTGCCACTTTTCTCCTCCCTCTCCGTCTCACTTCCTTTTCGTGTTCGCTTTCCTGCACCCACATCTGCACTTCTTGTGCCTGCAGTCTTGCACTGAGTGCTGCTCCTTCAGTAGCTGAAAGATGGACTTTGGTGGAATGGTGGGTGCTTCGGCTGGGTTTTCCTCTGAATCTGGTGGTGTCTTCTCGCCTTCCATGGAGTTTTCCGATGCTGAGCTCGGCGGCCAAAGGATGAATGAAGCTGAGGACCATGGCATGCGATGTCTCAAGCTGGCCAGAACTCAGCTGAGGATGCTAGCGCCTGTAAAAATGGCGCCTTTCTTTACCCCCAGCTCCCTATTTCCTGAGGGAGAGCAAATGCTAAGTTTCTCTTCGCCATCAAAGCAGGAAGAATTGATGCTCAAACTGGATGGGACATTGCCATGCTGCCACCACCTCTCAGCATCTAGTCCAACACCCTCTCATATGAGGAATGCAGGAGGTGACTGGCATTAAACATGTTGCTATAGATAGGTAGTTTCACGCTTGTTTCAGGGAGCTAGGGTTCTTAGCTATCTCATAGGGTTCGACGTAGGTTTCCTTCCCCGCGCAAGACAATGGCTTGTCTTGTAAAGAGGCTCTTTAATTCGAGTACTGAATCCACGAATAGTCTTTTGATATCACTTTGATTCTTCTCTCTTTCTTATAATGAAATAAAGAACAAGAAAGGGGGAATAAATTGTATACTAGCGCCTGCGTTCTTTCCTGAATATTGCAGGCAAGTGAAGCATGTTGTAAGTTCTATCCCTCCTTCTTCAAGACCCCCTGATGGTTCTGTGGCCTTTTTTATGCTTTGTTCATTTCCTATACTACATTTTTTCCTCTGTTCTTTTTTGCATTTCCTCTGTGCCATCTTCAAACTCACGCTTTTCTTTTCCTCACCTACTTTTTTTTTTCAGGTATGTATACAGGGGGCTTTCTTGAGAACAAGCATGGAGTTTTGTCAAGGGTAAGTGGACCTTTCACTCCATCTCAGTGGCTGGAGCTCAAACGCCAGACGTTGATCTACACATACATTGTTGCCAATATGGCAATTCCACCAAATCTGCTCATCTCCGTAAGCAGAGATTTTGAGTTCCCTCCATTTTCAACTGGATATTTTAGCTCACATACATGTAAGACTTCCATTCTCATGGCAAATGCAAGGAAGCAATTTTCACAAGTCTTTTGTATCTTGTTGCTTGATTGAAGATGCTAACTTCTTCTTTTGATTTGTCAAGTAGAAATTAAGTGCCAATTTTCTTTGGTTGAAGTAAAGTGTTCTTTTGTATTGTGATAATGGAATTGCATTTTAGTCACTTGGTAGAAAGTAAAGTTGAAATGCTTTTCCTTTTTAGTGTAATAATCATTCTATTTTCATATCTTGTTAGATACTAAAGCTATTACTCTCAACTGTACGTCGAGATCCCTTAGTTGCTTGCTTCTTTTGCTTTATGTATTTTGTCCCTGAAAATATCTTTCACAAGTATTCCCTAACCCCACATTTTGTTCTTATACTGTGCTACATCATAGCAAGTGCAATTGTATCTGGTTTCTGAAAATTTCCCTTCTTCAATATGATCAACTGAAATGGTGATAGGCACAGTGTTTTTATTTAGCATAGTTTCATGACTTCTTCAGTAGGATGGCGACAAGCGGGAAATGAGGATCCAGAGCCTGGTAGATGTCGCCGAACTGATGGGAAAAAATGGCGATGCTCTAGGGATGTTGTTGCCAACCAGAAGTACTGTGAAAGGCACATGAATCGGGGCCGCCATCGTTCAAGAAAGCATGTGGAAGGCTGCATTGATCATGCTGTGAAAGTCATTCCTGCCACAGCACAAACAAAATCTGTGGCCATTGTGTCTAATGGTGAAATTTCTGTCAGCCTCACCAATTCACTGCATCAAACTGAATATTTGCAGACAACTGATAGCTGCCCTTCACAATTGGACAGGTAACTCTCACTTGTGGTTTCATTTGGCACTAATATTGTCTTAAAATCTAATCTACATTGTTTTAATTGCTTGATGGTATTGATGATTTTATCAAGCTGGAAGATGCCATCTAACCTAATGAGCCAAGGAAACACTATTAAAACTTTTCTTGCTAGGGATATTTTTGAAGATTTATGTTCAAGATTCATAAAAATTGGTAACTAGCCATAGTAAACGATTTAAGGTTCGTGCTTAACTTACTAGGCGAGTCTAGTATGGTTCTTGCCAGGCTATTTGATGCTCAAATGTGTAGGCGTAATGCTCGAGATCAGAAATGAGCTCATTAGGTGTTGGGCTAGATACAAAGTGACCTGCTTTTTGTTCATGGCCAAAACCGTGCCAAGTCGTGCCATGTAATGAACTTTGTGCCAATTAGTTCAAGAAACAACTTGTTTTGAGCACAACATCAGAAGTGTCAAGAACCAATGAAACCGAATTGAGTAAACCAATTGCCACTCAGTCCCATTGATTCGTTTATAGTCCCTTTATCTTTTCTGATATTCTTATCTGAACTCATTTAACTGGTTTATTTATCAGGCTTAAAAAAATTGGTCTTGCTGAGAATTAGGCTTAGTGCTAAACCACTAAAAATCATCTATGGCAGAATTGTTTTCTATAATTTTCTCGAATGTCTAGTTTTCATTTATGCATTCTAAGTCTCTAACAACTATTTTGAGATCCCCCATGTTCTTTCCCTCATTTTTCTTGTTCATTCTTTTGTAGGATTAAAATGAACAATAGTAAAGCTAACGAATGCACACAGGAATCAGAATGTCTCTCTTTGCTTTGTTCTTTGAACTCAAGGAATAGCAGTAGCTTATTTTCAGTATCACAAGAACAGAATCCCTTATGTGGAGTTCAACATGGATCCATTTTTATGGTATCTCCTTCGAAACCTCCAAGCAGTAAGTCTCACAGCATCAACTGTATCTCTACCTCAAAGTTTGGTGGCCAACAAATCCAAATCGATGATGAATTATCGAGAAATCAGTTTGTATCCTGGTCAGAGGTAAAAGAAACGAGATCCGATAGAACCCAACTCTCTATTTCAACACCTATGTCTTCCTCCAATTCGGTAACCACCTCTCCGATCAGCAAGGAGCATACAAGTTTTTCATTACAGGAAAGTAATGCAATCAATATGGTGCGAGAAGTAGGTGTACCAAGGCAAGTAAGCCAATATCAGAAAGGTCTGATGTCGAATTCCTGTGAGTCTACAATGGCCAGTCCACTTGGAGAGGTTCTAAACAATGCCAGCCGCACCACCAATGAACAATGCAAAAACCTTTTCTCCTCATCTATAAACTTCTTGGCTGATGGATGTGATTTGAACAATAGGCTAGAGTCATCTCCTACTCATGTCCTTCAGACGAGCTCACTCCGGTCTGTGTCTAGCAGCGTCTGGAGCAGTCCAAGGGCAGATAACCACAACTCACCTGAAAACAAAGCCAACCTGTGTGATGATATTCTTGGTTCAGCTCCTTTACACATCCCAACGATTTCCTCATAGTGTGCTTTATTCCACAAACTCCATCGACAAACATCAGCATAGAGAAACAATGGGGCAGGCAAAAAAAAAAAAAAAAAAAAAAAAAATCAAATGTGCTTTACAGCTTTGAGATCATCATTGGCAAATCATCGTTACGATTCACCATTGACCGAGGATCTTCAACAAACTCTTGGAATGACTAGCCTCAAAACTTGATGTTCCACAAAGCATGTTTGTTTCTGAAGACACAATAAATTGAACCCATGCCATTATACAATCAGACTTCTTGTTGCTTTTATTATTCACTTAAAGAACCTGGTTATTTTGTCTGCGTTAACCTACCCAAACATCTTAAAATGTCAGCTCTCTTTAAATACATAATTTGTAGTTTGGTGGGAAGCTGTCTTCTGGTACTCTGACATTTTGAAAGTTGCAAGTATTATTTTACTCATAGGATCATGCTTGCCGTGTTCAAGATGTGACAAAAGGTTCTAATCCATCAACTTAAGTTTCTCCTCACTGCTGAAGTTCATTAATCCTTCAAGCAACTTTTGCATTAATTATATGAATTGTATTTCACGTAGTCAATGCTGCACATGGTTTTGGAGGACAAATAGAATAAAGCTAACTGAAGACAATTTAGCCAATCATTAGGAGAAAAAACTGATATATTTACTGCTACCTTTTCTAATCTCTGAATCACCAAGGTTAAAGCAGGTGTAGTATCGAAAATTCCGTGACAAAGATCATGCTCAACAGCAGCTTCTACTACTCCAAATCTGAGCATTAATTAGTATATCAATGATGACTCTGTCACATCTAATTCAATGACAAAGTGCACGAAAAGAGTAAGTGCAGTCATTGAGTCTTTAATTACAAGTTACTTCGTTTGCTCATCAAGAAGCCAATCTGTTTGCTGTGGCATGCACTGTATATATGTTCCTGGTGGTTGAGACTTCAATGATAAGAGTAGACACCTACCATTTTTTGAAAGCATTTTGAGAGTGATTTTGTGGTCCCTTCCTTAGGTATCATTATATTTCTGAAACTATGCAAAAGCTGCATTATGTGTACTTTTAAGTAACCTCCTACACATCTACACCAAAAAGTCTAGCATCTCTAGGATTACATCTTCTCTGATATCATGGAAAATGACTTCTTCTAAATAGAATCCAATCTCTCTCACATGAGGTTGGAACTCATACCATTTCCTCCTGGTATTGGACATCTCTGTAGAGGTCAAGTGGAGAGTCTCATCAGCAATCTCATGGGCTAAACTTCCATGGCGATGTGTGATGCTTTTGTCATCCTTCTCATTGTTCAACACAAGTTCCTCTGCCTCATCAAATTGTTTCCCTGAGTTAGCAGCCGGGTCGGTGAAGGTCGAACAGCAAGCAAGCTCAAGCAACTCTTGGAAGACATTAAAATCTTTTATCTCTTGTGCATCTGCCATAGAGAGAGAGACACACACACACATGATGAGATTATACAACTGAATCTCTAAATCTTGACAATAAGCTTACTGGAATTTAAATGAGCAGGAGAGTCATCTCCACAGGAGTGCAGGTCAAGAACAGAGACAGGGCTGAGCTGCTTCGACTCATCCACAGAGACAGGAGAAGATAGGTGGTGTTCATGCTCATCCTGCAAGGGAAGGACGACCTTTTTCCTGCCCCAGTTCAAGGCTTTCCCATGGAGAAACTTGGTGAGCATGCACTTGAGGAGCTGAAATGTGCCCCTCCTTCCGACGCCATGCTTTCTGGTCATCCTCTTGGTGGTCCAGCAGAGTGGCGTTGGGAGGCTTCCATGGTGACCTTTCTCAATGAGGTAGAGGTCCAACAAGAAGGGCTCCTGTCGCTCCGCCAGCAGGTCGGAGAGCCGCCGGCCGCTGCCGGCAGGCGACGGCTTGGAAGGACAGACCATGATTAAGAGGGACTTGAAGAAAGAAAGGAGAGGATTTGAAGATGGGAAGGATGGATGGGGTGGTGGACTGCGGTACTTTTAAACGAGAGAATAGTCAAGAAATGGATTGGAGGCAAGGCAGAGTTAATGGCATGGCAGAAGCGAACTGAAACACTGGAGAATCTATTTGTCAGCTCTGCTTTTTTGTTGGTGCGTAGACTTGGTGATGGTGGAAGCTGGCACTGTCAACCGATTCATTTCTCCTCTACTTTTTTGAATATCCCAACGTAATTTCTCAATTTAAAGGGCAATTCAGCAGCAAAAATTTAAAATACAATCCATCTTATTAATTTCCTCGATCGTCAATCAACAGAAAAAGAAAAAAAGTCACGACACAACTCTCGGTAGATCCCCTCCCTCAAGTTATAAGAACCTTTTCCTTCACTGCGGTGCCTTCCTCTTCATTCCACTGTTCCTTTCTGCAACCAAACTTGTAGTACACAAATTGGATCATGATCTGTTTGGAACACCGGTTAAGGCATAATATATATATATACACACAAAGTTGATCTATTAATTAGAATTTTAATAACATAAATCTTAATTAATTGACCGATATATCATGAAGGATACAAACAGATCCAGTAACACGCAAACTATTGCATCCAGCAGCCAAGGCGCATTAGCTTTGATTCTTTCCCACTCCACGCTTCTTACGAGTATGCTGCATCCACATCATGATAATTATTTTGATAATTTACTTACTTGTAAGAAGAAGTACTCATCATATATAACTAGCTGGTGTTAGAAAGGACCTTCCCACGTAAGTCGCATTCGCGATGATTGCAAAAATGAACATTAGAGGGTTTAATCCCTACAAAACATTGAGTCATTGGCACTAATCATTCTAAATTCCACAATTAATAGACATGGTAAACGCATGTATGAATTAATTAACTACGTACCTCCACACTTCCCCGCTTCATCTGTTTAACATGGATGCATTGAAATGATTAAAATTAGGAGGAAAAATTTATACCTTTTTTAAATATATAAATATTATAAATGCAATAGTAAATGGATGCCATTATGCCATTATGTGTAACTCTTGGTGCATTATATTCTAGCATTAATATGAGACATTTAATTTCATATTAATACTCATTAATTTATTCTTGTATTAGTCCTATAAATAGGACATGTATGAAGCATTGTATAGATGCACCATTTAGACAAGCAATAAGAATTTCTCTCCTTTGCTCTCTATTATTCTTTGTCTTGTTCGTTTATAACACGTTATCAGCACGAAGCTCTCGTTTCCGAAGCAAAGGTCAAAGCTCCCTCCTCGTCTGTGGTAGCAAAGTTTCGCACCTCATTTGTGAAAGCCAAGTCCATCGAGGTTGACAACGGTATCCTCGAAAACTTTCAATCTTGTTCATTTTTATCTCATCATTTAGTTTCTATTATAGTCATCATGTCGAACCTCACGAAATTGGAGTTTCGAATTACTTCTCAACTCAAATTATGTGGAGAAACTATTACTGATGGAGACATGTTAGAGAAAACATTCTCCACTTTTCATGCAACGAATGTGCTCCTGCAGCAGCAATATCGTGCAAAAGGATTTGAGAAGTATTCTGAATTGATTTCATGTCTATTATTGGCCGAACAAAATAATGAGCTTTTGTTGAAGAATCATGAAGCTCGTCCAACCGGATCGACTCCATTCCCTGAAGTGAATGTGACATCATCTAATTATGAAAGACAACATCGTGGTCGTGGCCGTCGTGCCCGTGGAAATGGACGTGGACGTGGATATGGTCGTGGACGTGGTGGTGGTGGTCGACACTATTTTCGCAATAATTCCCCCCAATATATGGAGAAAGGGAAGAACAACAAAGAGATGCATGATGATAAAAAGAATCAAATCAATAAGACCGTAGAGAACAAACGCTATCGTTGCGGCATGAAGGGTCATTGGTCACGTACCTGTCGTACGCCGAAGCATTTTATCGATCTTTATCAAGCTTCGCTAAAAGGAAAAGGGAACATTGAGACCAACTTTGTTTCCAATAACAGAAAAATGATAATGGAGACCAACTCGACTTCGGCTTCCGGTGATGATAAAATAACTTTTGGTATTGATGATTTCTCCCAATTTGATGAAGCCGATTTTCTTGTCGAGCATGAAAATAACAATGATGTCATTTGATATTTATGTTTTCTTTATAATGTTTAATGAAATTCCATGATTACATAGTTCTTATTTATATTTTTCGCATATTTTGAGTAATTAATTTTATTAATCAAGTTCATTCAAACACTTAAAATAATTTTAATAATATCATGAACTCCCTCTTGATAAGAAAGATGTACCTTAACCACCAAGTCGATATTTAGTCTGATATTGTGTTCGTATTGTTCATGTTTATTTTTATCTTAATATTTTATTTTATCTCATGAAGAAAATGGAGGTTCCCGGAAGCGAATACTCGACGAATGAAAAATGTAGTTGTCTCGTAGACAGTGCCTCAACACATACCATTTTGAAAAGCAAGAAATTTTTTACCTTCTTGGTGATGAATGAGACATGCGTGAATACAATATCAGGTAGTTCCAAAATTATTGAAGGCTCCGGAAGAGCAAATATTATATTACCCAGAGGAACAAATATTTATATTGATAATGCATTGTATTCGTCCAAGTCTCAAAGAAATTTATTGAGTTTTAAAGATATCCGCAGAAATGGATATCACATTGAGACTTCAAATGAAGGACAATAAAGAATTTTTATCTATCACAAGTATCATCTTGGGTAAAAAATGTTTCTTAGAAAAATTACCCGCAGTTTCATCTGGACTATATTTCACAAACATAAGTGTTGGCGAAGTACATGTCGTTACAAACCAGAAGTTTGTCGATCAACATAGTTTTATTACATGGCATGATAGATTGGGACATCCTGGAGCTATTATGATGCGAAGAATAATTAATCATTCATGTGGGCATTCACTGAAAAACCAGAAGATTTTTCTACCCAATGAATTTTCTTGTGCTGCTTGTTCACAAGGGAAGTTAATAATAAGGCCATCACCATCTAAAATCAGGACTGAACCTTTGAAATTTCTTGAAAGAATACAAGGTGATATATGTGGGCCTATTCATCCACCATGTGGACCATTCAGATATTTTATGGTATTAATTGACGCATCAACAAGGTGGTCACATGTGTGTCTATTATCAACTCGTAATCAAGCGTTTGCAAGATTGCTTGCTCAAATTATCAAATTACGAGCTCACTTCCCGGATTATTCAATTAAATCTATTCGTCTTGATAATGCTGGAGAATTTACTTCCCAAGCTTTTAATAATTATTGTATGTCAATTGGGATAAATGTTGAACATCCAGTAGCACATGTTCACACGCAAAATGGTCTTGCAGAGTCATTGATAAAACGTCTTCAACTAATTGCAAGACCGTTGCTTATGAAAACGAAACTTCCGATACAAGCTTGGGGACATGCTATTTTACACGCGGCAGCATTAATTCGTATCAGACCTACACATTATAATGAGGTCTCCCCTTTGGAAATGGTTTATGGTCAGGAACCAAATATTTCCCATCTTAGAATTTTTGGCTGTGCGGTATATGTGCCAATTGCTCCACCACAACGCACAAAGATGGGACCCCAAAGGAGATTGGGGATATATGTTGGATATGAATCACCGTCTATAATTAAATATCTTGAGCCATTGACGGGTGATTTATTCACGGCACGGTTTGCCGATTGTCATTTTGATGAAATGATATTTCCAACATTGAAAGGGGAAAATAAGCAGTTGGAAAAAGAAATAAACTGGCGTGAGTTATCATTAGCTCATTATGATCCTCGTACAAAGCAATCTGAACTCAAAGTTCAGAAAATTATTCACTTGCAAAATTTAGCAAATCAATTGCCAGATGTTTTTACTGACCCTAAGAAAGTTACGAAGTCTTATATTCCAGCTGCAAATGCTCCAATTAGAATTGATGTTCCTGAAGGGCAACCCATTATTGCTAACGAGCCTAATGTGCAAGTGAAGCGTGGTAGACCAGTCGGTTCCAAAGATAAAAATCCTCGAAAAAGAAAGGAAGTAAAGGCTCAAATTGAGGAAACAATTACTCCAGAAGAGCATCCAGTCATTGAGAAAATGATTATAGAAGAATCACAGGTACCTGAAAATGAAGAGATCTCTATAAACTATGTTTTGATTGGAAAAAGATGGAATCGAGATGAAATCGACGTCGATGAAAATTTTGCATATGCTATAGCATGCGATATTGTTAATGAAGACGAGGATCTTGAACCAAAGTCTGTAGAAGAATGCAGACGGAGAAATGATTGGCCAAAATGGAAAGATGCGATTGAAGCTGAATTAAAATCACTCGCAAAGCATAAAGTTTTTGGACCTGTCGTCCGTACTCCTGAAGGTGTTAAACCAATTGGTTATAAATGGGTATTTGTAAGAAAAAGAAATGAGAAAAATGAAATTGTCAGATATAAGGCACGACTTGTTGCCCAGGGATTCTCGCAGAGACCTGGTATTGATTATGAGGAGACATATTCTCCTGTGGTGGATGCAACAACATTTAGATTTCTGATAAGTTTATCAATCCATGAGAAATTGCAGATGAGATTGATGGATGTCGTTACAGCATATTTATATGGCTCTCTTGAGAACAACATATACATAAAACTCCCTGAAGGATTTAAAATGCCAGAAGCATGTAATTCAGATCGTCGAGACCTTTACTCGGTTAAATTATGCAGATCTCTATACGGATTGAAACAATCTGGACGTATGTGGTATAAACGTCTCAGTGAATATTTGTTAAAGAATGGATTTCAAAATGATCCAATATGTTCATGTGTGTTTATTAAGAGATCTGAATCACAATTTGTAATAATTGCAATTTATGTAGACGATCTGAATATTATTGGATCAACAGATGAACTATCTGAAACAGTTGATTATCTCAAGAAAGAGTTTGAGATGAAAGATCTCGGGAAAACAAAATTATGTCTTGGCTTGCAAATTGAGCATTTAGAGAATGGAATTTTTGTTCACCAATCTGCTTATACATCAAGAGTATTAAAGAGATTTTTTATGGATAAAGCACATCCCTTGAGTTGTCCAATGATCGTGAGATCGCTTGATGTAAATAAAGATCCATTTCGACCTCGTATGAATGATGAAGAACTACTTGGTCCTGAAGTACCATATCTTAGTGCTATTGGAGCGCTAATGTATATGGCTAGTCATACTAGACCTGATATATCATTTGCAGTAAATTTATTAGCGAGATATAGTTCTTCACCAACAAAGAGACATTGGAATGGAGTTAAGCATATTTTTCGGTACCTTCAAGGTACTATGGACATGGGATTATATTATCCATATGTACGTGAAGCTAAATTGATTGGATACGCAGATGCAGGATATTTATCTGATCCTCATAATGGTAGATCTCAAACGGGTTATGTATTCACATATGGTGGTACAGCTATATCTTGGAGATCTATGAAACAAACAATTACCGCCACATCTTCAAATCATTCCGAGATCATAGCAATTCATGAAGCAAGTCGAGAATGTGTATGGTTGAGATCAATTATACATCACATTCGAGAGTCATGTGGTTTATCCATGAATAAGAATTCTCCAACAATTTTATATGAGGATAATGCTGCTTGTATTGCACAATTAAAGGGAGGATATATTAAAGGCGATAGAACGAAACACATATCACCAAAATTCTTTTTCACTCATGATCTCCAGAAGAAAGGTGATATTGATGTTCATCAAATTCGTTCATCAGATAATCTAGCAGATCTATTTACAAAAGCATTGCCTACTACGACCTTTAAAAGGTTAGTGTATAAAATTGGCATGCGGAGACTCGAAAGTTTAAAGTGATGTTACAAAGAGGGGGAGTTTACATACTGCACTCTTTTTTCCTTCACCATGGTTTTTTCCCACTGGATTTTCCTGGTAAGGTTTTTAATGAGACAGTATATAAATGACATCCAAGGGGGAGTATTATAAATGCAATAGTAAATGGATGTCATTATGCCATTATGTGTAACTCTTGGTGCATTATATTCTAGCATTAATATGAGACATTTAATTTCATATTAATACTCATTAATTTATTCTTGTATTAGTCCTATAAATAGGACATGTATGAAGCATTGTATAGATGCACCATTTAGACAAGCAATAAGAATTTCTCTCCTTTGCTCTCTATTATTCTTTGTCTTGTTCGTTTATAACAATAAATGGTTTGTTTCTTTTTTAATGCTCGATGGTACTTACGTTTAAGTAGATTTGAGGCAAACGGCCTCCCATATAAATTGCAGCCATAATCCAGCCTAATATAAGACCATAAACTCTGCCATCTTCTGTGGTCCTCAAGTTGATATCCTGCAACGTGAAGATTAAATTGAAGATTAAGTTTCAGCACTGATCTTGATTTGTCTATCCTTATAATTCATTACCTGTAAGATTGTTCTTTGCATCGAAGCTTTAGCCTGGAATGGTAATCCAACCACACTTGCAACGAAAGCGCCATAACTAACCTATCAAAAGTGAACTGACAATATTAGATACGATTCGATGATGCAAGATCGACTCAAGCTATTGTTTCCAAAAGACACATTACCATTTAATAAACCATGAGCAAAATATATAAAAGGAGGTGAATTAACTGTAATACTCTCATTTTAACAGCAAGAAGAAAAGAACGGTCATGAGATTAACGTGATATATATATATATATATCAATCAGGAATCTTTTAAAGAGATAATTTTAAATACTTAAAGAGAATATAAAAGCGATATGCAACCACCGACAACGTAACTACAACAAAATTATCTCAATATATATATCACGAAGCACTGACAAAGTATATATAATTAGTTCATATCCTCCAATATTGAATATGTTGTTGTTTTTTTCTGGGAAACAAATTATATTGAATATCATACAGTGAGTCATATAGGACAATTCCAAATTAAACAAAGCCAAAATTTTCACATCAAAAGGACAGAAACGTGTAAATTAAATATGCGATGACTCGTAGCGCTCAAAATGAAACGCATGTGGGTAGGCTGTTGACACGAAGAATTCTTATCTTGAAGTTCCGATGAGACGGCAAACAAACAATTAAATATCTTCCAGTTGCTTCATTATTAAAATTATTAACTAGGTGTCTTCAGTAAACTGCTGAGTATGATGGATAAGAACGTTATCCACAGCAAGACCTAGCGATTCAGTATAGCCGCAAGTGATGTAATTCGACTACTCACTGATGGTGACATCGCGGTGGTGTTTTGGCTTGGAGCTTGCACCACCTCGTCCTCATCGGACGACGAATCGTGGAAGACGGAGACCGCCGAAGGACCACTTCTGAATCCGAGGTAAGACGCCCCATGCGACGGGGTTCCACTGCTCGCCAATGACCTCGCCGACCTGCACGCATTGCATCCATCCATCAGTTATTGGACCATGCACGGTAAGGATTCATAAAGACAAGCACATACGTGTAGTATACATCAGTACGCGACGCTGCTTTAGCTGGCGCAGTGGTCGGAATGGGCCTGCTCGGCTTCTCCTCCTCCAGCTTTGTACTATGATTCAAAGGCCTTCTGATCTCCTCTTCCACCTTTATAATTCTTAGTTAGAAGCTACAGAAATCACTTGTTACTTCAGCAAACAATGAGTAATTAGACCGTAATGATTCATTACTTGATCTTCAGTGACATCAACATTCCTGCTTTTCCACCATTTCACCCAGTAGTCGTAGTACAGAGATTGAAGCACCAGCACCACTGTTGTCGCTGTGTATAACTGCATCCGCGATTTTGATTTAGTTCATAATTTTAGCTAAGTAAATTTAGAACTAACCTGCATCTTAGTGATTTAATTACCAGAGCCGTATAAAGCTGAGTAGGTAACTGCAGATAGAAGTAACGGATCAGTTATGAAGTGAGCACGCATTCTAATAATTAAAAAAAAGCCAAAATCAGTTGGCCTTACTGTCACTGGCTCAAGAAGGCAGCCAACGAGATTGAAGATGTCACTGCGTACAGAAATTAAGGAAGGCGATTAATTAGTACATGCTTAATTAAGAGAATGTAATTGCAACTAAGAGAGGAATATAATTTACCCGACGACCCAAGTTAGAAGTAGGGCGAGGGAGACGCCGTGGGCGGACTTGGTCCGGAAGTTGGTGACGAGCTGAGGGATCTCGGCGACGCCCCAGCAGACGAGACTGGCGATGCCGAGTGCGAAGGAGAACTCGCCGGCGGCGGTGCAGACGCAGTCGTTGAAGTAGCGGTCGATCCAGCGGACGCAGGGCTTCTTCTGCTCGGAACAGGAAGAGTACCTCTCGAGAGAGTTCGCCATCTTTGTACACAAACACAGATGAGAATGTCAAGGCGGAGACATGCTCGGCTACCATGAATATATTGTGTGCTTCGAACCGATTGGCCGGTTCAATGAGTCGGCCCAAAACCGGTTCGCTATTTGGCTGCCAACATCATGTCCTCATGGAAGTGCAATTAAGGGATGTCCCCCTCTAAAATTTTCATTTCTTTTCTTTTCTTTTCTTTGATGATTCTTCACAGTAATGCTGAATCACAGTCAGAGAACATGAGAGCGAGGAGGCTGCATGGCTAACGACATCATGTCCTCATGGAAGGCGATACGAGGCTGCACTGCCATTTACTAACACCATCGATCGTTGCCTCCTCATCGCTTTATCAGCATTACTGACGAGTTGCAGGCGCGAGGACCAGCCTCCGGAGCATGTCTGTTGCCTTGTGGCAGGGTGAAATAACTTTTTTAAAATAATAATAATAATAATAATAAAGGCATATTATGGAATATTTGTTAATAAAAGGGTGGTTTTTTTAAATAACCCAAAGAATATATTAACAGCAAAAGAATTCTTTTAAGGGTGTTTTAACATTAATCAAACTTTATGGGACATATTGAAAGATCTAGGAAACATTGAGGGAAATTACCTTGAATAGTATTGAAACTTAACTGTGACATCTGAATTAAGAGCATTATTTATGTATCCGTCCATCTCAAATTTGTCTCTTTGTCAAATCCGATCGTCGGAAACTGCTTCGCGAATTCCTCCACCTGGTGGCGGATTTGGGCAATTTCAGACTGGATATTAGCATCATTTCGCAGAGTGGCTACAAAATCCTTGAGTTTTGATCCACCTGGTTTTGACATTAAGATGAGAAACAAGTAAATCTCGAACCGAACACAAGCATAACATAATGTGTGGATCCTACCATAGAAATACAGAAACAAGAGCATAGGTGAATAACTCCAAAAAAAAGAGTCATCAAGTCATGGAAATTTATACCTTTTGTCTCAGCCTTGATTTTCAATACCAATTTAACAGCCATATCAAAGAAGTCTGCAACTTTAGCATAATCATCTTTGACAAATCCTCTTGATGTGAGGGCTGGTCCCTGAAGAGGTGAAAAAATGACTGTAAGAAAGATCCAACTGTTTAACAACATAGATGCCACCAGAACCATGGCAAACACATCACCACGTACTGTATTTTTGTTAGCTGCAATATGTACAGACTCCAGCACCTTCTCGGCTCTGGATCCATCAATTCCCTACAAATGATTCTCCTGAAAATAAATTTGCAACCAGATAACAGAAACACCACTGAAATAATAGATAGATAAAAGGTTCAATGGCCCTCAGTTGTGAACGACATATTTTGATTCAAGAGAGCAACATTTGAACATGATGAAGCAATAATCCAGCTAGTATATGACCACATGCTGGCATAGTCAATTCACAAATAGAGTCTCGATAGGTGTTGAACCCAACACCCTCTTACCTTGTTCCTAAGGTTCACCAGTAGCAAATGATTATCTGTTCCTCCAGATACAAGATCGTAGCTTTTCTCAACCAAACACTGCTAATATGACTCATCAGCTATTTGAGTCTAATGAATTTTGACAAATTGAGTAAGAGTTCAAACAAAACAACAGCCGCTATAACAGTAGAACTTGGAGAAGTTGCTTCTTCATGATATTCTGCAAATAAAGAGCAAAGACAGAAAAAATGGCACATTAGCGAATCTAGCACAATTCTTCAATACTTGCTCTTGATAAGCTCTAAATTCTGGAGTGGAATGAAACTTGGCTTTTCCATAGAATTGATTGATGAAGAGTTGGTAGAAGAACTACATAAAACAACAAGCAGCTAAACACTAAACCTATAAATGCAAATATGACAACATAGAAGGGGAAGACAGTACTGGCAACATCAGCCATATAAATCCTAGCTTCTATAAAAAGTTTCAGAAGTATCTAGATAACAATAGTTACCATCTAGCTACCGATTATTACATCTAAGGAAGTTGAGGATAGTAGTTTCCGACCCGATTTTGCAGAATCTAAGCCAAAAGTTTCCAGAGCGCCTTTTTGGCACAATGATTCAGCCATGTCAATGTATCTGGAATGAGGAATGAATAATTAGACTTCATCAAAGAAAACTATATCCAAAATCAAGTCAGCATGGCATTCCATTTCCATACTGAAGCAGAGAAACTCTGCTAAAAATAAGCTAATACCAATAAGAAGGTAACTACAACTTACTCATTACCACCATAGTATCGCGCACCAGGATACCCTTCACTACACTTGTTTGTCATGACCGACCCTACTGCTTGCATAACTGACACCGATGTGAAATTTTCTGATGGTATGAGTTCTAGTTCCTTCCATCACATTCCAAATTATGCATCATAAAAATTTACAACTATCATTAATAGAAATTGCATCGAACAGGAAGCATATCCCAATCAACTATTTATAAGGATCGTTTACATGCAAGCAAGATAGTTTCTGACCGAAATTGAACGAATGAGACTCCGAAACAAGAAAGAAAGAAGACAAACTCAAGAGGTACCTTCCACTGCCTAGCCTTCTCAAGCTCAATTATATCTGCGATTTCAGGATATATAATCTCCAGTGGCGCATTCAGCTGCTTCGTCCACTACAATGCAAATATAAAAACCCGAGTATCAAGAAACGTTGAAATGCTCTCTAATCTATCAGCCCTCGACGTACAAACGCATAAAGGACACACCGTGACGCCAGATTTCTCCTTTTCGCAGGCTGCTTCGTTCGTCAATGAGGACTACATACAAACACGCGTACCGAAAGAACAGAGAAGTTTACACGATATTGCCAAATGATACTGATCGGATATCAAATTTTTATTCCCTCTATTTTTTTTCGGGGGAAAAAAACAATCTTGATCCGAAAGGTGAACCGTAATGATCCAAACAAACTGAATCCTTGCACATAAAGAAGAACCATAACCTCCACGATCGAACAAAGATCAATTTCTACGAGAAGAAACATACGTACAGGTACAGCAGCAGCCGGTGCGCGAAAGGGTGTACCGACTGACGACGGAGGCAGAGGAGAAGGAGAATCGGCGGAACAGCGACGCCAATGCCATATCCCCTCGCTCTCGGCGATCCCCAGGTGGAGTGTGTTGGACTTGGATTGGTGGAGGAGACGTCGTTGCCGATAAAGGACAAGAGGGTTGGTGGTGAAAGGGATCGACGAATCGAAGAAAACGATACCTGAATCTGAATATAATCTAAAATCAATTAAACTGTTTTAAAAATTATATAAATATAAATTTATTATTATTATTATTTCAAATTTAATTTAATTTATAAATAAACACTTTTCAATATTAAGAAAAAAAACAACTCAAATATTTGGCATACTAATTAACTTTGCACACTAAATAAGAAAGTTTTTTGACCAATTTTAAGAGGATAAATATAAAAAAAATTAAATTAATTTTTTTAACTGGAGGCCGAAAAAAAAGGGAGAATGTTGGTCGAAAGATATAATAAATTATGGTGTTACAGACAACCAACTAACAAAAATAGAAGTGTGGGGCCTGGCCTGTGGGCCCCATTTTTAGTTGCCAATCAAACCAGACCATATCTTGTCTAATTTTTTTTGTCAACAAGTTAATTATATCGGGTTGTTGCTTTATATATATATAAATATTTCATATTTAGCTACTGCAAATTTGATTTTAACTTTAAATAATTAAAATACGTAATTATCTTTAAACATTGACGTGAGTGGTTTTGGATCAAATTTCTATTTTTCTTAAAGGATGAGTTTTGGTTGATTATAACTTCCATTTTTAATGGAAAATGATTGCACAACGCAAACAAAGCGTAGATTCATAACCTCATTTACCAATTCAATGTTATCGGGTTGGATCCGCATGACCCGACCCGCCAATCGGGTTTAGATCAACCGTTACGACCGTCCAATTGCTCGGTCAGTGAGGATGGACGGCTGTGATGGAGACTTAGGAAATTTGATGTTTCGCAGGCGACAACAGGTCCCATCGAACAGCCTGCGGCTTCCCTGTGCTCTCCTCTTCGCCGTCCGATCCGCCCGCCCCACGTTCTCGCCAGCTCACGTCGCGATGCCGACACGTAATCCAGGCCAACCGAATTGTCCGGAGGCTCGTACCGCATGACTATGCGGATGTCCAAGCGGCCGTCCGTTTTTGAGATCAAACCCATTTGTTCCGTTGGTGGATTTTGTGGGTCCCACGATGGCGCCTTATCAGAAACAACAAGGAAGCTGGTAGGTGACGCAGGTAAATGTTGGGGTCAAATAGGAATTACCTAGTTTGAATTTTCTGTCTTCGAAGCGCCACGTCAGTCGGAGGAACAGTTACACGACAGGTGCACGGTAGACGGCACGGTAGGAGAAAAGGACAAATATATCCTCGTCGGGCAATTTCTTTTGCAACATTCTACGTAATACGAAGATTTACCATGGGTGGATTTAGTGGCAAAATGGTAAATTCATTCCGGCCACTCGCTATAGTTAGCGTAAGGTCCTCCGTCCCTTCGTTGTCTTGTCACCGAGAGGCGGCGGAAAGGAGGGCGGATCCGGTGGTGGCCGGTGGTGATTGGAACGACGGGAACATTGATTCCTTTGGCGAGGAGGCGTTTGGTTCGATTTACTTCAATCCCGACGGTTCGATCTCACGAGGAGACTTCGGGGAATGGCGTTTGTCCGTTTCGTGGCGGATCTCTCGTGGCATCTTGATCGCTGTGCTTGAACTCTGCAGGTAATTATGTTTTTAGTTGATCTGTGATCCTATTGTGTCTCCCGGTTTAGGGGATCGCCCATCCCAAAGTTGGGGAATGTGTTTTGGTATTCCTGATTTCGGTGCTGCAATTATGAGCCTCTACTTTAAGTGAGTAAAACTTGTAGATCTTTCAGCATGTTTTTGTTTTTTGTTCGTTCGCTGTCGAATTTTTCATACTCACTTGAAGTAGTTTGAATCGCTGCATTTGTTTAACGAAAAGTTTGGAACACTTTACGCTATAGCCTTTTCATTTGGCTGGCGCTTAAGTTATCTGGATGCAGCAGAAATGAGCGTTGTCTTTTTCTATGTACACTTTCGGGTCTGAGAGGGTGATGTGGTGCTGTGAAGATGACTTTTTGAAGCAAATTGTTGCAGAGTTCAACTTCGGTGTGGGTGTAGATTAAAAGGATGGAATCTGGTGCCATAGACGAACTGGAGTTCCAAAAGGGTATGGCGGTTAAGGATCCGGTGGTGAATGGAGTTGGGTCAAATATGATCAAAGAAGATAGCAATCCTTATGTTGATACTGTGGAAGCCATAAACCGCTGCACAGAACAATCAGAGGGGGAAGTTGTTGATTCTTCTGAAGAGGTTAATGAAGGTTCTGTATCTGTTGCAGGAATCAAATCCTCAAATCCTGTTGAGGTATTTGCATTGAGTTCTTCTTTTTGAGTCTCTTTTTCTTGCGCAGAGGTCATTTTGGATTAGAATAAGTATTCCCTATAATTCCAGAAATTGAGATCTGGTGAAGACTTTCAATCAGAAAAGGCACAGAAAGACAAAGGGAGTCATAATGGTCATTCAAATGAACACCAAAAGAAAAAATCTGCTCTTGTGCCGAGTCACTCATTTCCTTCTAAAGGCCATCTTGGGGCCAGTGGGAGGAAGAACTCGGCAATCCTGGGGCAACCTAAGGATGCGTCCTCGACTATTAATCGTAATTTTTCCCAACTTCTGTGGTATTCTACATGTATCCACTTCTTCTCATGTAAATTGTATGCTTTTCTCAGCCATTCGTCCTGCAAAGCAACCATCTCTAACAACTGGGACTTGCACTCGGAGATCATTGGTAAGTTCCTCTGTTTTGTTTCTCTAACTCTAAGTAGTGCCATAAAACCCTCATACTTTTTGTGCTTTAGTATAGTGCATTTGTTATATCTTTCAACTATCTTTGTTAATACCAGCCAACAAAGACTGGTTCAATGGATGCACCTGTAGAAGATATTGCTTCAGAAACTGGAATGTAAGATATTTGTGCATTGCCCTAGTTCTATTGCTGCTCTTCCTTTATCATATCTTCAGTCACTCATAGCAAATAGAAATATAGTTAAATTTTGTACATGGTAGTCAAATTCCACCATTAGCTATGGAAGTAAAGTCCTCAGTTCGATGCATCCTCTATCATATGAGCACATTTTCTGTACTTTCTTTTGCTTAGGCACTTATTAATTTCATAAGCTGCCAGTAATTTAACCTTTAACTTATCTATTAATGTGCAAACTCAACCAAGAAAGTCTAACGACATAATCAAGGTTTCTAGTGTTATAATCATGTCCACAGAATATCAAAAACTATCATTACTGGGAAGGTAAAAGCATCAGCTATATTAGTTGTATGATGCTGAAAATTAGACTATCTAAAGGGTGTAATCATCATACACATCGAACAGGCATTCAATTTTTTTTCCTGTACCTTGGGCCTTTTGAAGAGGCGGCAAATCTTAGTTCCTTTATTGCACCTTGTTGAAATCACTTTACAATTTCTAAAGGTGCCTCTACTCTGATGCCTAGCAACTTAGCTCACCTATCAATGACCCTGCTTGATATTTAATATGGCTCTTAATTGTTAGTTTACTCCATACCAGTACTTGTTCGTGTGATGGATAAGTTACATATGGACTGGAAAAAATAGCATAAATCTCATAATTGAGCTCAAATAGTCTAAAGCTAAAAATGAATAATGTATTAGTGATTATGAGATTGTGATGCCATTTGAACTACACTGTGTAGCTTGAGGTTGCACATAACATAGCGTATGCTTGCCACATTTGTATTCGATAATCATGTTTGCCTTTCCCAGTGGTTCTCCACGTGCAAGGAGGAGCACTATTTCTGGTTTTAGTTTCAGATTGGAAGAGCGTGCAGAGAAACGCAAGGAGGTTATCAATGGTTTATTCTACTCATTTATAATTCTCCCACAAAGTGAAACATTTTACTCACATTTGAAAATATATCATCTCAATGTTCTCAGTTTTTTATGAAACTTGAAGAGAAGAATCAAGCTAAGGAAGTAGAACAGACAAATTTGCAGGAAAAGTCTAAGGTAACATATAAGAGTAACTCAAGTTATCTTTGTCCTTTTTTCTCAACAGAAAATTTTAGACAACCTCCACAGTTCAGCTACATTCATACTCAAGTTATATAATATTATAATACAGGAAAATCAAGAGGCTGAGATCAGACGGCTGAGGAAGAGCTTGACTTTTAAGGCAACACCGATGCCAAGCTTTTATCAAGAACATGGTCCTCCGAAAGTTGAACTGAAGAAGGTAGCAATTCTTATCTGCACAATGCATGGCATGTGTTTGCAATTGTTTGCACTATCTGGTGGATTTTATAATCTGAATTCTTGGTTAATACTTAAATAAAATGGGGATATGAGATGACCTTTCTTGATCATGTGGACACTTGTTTATTTTGACTGTGCATAGAAGTGAAGAAATAGTGAGATGCTATAAAAAAAGGACCGTGGAAATTCCTAAAAGCATCAGAACACAGATTGTGGTATTTAGTTTTAGTATCCACAATTGCAACAGGTGTTTCAAAGCAAATCAACCATTATTTAAGTGCTGTGATAATCATCAATGAAGAGTTATGATTTTTCTGATTGAAGTAACCTTGACTAGGCTTTCTTCTTTTTTTTTTCAAAAAAAATTATAACCTGGATACTCTTGATTTAGCAAATCACCTTACTACTTTATGACACTTGAAACTAGGGGGTTTTCAATCATCCTATTAAAACCTATACCAAACAGCTCTTGTCTGACCATGAAGCTTCATGATCACTTAGAGCTCTTAAGAAACATGCAAAGTATGACTCTTGGAAACAACATGTAATTAGAAATTTTCACTTTTGCATTTAATTCATGCAAAGTATGCCATTGATTCTAATATAACTCTGTGGAATGTTGAAAATAACCTGTGGTTCTGAGGAACCAAATGCTCTGTTGTTATCCTCAAGTGTCTTTTCATCGAGTATTCTTCTCTTCTTGAAACACCCTTTTGATACCATTTATGCAACTTTATTTCCCTTCAATGTTCTAATATCAATATTACCACACCTTTTTCTTGTATTAGATCCCACCAACCCGTGCTAGGTCGCCTAAACTTGGCCGACGCAAGCCATCCAACACGACGACAGAAAATCCTTCAGAAGCTACCTGGAGCATGCACCTGGCTCCCACCACAAAACTGAATGAAACAGCAGCAACGAATCAAGGGAGATCAAGTTCAAAGAAGCCCACTGAAAGATCACTTGCCAAGCTTCCCTGTCAGAAATCAAAACCTGCATCACCAGAAGCTAAGCCAGCTGCTGCGAAGCCCAAAGTATCGATCACAAGGGCAAAAGTGGAGAAAGTTAAACCTGAAGCCAATATTGAAACAACAACAGAAGTTGCCACTGAAACAATTCCAGCACTGGAACTGGCTCCTGAAAGCAGAGATGAGGAATGTAACCCAGATGTAAACTCTCTGAATACTGAATTATCTTCTCTGGAAGTGTCAGCGCATGGTTAAGTGCAGAGTTTGCTTCCCTATATCGTATCAGCTTTGTGCCAACTCACTCGAGAGTTTGTGTGCTGTTTCATGTTGTGTATTCCCCTGTTTCCCAAGGAGACATTAGTCTATCAAACTTTTTTATTTGATCATGTATATTATAACTTACTGTTGTTCAATTCACGTGTATACTTGAGCCATTTCTCAATATGTGTTGGAAATCTAGATGATGTTTCTAATAAAAAAAAATGTATTATCTATACCAGATGGTTTGTGGTTTGGAGATATCACAGGTTCAACAATTCACAGGATTCTGGGGACCTGTTACAGTTCTTGTAACTAACTTCAAATTATGATGTAACGCATTCCTTGTGAGTTTCGACAGTGAGTTTTATCTGATTCTTAGCTGTTATGCTATAAAGAATTACACATGAAAAATCAATGTTGCACACAATTTAAACAATTCTTTTTGATAAAATTTATTTTTTTTATGTACATAAACTGTGTTTTGAATTTACTACAGAAGAGTAAAATCGCGCCAGGTAGGGGTCGAACCTACGACTTTCTGCTTAGGAAACAGACGCTCTATCCACTGAGCTACAGGCGCATGACAATGATGGTCAACATAATTTATTTTATTTATGTATAATTAATTATACATATTTATGTATAATTAATTATAGAATTAAAATTTAATAAGTTTCTTAATCTTATTTAAAAGCAAATTGCTTCATGGATCCACCCAAACTTGGAATGACAATTGTTTCTTTTGTTTTTGTTTAAAAAAACATATTTTATGAGAAGACGCCCCCACAACGCTAATAAACTAGACATGCCAATGGGTTAGATCCAAATCAGATTCAATCCAAAATTTAAATTAGGTTAACGGGTCAATTACTTATTAATTTGGTTCAATGGATTCGACCCTATTACCAATCCGATTGGGCTCTAAATGAATTGATTAATCGATGGTTCTATAACTAGTTCAACCTACTCAATCATTCATTCGTATTTATTTTCCAAAAATTAAAATTTTAAATTTAATTTTAGAAATTTTTAAATAAGTTTCATTTAATAATATTTTAGCATGATCTAATGTAAGTTAACTTATTTGTTTTGAGTTTTTATTATTTTACTCTTTTATTAAATTAATTTTTTTAAATATTTTTATTTTAAAATTTTAATATAAAAATATTTTACTTTTAACTCATGATCTTATTTAACTCATTAATCTTATTTTATCAGTTTATAGAAACTATTTAATTTGTATAATATATTCAATAATAAATTTATCAAAAGGCATAATTTATTTAATAATAAAATTATATTTATATTTATAATGAAGATTATCATGAAACATAAAATTAATCAAAACATATAACCTATATGAAATATATTTTAGCATATTAAAAATATAATAATATTAATTAATATACTAATGATTAGAATCACGTGATTGAGAATCTCATGATAATTATGAAAAAATAAAATATTTTTTTTTAAAAATAAAATATAAATAATAATTTTGAATCATTTCAGCAATGATTCAAACCTCATTTCAGCAATAATTTTGAACAGTAAATCGAATGATAATCAACGATTTCAGACCGTGAATTTTGAAAATTAGGTTAAAGGTCGTTTTTTATCAAAAGGACGGTTCAGAATCCTCGTAACCGTACAATCCATCGTATATATAAAGACTGACACCTTTAGCTCCGGCTGTACCACCACCGTAACTACTACGGCCACTTCGCTCAGCATGTTCTCCCACCTCCTCTCCTCTCCTCCAGCGCCGCCGCAGCCCGGCGCGGCCAGCTGCCGCCTCCTGCACGGCGGGGCTCGCCCTCTTGGCCACTCTCCGCTTTGCTGGGTGAATCCTCTCTGTATGAGTCGATTTATGGCGGGTCTTTCAGAAGTCAAGAAAGGGGTACGGTTCCTCGCTCATGGAAATGGAGCTAACTAGAACTTTTATCGATAACGTTCTTTAGAATTTTATAAGAGGTTTTTTTGTCTGGAAGGGGATTATTCAATTATAGGAGTTTCCCTACAGCAAAAGTAAAGTTCGAAATTGTTAATTCTTTCCGTTGTTTGATTCTCGTGGTCTTTATCATCATCAACAAAGCTTTTTTGGGGTTTCAAGAAAAAAGTTAATTACCTTTTCCCTTTTTCTTTGCTCTTTCACCTGTGAACATTCTGGCTTGTGAGTCTCTTGATCAGCTTTTCTTTCTCCCAGACAATTGTTTGTCTATATTTGTGATTTCGCATGGTGCTGTGTCCGTCCGTCAGCCCACCCGATCCGTTCATCGGTCCACCCGTCGAGCGTCGATGTATATAGTTTAGATGAAATTTTAAAGTGGGATTTTCTAGATGTTTTAATATTTTTTTCATTAAACTAGAATGTTCTTCTAGCTAGCTCGCCAAGTATCTTCCTACCTGTTGAACAAAAATCGTTTATACAACCTGAATTTCTTCTTCGTTTCTTTGAGTTGTAAATGCAGTTTCAGTCTATCTGTCCTTGTCTCAGGTTGTTTGAATTTGAGATAACGTTTGCATTCTTTAATTTAATTTCATCTTTTTTGACGAGACATTGAAATTCCAGACTTCTTGTACTTCAAGTAAATTCTTTTTCAAAATGAATATGGAAAAGAGCTTTTATAATTTTGCTTTGATATATTCTGAATTGTTGTGTGGGTTAAATTCTTTTAATGTGGAAAAATGGACTCCTTGATTCCAGACTGGTCATGGAAAAATACTGAGGTGTTGCTAGCTAATACATACATTTAAATGGGCTTAAATGTTACAAGCCTTTGTTTTTTTTCTAGGCCTTTAGATTGATATGGCTCTTTTCTCCTTTAGAGCAAAATCACACTCAAGCATATTGATCACACTGGAAGTGCTTGCACAATGAGGTTTCTTAATGCTTTATACCATGGACAATCAGCGGATCTAGTTCCAATCAACCACAGGGGAAAGTCTTCAGGAGCAGTTGGGAGAAGCAATATTAATGATATACAAGAGGATAGCGATCGAGATGTTGAGGATGATGATTCTGTTGCACAAACAATGGAACAAAGCAAGAAGGTGTTGGAAATGCAGAGGAACCTGCTGCAACAGGTTTTATTTTGTTCCATATCTTGAAGCATTTGAGTAATTTGATATGCTTTTGTGGGGAAACATTGTCTCATTGGTGTACAGATACTTATAACCTCATACTACAAATTGGTCTCCTAGCTTGGGTAGTGGGTGGTTCAAAATGAACATAGTGGACTTTTGTTTATCTACCATGATGACGTTGTCAAACTTGTAAACTAATCTTTATTGAGGTAACACGTGGTCAAAATAACAGTACCAATATTATTTAATATACAAATAATTGCTGCCACATTATACTTTTAAGAACAATGTTCTAGACTTCACAAAATCTACTGTCCCCTTTATGATTAAAGGTACACTTTTAGGGAAGTTAGTTGTATGACCTTAAATAAGACCAAATTGTAAATTTTATGTATGAATTTTGATCATGTTCTATTTATTTTTCTACTCACACTAAGCAATGAGTAGTATTAGTTACTACTTGGTAGTAAAATAAATTTGAGTTCCTTGTAATTTGAGTATTATAATTACTATTTTTCTTTATTCCTTGTAATCCATATAATTTGAGTTCCTTTGATTGTAAATGTTCATATACTTGTGAGTTTGTAGGTACTTGGTATTTCCTCTGGTAAAAACAATTCATGAGTATCATTAGTATTCAATAACACCAGTTTGGTGTGGTTGATGCCATATATTTTTCTCTTTTTTTCTTGTCTATATCCTTTGGATTTTGATGCAGATTATTGAAAAGAGAAATTTCTCTGAAGAGACAGAATCTTATGTCAAGAAAGATGAGAACCTTGGAATCTATGCAGAAGCATATGTGCAAACCTCAAGCAATCAACAAGAAGTTCCACCAGAAGAAGGAAATCTGAACTCTCCTCCTTTGGCTGGTCCAAATGTAATGAATATCATATTGGTAGCTGCAGAATGTGCACCATGGTCTAAAACAGGCATGGCTTGTTTCACATTGACTGAATAAAATTCTCTTTACTTGGAAATTTATATCTTTGATATTGGAGGAAGACTTCTTGGTTTCACAGAATTCTCAATCATTCTCCTGACCTTTCATTTTGAGGCACTTGCCTACCAGCACCAATTAAACTATTACAATTTACATGATTGAGTTGAGATTGTAACTTGTTATTTTTAGCACTTAAACAGTTTGTTTGCGTATAGGTGGGCTTGGAGATGTTGTTGGAGCTTTACCAAAAGCATTGGCCAAGAGAGGACATCGTGTCATGGTACTTGTCTTAACTTGCTACCTCTTCATGTAACTCTTGGGAAAAAAGTGAATAAGCATTAAAGAATTTCTGTATTTATTTATTAATGTTAATTACGATGTTTAATTTGATGGGCACTAATTTCTCCTTTGAACTACATTTTTTAGGTAGAACTATAAAACCCTAGTTCAACCCCGCAGTGAGATATGAACTAATAAAAAAGTTTGGATTGGATGAGTGAATGACTATTAACTTGGATTTAAATGGTTAGTGATTGAGCCTAACAAGTTAATGGGATTAATTTCTCATCAAAGCAAGGTTGTTGGGCTTGAAAAAAAGTTAGTGGGTTAGTTTTCTCATCTAAGTTGTGGCACTTAGAAACAATGCAAAACTTAATCTTAGGCATAACAAAGTGCTAGGAAAGGGCTATCAGCAAAATGGTGTACCTACCATTGGCCCTCACATGTTGCCTATTAGGGATGGTTTTGAGTTGTAGTTAGGACTCTAGGTCTTGACAAGGACGTTAGAGGGCTTATGCAGGAGACTATCACACCTCGGTCTAGCACATGGTGAGTTATCGACTAATCAAAGAAGCTTGATAAGTTTGGATGCGTAACTATAAGTATTTTGATTTGTTGGTTGAGTCTGACAAGATAATAAGTTTTTTTAATCCAAATTGGTCATGACAATAAGTTGGAGTTTGATTATATGCCAAATAGAAATGGATAGTTTAATTCATTTAGTTCTTGAATTAAGTATATTCATTATCCTACAATTTGTTTCTTTAGGTAGTGTCTCCAAGATATGGAAACTATCCTGAACCTAAGGAAATAGGGGATCTTAAAAGGTACAAGGTTGATGGACAGGTATTCATTCTTTTCATATTCTCATTGATGAAACATATCCTTTAATCTTCCCTTAAACTATGGCATAATCTTATTTTACAGGACATGGAGATTAAATACTATCAGACTTACATCGATTCTGTTGATTTTGTCTTCATTGATAGTCCTATTTTCCGCCATATTGGAAATGATATATATGGCGGAAACCGAGTGGTAATTTTTGTTCTTTTTTCCTTTAAATGATACATTAACAGGGAATTTTAGCTTTCATATGTTTCTAAAAAAATATTGTCGTTGTTTTTAACTTTGTTCTTAGCAATGAATAGTTCCACCTAAATTTTCCTTTAATATTTGAAACCAGGACATTTTGAAGAGAATGATATTGTTCTGCAAAGCAGCAGTTGAGGTATTCCTAAATGATGTTACGATTGATTTTTCTTGTTAATCTCTTAGTCCATACTTTGCATATTGAAGTACTAGGGTAGCAAATGCCTCTCGTATCACTTGGGTGACAGATCTTGTCTTACAAAAAATACAATTAAGATTCATGCTCATAAGGTTTAAGTATTATTTGGCTGTCAATGTCTAATTCAAATTTTAACCTTTGCCATTGGTCTTGGAACTAACTTTGGCGGTTGAAATTGTACTTGTGATTAGGATTCAAAAACATTTTCAACTACTAGCCAGCCATGTTTGGCCAAATATCGGTGGCTAAATAAAAATGACAAATATTTTAGGTGTTTTCTGCTACATAGTGTGCAAGAAAACAGAGTTTTGTCATTTACAATTATTAGGTGTCAGCGTAAATAAAGAGGTGTTTGCAGTTCTACCTTTTGGAGTATAGCTACTTTTGTGCAAAGGTGTAGTTGTTTTTCTTGGAGATTCATTACAGATTTTTCTGAATTTTTTGAATGTTCTCTCTTCCTTTGATCTTATCTTTTATACATTAAGCTCGATTGACTTTCCATCTTTTTTATTACTATTAGTTGTTTTGATTACATCTCATGGCAAGTTTTGAATAACATTTGTGTCAGTAATATACATATTATTTATTCCTTCTCATTTGTGTGAACAAGCGAATATTCCTGTATCATTTTTTCAGGTTCCTTGGCATGTCCCATGTGGTGGATTCTGTTATGGAGATGGGAATTTGGTTTTCATTGCCAACGATTGGCATACCTCCTTACTTCCAGTTTATTTGAAGGCATGTTTCCGTGATCGTGGATTAATGACATACGCTCGCTGTCTCTTGGTTATTCACAACATTGCCCATCAGGTATATGCTTATTCATGTGTGGTTTCTAGTGTCAAATGAGTTCTTATTTCTTATTTCTTTTGTTCTTTCTGGGCCCCTTTGGCATGGATGACTTATATATATATATATATATATATATAAAACTCAAACCATTTATTTGTCAAGGTAGCAAATACATCAATTAGTCTGGTATCCCTATTGGTGAATGGAAAGATAAATATGAGTTGGTGTCAATAATTCAATTTGGAGTTGTTGCTAATATTAACAGTTACCCATGTGAATGCAAGTAAATAAACTGTTGATTACATGTTGAAGAAATTCATGTAATATTGAAGATCTTCCAAAGGTGGGTTCATCTCATTATCTTGGATTAGACAATGTGTTGGAGATTCAGAGGAATTAATTTTGGTTGTTCAGTTTTTGTTTTTAACAGTCTATCGACCTGTCTTTGTTACCAAATATAAGACAGGAGTTGCTTTTTCAGGTATTAAAAGATGCAACTCTAAGGCTAGCATTATCAATTATATCATCATGTTTTTTTTCTTCTATTAAATTTGTATGCTAATCGGGATTTCTCATCCAGGGTCGTGGTCCGCTAGATGACTTCTCATATGTGGATTTGCCACATGATCACATTGACTCGTTTAGACTGGATGATCCTGTTGGAGGTGAGCATTTTAACATTTTTGCAGCTGGTATAAGAGCTGCTGACCGTGTGGTTACAGTTAGCCATGGCTATGCTTGGGAGTTAAAAACATCTGAAGGTGGTTGGGGATTGCATGAGATCATCAACGAGTGCCATTGGAAATTCCATGGTATTGTAAATGGAATCGATACCCATAGTTGGAATCCAAAATTTGACGCTCACTTAAATTCTGATGGTTACACCAACTTCTCCCTGGAAACTCTTGAAATGGGAAAGGCCCAGTGCAAGGCTGCTTTGCAACGAGAGTTTGGTCTGCCTGTCCGTGACGACGTTCCTATTCTTGCCTTCATTGGGAGATTAGACCATCAAAAAGGTGTAGATCTCATAGCGGAGGCCATGCACTGGCTCGTCGGTCAAGATCTACAGATAATCATGCTGGGCACTGGGAGGCCAGACCTCGAGAAAATGCTTCGAAGATTTGAACGTGAGCATCGCGGTAAGGTTAGGGGATGGGTTGGGTTCTCAGTGAAAATGGCTCATCGGATCACAGCAGGTGCTGATATCCTACTGATGCCCTCCAGGTTCGAACCTTGTGGATTGAACCAGCTTTATGCTATGATGTACGGAACAATTCCTGTTGTGCATGCAGTAGGTGGTCTTCGAGATACTGTGCAACAGTTTGATCCGTTCAATGAGACAGGGTTGGGATGGACCTTTGACAGGGCAGAGGCAGATAGGATGATAGCGGCACTCGGTCATTGTCTAAACACATATCGGAATTACAAGGAGAGCTGGGTGGGATTGCAGAGGCGAGGGATGATGCAGGACCTCAGTTGGGAAAGTGCTGCCGAGCACTATGAAAAAGTCCTTGTTGCTGCCAAGTACCAATGGTGATTTTTCACAGCTTCCAGTTGATGCATGCATGCATGCATCACTTGGCTCTGCTGGAAGTTGTGTGCCACCATAAAATAATAACTATCTATCCTCATCTTGATTTGTTTTTTGTTTCCCCTAATAACTCAGGTCATCTTGAGGCAATAATGTAGAAGAAGATATCTGGACCTTGGTTGTGTGTTTTTGATTCCCATGCCATGGGAATTTATGAATTCTATGTGTGTGTTTGTCGTATCAATTTGAAATTTGAATGCTTACGCCCGAGTAATGACTTTTTTGGCTTCCCATTTCAATAGGATTAAACCCACCAACAATTGTTGAATAGGCATCATGGTAGATTTTATAAAATGCTAATTACATATTAATGAAATTATTGGTGACCTTATTTATCTATTCTGGAAGGCGACCTCATCTATAATAATTTTATTAAAATTCTTTAGTATTTAAGTTTGGGAAAAAATTTCTAGAATTTTAATATATTAAAATTTCACAAAACAGTAACTGAAATAAGGCTACGTTTGGTACGACGTAATGTAATCACGCTTGTAATGTAATCAAGTTTGTAATGTAATGTAATGTAATCAAGATTACATTACTATGGAATGCATGTAATCTTTGATTACAAGAATGATTACATTACAGTGTTTGGTGTATATTATTTTCAGTAAGGAATTTAATTTTTATTATTATAAAATACCAATAATACCCTCCTAATTTTTAAAATAAAATAAAAATAAATGTAATAATAAAGATTATTTTTATTATCTTTAAAATAAATTATTTTATTAATAATTATTAATTATTAATTATTAATTTTTATTATTAATAAAATTAATAATTTTTATTAATAAAATTAATAATTATTTAATAATTTTATTAATTATAAAAAATAAAAAATATTAAAATATTTATTAATTACTAATTAAAATTAATTAATAATTTTTAATAATTAATAATTTATTATTAACTATTAATTTTTAAAATTAATTATTAATAATTAATTAATTATTTTTATTTTTAAAATAATTAATTAGTTTAAATAATAATTAATTAAAATTATAAAATAAAAATTATTAAAATAATTAATAAATATTTTATTAATTATTAATAATAATAAATAATTTTTATTTAAATTATTAATAATTATTATTAATAATTTTATTATTTTAATTATTTTATTAATTATAATTATTAATACAATTATTTTAATAATTAATAATTATTATTTTATTATTAATAATAATTATTAATAATTTTATTATTTTATTAATTATAATTATTAATACTTATTTTAATAATTAATAATTATTATTTTATTAATACTTTTATTAATTATTTTAATAAATTTTATTAATAATTAATTATTAATTAAAATTATAAAATAAAATTTATTAAAATAATTAATAAATATTTTATTAATTAATAATAATAATTTTTATTTAAATTAATAATAATAATTATTAATAATTTTATTATTTTAATTATTTTATTAATTATAATTATTAATACTTATTTTAATAACTAATAATTATTATTTTATTAATACTTTTATTAATTATTTTAATTAACTTTATTAATAATTAATAATTAATTATAATTAATAAATTATTGATTTTATAAAATTATTAATTTTATTAATAAAGTGGAAGGGTATATTTGGTACGATAAAAATAGAATCTGTAATGTAATCGGATTACATACTATTTCCTTTGTAATACAGATTACATATCTTGGCTCCTCTTTTGTAATCCAATTACATTACATTACATCTCTAAAATGTTACCAAACAAAGTAAATCATCTTGTAATGTAATCCTGATTACATTAAAGCCTGATTACTCCTTACCAAACATGCCCTTATAAGTGATCCAAATTGAGAAACGCCAGCGTCATTTGATATAAAATAAAATACAATAAAATAATAGCCGTCGGTAAATTTACCAAAAACATGAACTTTTCTCTGCTTTCTTATTCTTAAAGTTTTGAGGGGTGATTCGGAAAAACTAAATGCCCTAAACTTTCTAAATTTCACGATCGGATGTGAGATACGTTAGCCCTAATTCCCAATTCCTTCGTCCGAGCTCCGTCCCCTTCACCGGTCGCCTCGCTTTTCCCCATCCGAAGCCTTTTTTGCGAAGGATGCCGGACAGGGAGCTGGAGCTCTTCCCGACGAGTTCTCGGTCGGTGACGGAGACCGTGAACGGGTCGCACAAGTTCGTGATCCAGGGTTATTCCCTCGCCAAGGGGATGGGCGTCGGCAAACACATTGCCAGCGAGACCTTCTCCGTGGGTGGTTTCGAGTGGGCGATCTACTTCTACCCCGACGGGAAGAACCCCGAAGATAATTCCGCCTACGTGTCCGTGTTCATTGCCCTCGCAAGCGAGGGTACCGACGTGAGGGCGCTCTTTGAGCTCACGCTCCTCGACCAGAGCGGTAAGGGAAAGCACAAGGTTCACAGCCACTTCGACCGTTCTCTCGAGAGCGGTCCGTATACTCTCAAATACCGTGGGAGCATGTGGTAATAGTCATACAGCACATTTCTTGTCTTTTGCAATACATATATTTCCTTGTTGGTTATCGTTGCATTCGTTTGTTGTTTGTTCTCTAAGCCTTGAATTGCTTTGTGGCTTAAACAATAGTCGTGGAACTTACTTACTAGTCTGTTGATTTTCATACGCATCTTCCGATAGTATTTTTCGGTGAGAACTGTAGGTCAGCCCCATATTCTGAGGAAAATTTTGCAACTTATGGAGGGTAATGTTAGGGGATACTGTAGTCACAATTAATTGAAATTTAGCAAGGTTGCATAGGACTGCTTTGTTGTGTATGAATCACCATACATTCTCCACAATCAATTTTCCTTATGTAAAGATGTGACGAAAATTAGGATTTGGAATTATAATTATCCAATAGTTACATACAACTATATATAGATAACAGTAACCTTTATATGCCTTAACCCTAATATGTATATGGGCTTTAACACCCCCCTTCAAACTCAAGGTGGAAGTGGAGGTTCTGAAACATTGAGTTTGAGTAAATGAAGCCGATGTTGCTCTCGAGTTTGTGCTTTAGTGAAAAAATCTGCCACTTGTAGTTCTGAGGGCACATACTGAAGAGCAATTGTTTTCTGATGACAATGAGACCGAGTAAAGAAAGCATCAACACCAATATGCTTTGTAAGTTCATGCTTCACAGGATCATTGGCAATCTGTATGGCTCCAGTATTGTCACACAGAAGAGGTGTAGGAGCATCACAAGAAATACCAAAATCTGCTAATAACCATCGAAGCCATACTATCTCTGAAGTGGTAGTGGCAAGTGCTCGAAGTTCTGCTTCTGTACTAGAACGAGATACAGCCACCTGCTTTTTAGACTTCCATGCAAGAGGAGAAGAACCAAGAAAAATGCAATAACCTGTGACAGAACGACGATCTGTTGGGTCACTTGCCCAGGTGGAGTCTGAGTAAGCATGAAGCTGAAGTGGACTATCACGAGCATAGAACAAACACTGAGAAGATGTCCCCCTTAAGTACCGTAGTACACGAAGCAAATGTCCAAAATGAATGGAAGTAGGAGCACTCACAAACTGACTCAGAATATGAACTGCATGAGCAATATCAGGTCTGGTAACAGTGAGATAGACAAGGCTGCCTACAATACGCCGATATCGAGACGGATCCTCAAGAGGTGTACCATCAGTAGAACGAAGTTGTAAATGAAGATCCATAGGTGTCGCAGCTGTTCGACTATCTGTAATGCCAGAACTATGAATAAGGTCTTGTATGTATTTGGACTGAGAAAGGTAGTAGCCATCTGCCGAATGTAATACCTCAATCCCTAAGAAATAACTGAGTGAACCCAAATCAGACATTTGAAATTGCTCACTAAGTTGCTTCTTCACACAAGAAATGTGTTCCACATCGTCTCCCGTAATCAACATATCATCAACATATAGAAGAAGCAAAGTGCGTCCACGTGGAGAGAGATGAATAAATAGAGCAGGGTCATGATCACTAGGTAAAAACCCAGCAGCTTGTATCACAGATACAAAGCGCTCAAACCAAGCACGAGGAGCCTGTTTAAGACCATATAGAGCACGACGAAGGCGACAAACATGACCAGGAGGAGCATCAACACCTGGGGGTGGTTGCATATAAACTTCTTCATGCAAATCACCATGAAGAAAAGCATTCTTAACATCCATTTGAGAGATGGTCCAAGAAGAAGTAGCAGCCACGGCAATAAGAGTACGAACGGTAGTCATATGAGCAACTGGTGCAAATGTCTCATCATAATCTCGTCCTTGAGTTTGCTGAAAACCTCTAGCAACAAGACGAGCTTTGTATCTCTCGATAGAACCATCAGACTTGGTCTTAATTTTGAATACCCATTTAGATGTAATTGGCACTGCATGTGATGGTAGTGGAACAATATCCCAAGTGCCTGTACGATCAAGAGCAGCAAGCTCCTCAGACATAGCAAGTTGCCATTCCGGAATATTAGAAGCTTCTTGGTAAGTGGATGGCTCGACACTCACACATGTAAAACCATACTTGGCAGCGGGACCAATAGTAGCACGATCTCTTAAATTATATCTTGGACCAACCTGTAACTCATCAGGAACAGTATGAGACTCATCAATATCATTAGAAACATCAACAGCAGGTATATCAGGACTGGCCGTGGTGGTAGAACCAGATGGAGACACTGTGAGATTTGTGGGACGACGATGGAATACACGTGTGATAGGTGGTTTAGGATGAAATGGAGGTGGTACAGGAGGAGATGTAGTCCCCTGTGAAGGTGGAGTGATGGAAATAGAAGGAGCAGGAATAGGGGTAATATGATGAGAAGGAGTAGTGACATCATCAGAGGATGAGATAGGAGGTAGACACAGGAACGATGTGGATTCTGTGGGAGAATATGAGGGCCGAGTAGAGGGGTTATAAAAGAAAGGACGATCCTCAACAAAGGTCACATCGCGAGAGATACGTATGCGACGAGAAAAAGGATCATAACACCGATAACCTTTATGTTCAGGACTATATCCTAGAAAAACACATTCAACAGATTGTGCAGTCAACTTAGTTCGCTCACGAGGTGCAAGCAAAACATAACAAGTAGATCCAAAAACTCGGAGATGATCATAACTGGGAGAAGTACCAAAAAGAACTTCACCAGGACATTTTCCAGACAGTTTGGATGAGGGTTGTCTATTTATGAGATAGACAGCAGTAGAAACAGCTTCACCCCAAAAATGAGAAGGCACAAAAGATGAAATCAAAAGTGTGCGGGCAGTCTCTATAATATGACGATGTTTGCGTTCAGCAACACCATTCTGAGCATGAGCGCCAGGACAAGAGAGCTGAGCAAGAGTGCCCTCAGATGACAAAAATTGACGAAAAACATCAGACAAATACTCTCCCCCAGAGTCAGAGCGAAAAACTCTAATAGGAGTAGAAAATTGTGTGTGAACCATGCGGACAAAAGACTGATAAATAGAACACAACTGAGAGCGATGTTTCATAAAATAAACCCATGTATATCGAGAATGATCATCAATAAAAATGACATAATATTTGTGACCACCCTTTGTAGGAAAAGGTGCAGGACCCCATACATCAGAATGAATAAGATCAAAATGTCTAGCAGAATGAGAAATACTAGATGAATATGGTAGTTGTATTTGTTTTCCAAGTTTGCAACCCTTACAATGAAAATCAGACTCAATAGTTGTATGACCTAAACAACCTTTATTTATTAATGTGGACAGTCGAGACCCACAAAGATGACCAAGACGATGATGCCACTGGGCGAAGGAAGAACAAACAGAACCCGATGTAGCGGATGACACACGAGCAGAAGTTTCAATGGAAGAAGGAAGACGCAAAGTATCTAGGATGTAAAGGCTAGGAACACCTTTACGGCGATGGCCAGTCCCAATCACTTTCCCGCTTCGACGGTCCTGAATAAAACAAGATGAGTCATCAAATCCAACAAAACAATTTTGGTCGGTAACTTGACCAACCGAAAGAAGATTCATGGATAACTGAGGTACTAAAGAAACATTTGGTACAGAAAAATAAGGATTGCAAAGTGAACCCTGGTGAGTGATATGACAAGATGTACCATCAGCTGTCCGAATAGAAGCTCCATCAGTGACCGGCTTGCAAGCGACCAACTGGGACTGATCAGATGTCACATGAAAAGAAGCCCCTGAATCAAGTACCCAAGACGACGAAGGAGCAGTAACAGGTGAAGCAGCAGCAATAGACACTGAACCTCCAGGAGTGGAACCAGTACCACGACCACGAGCACCACGGGCAGTACCACGGGCAGCACGACGTGCACGATAGTCAACCAACTTCTCTGGATGAATAGAAAAACAATTCTCTGGAAGATGACCAGTCTTGCCACAATGCTTACAGGGCTCTGAAGAGAAGCTTTTTGGTACACTGATCCTTTGAGAAGCTGCCAACACACTATGAGAGACAAATGCAGAAGAAGACATAGACTTGAGACGTGTTTCTTCTGCAAGTAAATCAGACAATGCCTGTGCCATAGTGAGATCAGAAGAATTGTGAAGTAATCGTGTACGAATAGAATCATATTCAGCCCGAACTCCCATAACAAATCTGTAAGTGAAAAACTTTTCAATAAACTTGTGTGTTGGGCAAGGAACAGTTGTACACTCTGGTATCATGGAAATCAGTGATCCCATCAAACGATCAAAAGCAGAGTAGTACTCATCAATGGACATATCATTCTGCATAATTTCATGAGTTTGCTGCATGAGATTATGTAAAAGAGCACCACTATCCTGAACATAGCGCTTCTTCAAGTTGTTCCATATGTCCTTAGCTGTTTTGAACTTAGAAAGACTCATAATCATGGATTGTTTAGTACTATTGACCATGGCAGCCATCACTTTTCCATCATTAATATGCCATTCTGTTATTGCAGCAGCATTACTACCATCATTCTTAAGCACAGGTGGAGATTCATTTAAATGAAAAAGTAAACCATAACCCCTTAATGCAGTCTCTACACAGAAAGCCCACTCTGGATAATTCTGACCATCTAAGGTGATATTAATAATTATTGCATTTACATTTATTGAAGACATGTTGAGAAATGCTCGTGATTATTACCAAAAAAAATGATGCCAAACGGCGGGACAGGGAGTCGGCGCTGGAACGGACGCGGCAGCGGCTCCTGGCGACGGAGGAAGCCGAGGAGGATTGGCGGCGGCGGCACGCGAGAGGAAAACTTGGAAACAAAAACCGGTGAGGAAAGAAATCGGCAAAAGTCAGGGAGGAAGTAGCCTAAACCCTAACGCTCTGATACCATGTGACGAATTAGGATTTGGAATCATAATTATCCAATAGTTACATATAACTATATATAGATAACAGGACCTTTATGGACCTTAACCCTAATATGTATATGGGCTTTAACACAGACAAACATGTGATTGCCATTTTTATGTATGGAGTTTTACATGTTTATAGAAGGAAATATTAAACAGTTCCAAGATTTTAGCACAAGTGCTCTCATACAACTCTTTTTTTTAGTACTACATGTAGCTTTTGAAGTTTAACATGTGTGAATTATTCGGTGTTCTTCTGAGGTTTTATGAAGAAAGCTTCATTTTAGTATTCCATTTGTTCGCGTATTTCGACAATTATTGAAGATGCATGCATCCCTGGTTTCTTGGTATGTTATTGTGGTTTTTTGCATCTACATTTTCAGGGGTTACAAACGTTTTTTTAGGCGTGCTGCTCTCGAGACGTCTGATTACCTCAAGGATGATTGTTTAAAAATTGATTGCACTGTTGGTGTTGTGATGTCAGTTGTGGACTCACCTAGGCTACACTCTATAGAAGTTCCAGATTCTGATATTGGAGTACATTTTGGTTCTCTTTTGGATAGGCAGGAAGGTTCTGATGTGGTTTTTGATGTTTCTGGGGAAAAATTTCATGCCCATAAATTGGTATTAGCTGCACGATCTCCCGTGTTTAAATCTCAATTTTATGAGAATCCAAATGATGAGGAGAATAATATTATTATTTCAGATATGGAACCTAAGGTGTTTAGGGTAAGGCTATTGATTTTCTTATTGCTGTTGATTTTCTTGAGTTATTCTAATTCCCAGCATGCTATTACATTTTTGGTTCATTGTTCCCAACCAGGCAATGCTGCATTTTATATATAGAGATTCTTTCATAGAAGATGATGAGACAACAAAATCAGACTCCCCTGAATCTTCTCCATCTGGCAGAATGGCTGCAAAGTTGTTGGCTGCAGCAGATAAGTATGGCTTGGAGAGGCTTCGACTTCTATGTGAGGCACATCTGTGCAAGGATTTGTGTGTGGATTCAGTTGCCAACACTCTTTCACTAGCTGATCACTATCATGCTACAGAACTTAAAGCTGCTTGTCTTAAATATGTTGCAGAAAATCTTGGAGGTACTTATCATTTACTATTGAGGTTTTGCGTCCTTTTCATTAATAGGCTATTGAATGAGTATCTACTCAGGTTATACAGCATTTCAGTATAACCTATAGGAAGTCTCACTAAGCATGCTTTTTCTCTAAATGTTTGTTCTTATGTGCTCTCTTTGGATCCAATTCAGTTCTGTATGCAACTATTTAATTTATGGTAGTGTAAGAAAATCACCCATTGTTCCACTTCAATATACCTGGTGTACTATAGTGTTTATCTAAAAAGACATTGTACCCCTCCAAAGCAGTAGAGTCTAGATAATGTGTTTTGTAGAAAAAGAAGAAACAATTTCTGGTTTCCAGTTTTGCTTGATTGGTTACTTGAGGTTTTTCTTATGCTGGTATTTTTACCAGAATATTAAAATTCTGTTGAAATTTTATTTAGTTTTTTCAGACTGTGATTATATGAGTTGAGTTGGATAAATAATTTATCTTTGACAGGAGCATATTATCCAATTAGTTGTTGTTGGCTCTCACGAACATGTTTCCAGTTTTTGTTTTATATCCCAATTAGTTCTGTTATTTTAGATCCTTTGGTAGAGAGAGATTCGACAAACACATAAATGAAATAGCAGTTGGTTGTAATTTGTAGATATATGTTCTAATCTATGCACATCAACTCTCTCTCTCTCTCTCTCTCTGTCTTTCTCTCTCTCTCTCTCTCTCGGAATGATCCTTGATATGAAAGAAAATAAGGTGCAATAACCTCTCGGAATGATCCTTGATATGAAAGAAAATAAGGTGAAATAACCTCATAATTTTGAGTCATTTTGGGTATGAGGTAGTTTCTTATGGAAAACAGAAGCTTATAACCTATCATGGCTTTATCAGATTTCTGAGTCAGTTTGGGTGAAGGTAATTTCTTATAGAAAGTACAATCTTATAACCTATCATGGCTTCATCACTGCATATGCATTTTGTTGTCTTAGCCCATCACTTGCACATTGACCCTCTTAGACTTGATTGTGTACAAGCAATGTTACACTGTCTATTTCAAAGTGCATCGATATGTTGCTTATGGGCAAAACTCAAAAAGGAAAGCAATTTTTTTGTATGTTAGGTGAAGATTGAGGGTGAAACCTTACCATCTGCATCACTCACAATACTATGCATTATCATAGGAAAAACATCTAAGAAGAGGAACTGAGGCTCTGTGTTACAATCTAGACGAGAAACAGGCATAGTGTTTTTTCTCTCTCTCAAACAGAGAATATAGACTATATTGCTCTCTGTGTTTGGATTTGTTTGACTGCAACACTTTGATTTAATAATACATCAAAGGCATTTGTCATGCTAGTGTTGGGTATCCAGGACACATCTTGACACTGAGAAATTCTTTAATCATTCTAAACTTTTGGGTACAAAAAAGAGCTTTATGCATGTCTAGGATCTTTTGTGTGCAAATGCAATAGGGAAAGATCCCATAGATTTCATTCAGAGGATAATGTGGCTGAGGAAATATAAATGGAAGCCCAATTTTAAGGACAAGACGTGGATGGTTTATAGGAGAAAATGGCCCTTCAAAGGATATGGCTTGAATGGGTGCTGATACAATAACTGTTTTCCAATTACTTAGAGTAAAACCTACCAATTTATGTTTTATTCGGGAGGAGGTGAGGGAAGGGTAAATAAGGGGAAGGGGAACCTTGAACCCTATTTAGAGAGGAGTGTGCTAAAGGAAATGAAAGGTAAGGATTGGTAAACTTTAACCATTCTTACCCATGAAAAGGAAGATGAAGGGGAAGGGAACCCAAAATATTTTTTGTTTCAATCTTATCCCTATTTTAAAATATTAATTTTCAAATTATCCTTGTTCCAAATCAATGTCTAATTTAAGAAGTGAGGGTATTTTTGTAATTTTATATATTTAACATTCATTCTCCTCCCTTTCTTCTACATCCTTAACATGCTGAGATATAATTATAACATCATGGTCTAGTGAATGCATGGCATTCATTGTCAAAGATCACATAAGAAATTTGGAGCCTCCAATTGCATCTTGATGAAATGTCAATGTAGCCCTCGCTGTGCACTAAAAAGTGATATTTTCTTGTTTGATGGCCTTTCATCTGGCGCTTAAACGAAGTACGAACTGTTTGAAGAGTTATGTATTCAATTTAGTATGTCCTAATTCCTGACACGTGCATTGTAATTTTTTTAATAAAAAAGGTAAACCTTATTATTCAGGAAGAACTGGATATTCAATGAAGTGAGAATTTTGTGATTGCATTCCTATGCATTTTTTTTTCTTTCACCGTACTCATCTTATGACAGAATTCTCTGTATCATGTAGCATTCATGCGCTCCAGTGGAGTCGAGTACCTCAAAGAAAATTGCCCGTCTCTGCAGTCAGAAATCTTGAAGATAATTGCAGGATGGGAAGAGGACTGCAGCAGTGGTGGTAAGAGCCGGAGCGTTTGGGGCCAGCTATCGGACGGTGAGGACTCCAGCGGCCGTAGGGTAAGGCCTCGGTCGTGATGCTCGATATTGTGCAGTTATATTTTGTACAATCTGTAATGTGGCACAAACAAATTAGGCTGTTGCATTTAATGGGTGATAGTTCCACAACCAATGTCGCCAGTTATATATTTTGTATTACCAGTAGAAAACTCAAATTTCTGAATTCATCAGATGAACGCGTGCAAGTGTGGGACTCCGGAATTCTCACTAAAATGTATTTTTTGTTTTTTGTTTTTTTTTTGCGGGATTCATTTTGAAGGTTAATCTGTGTTCACGTCTCCCAAAAACAGAAAGAAAAAAAGGAAAATTGTTCCTGATCACTGATACGCCAGCTGATTCTACTGGAAGCTTCGCTTTCTGCTTCAGTTGTTTCACCAGAGACTTTGTAATCATAAAACTCTTCTTGTAGGTTCTATTTATCTTGCAGAGAAGGTGAGTGTTCCTCCCAATAGAAACACGAGGGCAAAGACAGATAATATTTTGCCGATGTATCGGAGACTGATAGTTGGAACTTCGCTGACTCATGATTTTAGGCTTCTGTAAAGATCTGGAGTTGGGTGATTGCTGAAAATTTCCACAAAAGAAAATTTATTAGTAAAGAAATCAAAATAAATTTCATATCCCAGGCATTTGAACTTTCAGCAGCAGCAATTTTTTCCCCCTTTCATATACAATGCCAATTGATTTGTCCACAGTTGTATATTGTTCAACATAGCATGATTACAAATATTCAGAAAAGAATTTATACTCCAACTTTAGAAGAAATAACAATAACATATTGTTCAACAAGCATGATTACAAACATTGGAAAAGAAAAGCTTTTTGAAGCTCAAACTTTAAAAGAAAAACAACAAATTCTTCAACATAACAAGCTTACAAATATTCATAAAATAGCTTTTTGATACACACACTTAAGAACAAAATCATACCACGACTACACACTTTAACATTTTTCTCAAATCTTTCAAAACCGTAAGATCGGTGGCAATCAGATGGTACAACTGTTAAACCTCCTGGTGCATTAAGTGCAGAAATGCCACAAGATACCAATTTGGAGCTGACAGCGCATCATGTTGGATTACAGCAAGCTCTATTGTGGGGAAAAGCGCCTAGAGTTCATAATGGAAATAGAACATAGGATCCTGACTTTGTTTCATGCGGGAAAAGGTTAACCTTGATTAAACAAACTGCCTTGGGTGAGGCATGAAACTTGCTTCTCTAGCACCTAAATAAAAATTACGTAAGAGGAAATCTTTGTTTTGGGCTGCATCTACAACAAAGACATCATGAACTCTTTCAAGTCTTCTGGAAAAACCTTAGTGCTTCCAATTCATTTTCTATCCTAAAAGGACTAGTATGCAATTATTGTGGTGGTGCTCAGAAAGAAACAGGGAGGAGAAATGTTGTGGTGGTTGGGAACTTACTCTGTTTCATTGGACAAGGTTGAAGGATGAAACTTACTTCTCTCGCACCTACAGTAAAAATTACCTAAGAGGAAAGCATCCAATTTTTTCAAAGGTAGCTTGCACTGTAGAAGTTATTGATATGCTATCAGGTACTACTACCTTCTACTTGTACCTTATCTGCCATGATATAATTTTTCCTTATCTTGTTGTTCCGATCCGATCGAACTCCTTATATGAGAGGAAAATATAGATTTCAAAATCTGCGAAATCGAAGCGTTGAATCTACAAATCAATTTCCCTACAGAAGATAGAACATCAAATGGCGATTCTCTATAACTTCAAAAACGATAACAAAGTCTCCGTCCAAATTCGAGTAAATCCGCATTTCTCGAGTATCTAACATGTCAAATTATAACCGACCAACCGGAGGAGGCTGAGTAGAATCGTTGGAGTTGCTCCTCTCGTCTCCCCCGGTCAGGTCTTCTGCCATGGACGCGACGGCTCTCTTCGCCGCCGCTTTCTTCGATGCAGCCATTGACCACGCTACGATACATATAGCGCTATTGACACACCCGGTCCAAACTGGTTCTCTGGACCAGACCGGCTCGAATTCGTTGGTTTAAGAATTTTTAACGTTCTTCTTCATTGTAATTTTCCATACTTGATTACAAACAAGACTCAACGCAATGGAAGCGATCAAAGATACTGAACAATTCTAAGAGACAAGGAACAGAGGTAGATCGACAGCAGGCCGATCCCCAAGACCCTGTCAAACCTCATGCCTCTCCTTGGCAACATGACCAAGGCCCACAGGAGGCCTCCGACCATAAACCCCATTGTCTGAAACAGAGCAAGGTCCCTTGAGATGTTCACTGCTGAAGGGTACGCACTCCACGAAGCGAAAACAAAGGAGAGCCCCAGGCCTACCGAGACGTTGAAGATAGCCCCGCCGTAGCAGCCAGTAACGGCCACTTGGATCCCTCCCGGCCTGCCACGGAGTGCCACTGCCATGCATGCAATCAGGTCGCTCACTGAGTTGCCCCAGGCCAGGACTGTAAACCCCAAAATGGAGGGGCTTATCTCTAGCACGGTCCCTATCGAGACCAAGAGAGAGACCAACTCCTGTGCAAAGAGATAGGTCCAAATCACGCTCATCAGGAAACCCCCGGCAAGCCATGGAAGCTGAAACCTGGAAGGTGGCCTGTCGTTGGTTTTTACAAAAGCCAGAATGCCCAGCACAAGGCCAGCGACTGCACCGATGATGTAAACTATCAAGCTCTCTTCAGATCCAGCATCCTTCCTCTTGGAATTGAGTAGAGTTGCTGAGAAGACTGGTGCCAGTGTCACTTGTGCGACAGCACTTGGTTTGGACCAGCTCTCCTCGCTTATATCAGGAATGGTCAATCTTCTTGGCAGCGACAGAGGCAGCTTCAAGCACTGCACTACGTTGTGGAAGTAGAAACTGTTTCTCTTCGTGGCATCTGATTCATTGCTTGATCTGATTTCCAAGAGAGGAGCTTCCTGATCAGTTGTTGCTGCTGCTGATGAATCATTGTTTCTGAACAAGTGTTCCACGGCTACTAAAAACACGTAGATGAGATACAACGAAGTGAAAGCCGTGGCAACCCAAAAGTTGATCTTCCCTACAACTAAAATCACCAGTAGCACTAGGAGCACAAATAGGAAGAACACAAGGTCTCTTATGAAGCACGACTTGTTGATAGTGGTGCTGCAAGAGTTCCCAACACAGATGCTTATGATTCCAACAACCACACAAGACACAAAGAAAGCACCCCCTATAACACTGTTGAGGCCTAGGACGCCAGAGCCACTGCACATGAACGAGACGATGCTCGAAAAGGCATCGGGCGCTCCGTTTCCGAAAGAAAGAAGAGTTACTCCGGCAATAGTCGGAGGGAGTTTCAGTAGCACTGATAAGCCTTCCAAGTTCGTGCAGAAATAGTTTGCGGATGTGTCCGCGAGAAGGTAAAAGAGAACAATAAGCCATAGAATTAGGAGGACATAGCCGAGGAGTGGATGCTCGCCAAGGACACAGCAGAAGATGTAGATGTAGTTGATGTAGCCTTGGGGGAGACGTTAGAGTCAAGACCAGTAAAAAGTGACTTCTTGGCTCCGTGAAGTTGATCATAGCAATGGTTACTGGAGAGATCACGAGGCTGGATTGGAACTGCCCACCCTCTGAGGAGAAGCTTTGTGAATTCTTGAAGACATGGATTAGATGAAAAGTAGAAAAGAATTAGAGCCAGAAAAGATGAATTGAAGAAGAGTTGAAGAAGGAGAGGGATCGCCATTCAAGTATGGACTAACTTGAGCAGAACACACTGCCTTAGGAAGTTCTGCCTTCGGATTAAGATAAAGACGAACAAATTGAAGAGAATTAACGTATCTCACGCTAAACTTGTTGGAACAGGATGCTGCCTCCTGCTAGAAAAGCATCAACCAGATTAAAGGCAGAGCGTCTATTCCATTCTTAAGAAGCATCACGGATAAGCTCTGGAAGCAAGTAATGCAATTTCTTTCAGCCATTAGTTATTTTATGATGTAATTAGAAGTTTAATTAAATTTATACTTATAAAAAATATTGTTTAATAAATATATAATTATTTTATTTATCAAATTGAAATAGAATAATTTGTTTATAATCGTTAACTAATTATAAATACACACTGACAATGGAAAAAAGATATTAATTGGTTTTATTATTATTATTATTTTATCAATTAGTATTCATCCATATTAATCTAATAATCAGTAATAAGAAATATAAATATCAAGCAAGGTGCAAAGTGATATATTGCGTACCAATCTCACAATTTTGTAATTTAATTCCTAATTTTTCCCATATTATTTTCTCTTTCCAAGAGTTTTAAGTAATTAAAATTTCATCAACATATCTTTGAAAACTATGCAATATTTAAAAAAAAAATAGATGACAAAATTTGTAAAAACACAATTTCCGAAGTGCCATATGTAAAAATGTGCCCTAAATATAGTTCCGTGGTCCGATAACTTTTCCCATCTCGCTTCCTACCGTTCTTCCCCCCTTTTTCCTCTTCTTATATATCTCCGAATCCGCACCTCTCGCATATAAAAGGCCGATTTTGTTTGGATTTTCGCATATATATATATTCCTCTTCCCGCTCGAATTCATCGGGTTCCGATCTTCCGTCGCCGGACAATCCTGAATTCTGCAGCTTCGCCGGTAGTTTTTATGTTGATCTGGGTGATATAGTGAGATCTTGTTCCCCTTTCTTTCCTGTCCCTGTTCATCTTATGCTCTACGTCATCTCTCCGCGAACAAACGCAAAGTCGATCGGTCGTGATTTCACATCTACGTTTGTAGCTGAATATATTGTCACTCCTGCGTGTTCGCGGGGAGAAAAAATTGTGAAATCCTGCATATCGGAGCGAACAAGGTCACTTTGTTCGAGTGGTGTATAAAAAGGCGTTTGTAAAGTGCTTGGTTCGGGTTGAGGAGAAGCGAAAACGTATATACTGGAGGAAAAGGAGGGAAGTGGCTCATGGCTGAACAGATCCTAGAGGGAACTCAACCTGTTGATCTCTCCAAACACCCTTCTGGAATCGTTCCTACGCTTCAGTAAGTTCTTGTTAAGTATATCGGTGCTATTATTGGATTAAAATCTATAAGACACCTCTTTGAGTATGGTCAGATAGGGTATCCTGAGAATATTTCCCTTTTCCATTAAATATACAAGTATCTATAATTTATTTTTAATGTGGCAAAGATACATGGAGTTACTGGAAAGGGAAAAAAAGAAGAGAGAAATTAAGTGTAGTTCCAATAGTTGATAAAAGAAGAGAAGATGGGTTGAAATGATATTCAAAAGTATGTGAAAATGTGGATGTAATGCTTCCTAGACAAATGATTATCGTATTTTCTCTGCAACCTGTAACTGTGAACTTCATTCTTGCTTGTCTTATGAGGGAGTTTCTAGGATATGTTAATATTTCTTCCTTGACTTTAGAAGTAAGTATTGCATGTTTTATTTACCATTGTTGTAGGACATTTCCATGTATGGGTCAGATAGTCTATTGTACTGAGCACAACTGACTCTTAAGCTTGATTAGAGTAGAAAAGCTTAAATATAAGCAATTGGCACGAGATTCTTTTAAGGTTCTTCAATTTATAAATGATCCAGAGAGATAAAGAGGCTTGAAAATTACCTATATGCTCAATCTAGTGCATCTGCCTTTTCTAGCACCCAAAGTTATTGAACTTTGCTTTCATAGTTGTATTATATACCTATCTTGTGCCACCCAAATGAGAGATTGGAAATTGTTTGTTAGATGGTTATTCTAGCTATTCATGTCTTGGATATTTCTTATTACTTGGTTCAGTAAATTGGCAGTTTTAATTCTTTTTTTTTTGTGTGCTTAAAAGAATCATAACAAAATCCTTCTTTTGGACTTTTACCTTTTATATATGATACACTAAAATGAATTATGGAATTCTGGTCGTCTCTATTGGAAAATTATCTATTAGTTTTTACAAAGTATCTTTAATTTGTTCTGGCCTCGTTTATCGTGTCAACTTCTTAAATTATCTTTTGTGGTAAAGTGAATTTTGTTTTCTTAAAGTTACCAGAGAACTTGAAAGATTTCATAGGTATTGATCCATGTTTGGAGCTGGAAAATTGTTCTAAGTTAAGCCATATTATACATATCACAAATCTTGCATGATGGTTAGTGCCTTTCTTTGGGAAAAAATTTCCAATTTTGAAGGATCTTGATCGAGTTGTATTTCTTTGTGCTTCAGTTTGTTTTGAATTTCGGTAATCTAGCTATTCCCTGCCATCGTGTTTCCACATCTTTTCTGAATCTCAACATTGTGCTCTGACTTTTCCAGGAACATTGTTTCAACAGTTAATTTGGACTGCAAATTGGATCTTAAAGCGATTGCTCTACAAGCTCGTAATGCTGAGTATAATCCTAAGGTAAGAGTTGATGTTAGAAAGTCAATATATTGTGATGCAGGGTTTTTATTTTAATGCTTTTGTTAGTGTTGTACTCACATTGGTTTGGCTAGTCACTTGTTTTTTATTCTCATGACATATGAGTGTAAAGTTATCATTATTTGTTAGGACAAGAAACATATAACATCTGCATTTCTTGATATAGGAACATAATTAGGTTTAGTTGAGAATTCTAGGAGTGTTTACAAACTTGAAAATAGAAGACTATAGAGGAAAACCAACCTGTAGTTTGCTGAGATTATTTAAAATTTGTGATAAGATGAATAAAACTTTACATATAGGTGTGACAAATATTGAAAACCAGGATTTTCTTATAACATGCCCATTAATATTTGGAATCAGACATGGCAGGTGTTTAACTTCCCATCTTGTTCCCCCATAAGCAATAGGATAGGGTGGGAAGGGGCAATGTACAATATGAAATATAAGGTAAATATTTGCATATATTATTTCATTGCATCCAGGGTTAAACAAGATGCATGCTTATCCAATCTCCACTCAATCCAAGTTGTGGAGGGCACCTAGTGCTGGGGTGGATTGGTGTGCAGATCTCATCAAGCAGATCAAACAAGCATTCTTAATTAGTTTGAATGACACAATTTGAATTGTTTCATGTATATACTGAAACATGTACCCTATTTAAGAAATCCTATCTTATTCTTTACAGCTTTCGTATCTAACAATTTATATTTTGTCTAGCTTTCTCTTGCATGAGTTTAAACTGCAGGATATATGTGAAATTTTGTAGCCTTAATGGGAGTATAGGTTTCCTTAGACAAAAAACTTTCCTTATTCAAGTAGATATATATCCACAAGATGAGATTTAAATCTAATCATTAAATTACTATAGTTATCAAAGCTATAAAACTCACTAAGAAAATGATGCTTTGCAACAATGTTAACTGTTAAGTAGGTCAAGGTAGCTTAACTGATTTGCTGTTCCATTACACAGCGTTTTGCTGCAGTAATTATGCGAATAAGAGAACCAAAAACCACTGCATTGATATTTGCATCAGGAAAGATGGTAAGTATCCTTTTCTTTATATTCAGGAAGTGTTAATTTCCACTTTCTTTTTTTCTTGATATTCTATGGGTTTTTTTTGGAGGAAACAAATGCCTATTATTCTAATTGTATTACTCAAAAATACTTTCTGCTGTTTTCCGTCACTGGTGCACTTCATTTTGGCAAAAATCTTGTATGTATAATTGTGCGCATTGTTATCCTCTACAAAATTTGAAATATTACCAAAATTAACTAACTTTCGTGAATATCCTTCTTATATTCTAGATACTGAGAAACTTAATGAGTATCCATTAAATTTGAATTTTCCAAGGTATAGAAGAATGTTGATATGAAGGTTATGAACATTGTGGAAATATTATATTGCCAATTTTAGCAGGTTCAACTATCAGTTTTTTCATATTCCAAATTTTATTGTGTTATTTTTCGTGCATGCGTGTAGTCTGGTTTCGCAGTAAGTTGTTTATTTTTTTTTGGTTGTCGTTAGGCAATATGTTGCGCACTAAGAAAAAGAATGTAAATTACTTGGAAAGGAATACACAGATTCCATTATTGTGAGCCTCTCTCAATTAGATTTTTATATTGGGCCTATCTGAGAAACATTTATTGATGGTGTCTTGTGAAAGATTTATTATACTTGGATTCTTGTGGCTTTGAATACATCCACAAGATGGCTTCAACTGATCCACATTATTATTCTACCAGTGTCAGCCAAATCTTGTTCTTTCTGAGTGAGACTGAGACTGAGACTGAGTGAGACTGTGAGAGTAAGACTGAAATTGCTTTGCTTTTAATTATCTGGGTTGGCTGAAACTTAGACCTTATTTTTTACTCTATGAAATGGAAGTATCTGGAATTCCATAGCAAAAATGTATATATATATTTTAAAAAAGGATCAAATCTTGTTACAGCAATTAGAGATTATTTGCAGGAACTAATGATTTAACTTCCCATGAAAGTTGTGGCTTGCTTTATTGTAGTGTTTGTTGCATGATTTTAGATATTGGTCAGTAGCATGAGTATTTACAGTTTACCAAGCAATAGGATTGGTATTATGTCACCCTATCATTACCAGCGTTTGATATCCACAGTGATGAACAAATTGCTTGTCCTTTTTAATGCCTTCGAGTTCCAACTGCTTACATTTATTCGTACCATAGCAACAATTGATGATCACCTTTTACTTGATTGGATAACACAGAATCACTGTGAATGCTGGATTTAGATTATAGATTACACTTGGTCCTTGCCTTTAATATCATTTCCTCTCCATCCTATGTTGTACGTACCATGCTCAAATCAATCCTATCCTTGTTAACACATCAATTTCTCAATAGAGACTAGAGATGATTGAATTATTACTTGGAAAATAAACAAATACTAGTGTGTCCTTGCTCTCTACTACTTCATAAGCCCTGTCGCAAACTATGAATATTTGTATTTAGCTTTGCTTGGCATGGTATGCTTTAGCAGCCTTTATCCTGCTTTATTCAAAATAGCATATTTTTTGTGCACGGGTTGTTTATGATCTTCTGACTTTCAATAGGTATGCACTGGAGCAAAAAGTGAGCATCAGTCAAAACTTGCAGCAAGAAAGGTCTGATAAATTGGGTGGTCATTACTCCATTTGATTTTAAATGATCCACGCTTTAATTTCTATGCAGAATTTTATGTCTATTGCTATGAGTTTGTGTCTACAATCCTAACTTGGTACTAACTAAATTTATTGTTGACTTTTCAGTATGCACGAATAATTCAAAAACTTGGTTTTCCAGCTAAGTTTAAGGTGATCACCTTCATGTTGGTGCTTTTGTCTTTGCAGCCTCTTTTGTAGCTATTTTGTTTTCTTATTCAACCTGATATTCTTATGCATCATAGGATTTCAAGATCCAAAATATCGTGGGCTCATGTGATGTCAAATTCCCTATCAGACTAGAAGGCCTTTCATACTCCCATGGTGCCTTTTGCAGCGTAAGCAAATGATCTAATTCTTAGCGCTCTTTTGGGGGTTCATTCAATTTGGAGGGTCTGCATAAATACTGTCTCCATCATTTCTATTTGCTTTTCATCATCTATGGTATTACTTAAGTTTTACTTTCTACCTTGATTCTTCTAGGAAGACTGTGTAAGTTATCTATCATATGTGAATGCTATAACATAATAGTCATTCCTTGCGCCGCCTGTTTGTTTCTGTTTCAATTTATTTTTTGCCTCCTTTTTTATTGGCGTGATATATTTTCACCCACTTACACATGACTGGGTGCATATATCACCAAGTGGTGGTTGGGGTTTCCTAGCATAGATGCTTTTTTTCTTATATAATAGTTTTGAAATTCATCTAAATTTTCTTTTCAAAATTACTAATAGTGCCTTTATTTGACTCCCTTAGTTAATATTTGTGTAAACTAGTGTGTTCAATTTGCTCCCCTCATCTCAGAATCCTGGTCCTCCATGGTTACCTTAGTTTATCCTCTTGCTTATGTAACCTTAAACCTATAAAATGTTAACTTTTTTTTGGTTGATTTTCCAACAGTATGAACCAGAGCTCTTTCCCGGTCTGATCTACCGGATGAAGCAACCAAAGATTGTGCTTCTGATATTTGTATCCGGGAAAATTGTTATTACTGGGGCTAAGGTAAGTGTCAGTATGGCATCCTGGATCCCACCCTCCTTGTTTTCGGGTTTATATTTTGGAATTGAAAATCCAAAAAAATATATATTCTTAACTATTTGACACCATTGACCTTTAGTAAATTTAAAGGTGTCAAAAGGTTAAAAATAAAGATTTGTGAAATAGAAAATTTTGATGAACTAATCTCATGGACACTGACTGGGAGCCATCACAGGTGAGAGATGAGACATACACAGCTTTTGAAAACATATATCCAGTTCTAACAGAGTTCCGGAAGAACCAGCAATGGTATAACAATGAATCTCCAAGTTATTTCACTCTTCATTTTTCCATCTATTCACCTAATTATTGTCGGAAAATGTTTTTTGTTTGAACTGAGCAGATCCTCTCTACTTGGAGCTTGTTCGTGATTATGGCTTGCATGTTCCACTCTCTCTTTCATGTCCTACCTTGTACCATGTATATCCTTTTTCTTGACAGGGTGCCTGTTCTAATTAGACTGTGTTTAAACTTATTTTTTTCTTATTAAACTTGTTCAAATATATTTTTATTTTTAAGATATAAAATTATACGTATGTTTAAATTATTAAATTCTTAATTAGGGTTTATATTAGTTAATAAATATTTTTAAAGATTATTTAATCTTTGTGAATATCAACGAATTGAATTAATTAGTATTAGAATTTATTTATTGCTGAATGAATATAAAGAGTTATAGGTAATCATGCCTGAACACCGGTGAGTTAGTTCTAATGATACGATGTGAATTATCTATTAAAAAACACTTAAGTTATTTAATATGAAAATCATATCAAAACTATTCTATGAGATTCATACGAATTCTTCATGCACTTTTAAATTGACTTGAAATCAAAACTATGCCATTATGGGTAGAAAATTATGTTTGGGAGACTTGTAAATGAAATATTTTAGATATTTTATGAACGATGCAATTGTAAATTTTATTTATGATGATTAAAAAAATATGTATTCAATATATATATATATATATATATATATATATATATATATATATATATATAAGATAATATAAAATAATTATATGGTTATTAAATAATATTTTTATAGAATATGATTTTAATCAAACTTTTAATCATGAGTATTCAATTAAAATTAAATTAAATTGAATTGAATTATTTTTTTTAAATTAATTGAATTGATCAAATTTTTAAATAAAAATCGAACAAACTGAACAAATAAAATATTGATTAATTTGATTTTCAATTAAATTAACTGAAATAATTAAAAATTTTAAATATTATAAAAAATTTATTAATTAGTTAGAGATTTATAAATTTAGGAATTTATAAATTATTTTTTATTTTAATTAATTTAGTTTATTCGGTTTAATTGAATAAGATATTTTAAAATTGAAATTGAATCGAATTAATTAATTTTTTTAAAAAATAATTAAAATTATAAAATAATTGAATTGAATTTTTAAATTTGATTGATTTTATCAATTTTTCAATTGAATTTTTACTCACCCCTACTCCTAATCACATCATAAAATAATATTAATATTTTCAAAAAATAAATTACTTTCATAAATGAATTAATTTCAATCTATTTGTATATTACGTTTGTTTATATACAAATTCAACGGGTAGTGTTTGCAGCTCAATTTATAAGGCCCAGGAGCTCTATTTATAAGGCCCAGGACCCAGGACCCAGGCCTTACGCCCCCGGACGAAATTCTTAGCTTCGGGGCTCGTTTGCCCGCACATGGAAGGCTGAAGCTTCCTTTCTTGTTTGAAACCCTAACGCTCCATCTTCGACGACCTCAATCCCATCAAATCCATGAAGAATCCCAAGGGATCGGGAGGCAAAGGGCCTGCCTCCTCCTCCAATACCGGCGCCGGCCGCGCCGCTAGCACCAAGAAATCACGATGGGAGGCCGACGACAAGGCCACCGTCAACCGCCATGCCTCGTCCTCGGATCCCAAACCCTCCAAGCCCAAAGCGCCATCCTCCGCATCCCCAGTCGTTGCCCCCAATGAAAAGCCCACCTTGCTGCCCGCCGCCGCTCCCGCTCCCATTCCCACTCCCACGGCTGGTCCTCGCCCCTTCCCTCACCCTGACCGACCTGGGACCCCTCCCCCTCCATCCTACGGCTTCCACAACCTCGAGCGACGTTCCATCGTCCTCGCCGATGGCAGCGTCCGGTCCTATTTTGCCCTGCCACACGATGCGCCGGTTGACCATGCCGCTGATAAGTTCCCATTCGGTCGCCCTGGGTTTGGTCTCGGCCCGGAGCCTGTTCCTGGTTTGGGGTTCGACAGGCGTTTCCCTCCACCTCCTGGCGGAAGGTTCAGCCCCGAAGATTTCCGCCAGCTGCTTCCCTTTGCCCGCGGTCCTGGTCCCCAGCGTGACTATCCTGATCCTTCTGGGTCAGATGGCCCTCGGAATCTCTCAGATGTTGGGGGCCGATCTTCCTCTCTGAAGCGCAAGTATGGCGAAGAAGATGAATTCCTGTTGCACAGGCAACAAGTCATGCAACATGGGAACCCTAATTGGATCTCTCTAGGTCCTTCTGGAACTGGTGAAGACCGGAGATACTTCTTAGGAGGCAGTCCGTTTGGACGGGACCAGCATGACGAGCTAAGGTTGTCGAAGCAGGTGAAGTTGAGTGGAGAAAGTTATGAATTGCCCCCACGTAGGGTTGGCCGTGATGAAGTGCCTCCTGCAGTTCTGGGTGTTGATCCTCGTGCACTTAAGGGGGCTTTTCTTTGGTTCTCAAAGATGATAAATGAGAATTTTGCACAGAGGAAGAAATATTTGGAGGATGGGAAAGATGGTCCTTTGTTATGTGTTGCCTGTGGCAGGTTTGATTACATTTTAAAAGTTCCTTTTTCCTACCAAGTTCCTTATTTTTTTCTATAGTTCTCATAATCTCCTAAATCTTTATGGATGCTTCTTCATTCATGAGACCTTTGTTCTGTGTTGCCAGTGACAGGTTTGATCTTTCTATTAGTGGCATTGATTACTTAAGCAACTACTATGATGGATTTAGTTATACAACTGTTATCAAATGTGCTAAAGTCTGGTGTTTGATGAGTTCTTTTGTCTCACTTTAGTTCCTTTTAGTTGTCATCAAATAATATGCTCTAATTTGCTAAAATTTGTTATGTTTGTTGCCTTGGATGCACATAATGCCTTCTTAGATGTATTTTCTTGTTGTCTTTCAGTGATTGGCAGGCCAAAGATTAATCATTCAGCAACTATTTCAAAAGGAAAAATTGTTAATATTTAGAAGATATTAGAACTAGAGATAAGAATAAAATGAAGAGAGGAAGATTTCAGCCTCCAAATATTTCTGCAGCTGGTTTTGAAGTGGAAAGGCTGAAAACATTAGAGATGAGAAATAGAGAAGAGAAGCAGATGGAGACCTTACTTTCAAGAGAAGAAATTAGTGTAGTAGGATCAATAGGAGTAAGAAATCACAGTGAATAGCTTCCATTTGCTGTTCTGTTGACACCCTATCTGCATGAGAGAAGAGGCACAAGGGTTTTGCATGACACGTGATGGATAGATTGGGGTTATTAAAAACCAAATTTTGTTATTTTAAATCACTCATGAGGTTGCTTTATCTGCCTAACTTTCATATTTTGTAAAGGGGACCACATATTGGGTAGGCAAAGTGGTTCCTTGTCCAAACTGCTTAGGCAGACACTTGGAGTGCTTTATAGAACAATGATGACGAGATCTGGATAGAGTCTCATTGGAAAGTGAAAAATAAGGGGAAAACTCTTCATATTTCTATATTCCTAAGTATTAGGACAATTTTTTGGCAGAAGTGGAGGGGATGCATTTTTCTATCTTCCTAGAAGAATGAAACTTTTTGGTTTTTTCTTTGCCTCCACTTCTCAATCTCTTCTTTCTTCCCCACTGCTTCTGTCTCTCTCCATCATCATCTATCTTTCCTTTCTGCCCTGTGAGTTTGAATGAGTTGTTGAGAAACACAAAATTTAGAAACAGTGGAAGAGATGTGCGTAGTCACACTGCCACAAAGGAAACAAAAACATTCTATATGTTGAAATCACAATTCCTGAGCGAAAAGCATACAGTATGTTAGGGTTGCAAGTTTCTATGAATATTTTATGTTGAAATTACAAACTTGATTTTTTTAACCATCTATAAAATCATATGGATCAATGAACAAAATGATTATTAAATCATTTATTTCTCTTCTCTCTCAATTTAGATTTATCATTTAGTATTCATAGTTTTTGAATCTAAAATAAGCAGTTTGTGATGCTTTATCATCCTGGCATTTATATTCTGATCCATACCATGGTTTGACACAGTAGATTCACACAATATACTGGTCCTAGCATGGTCTGCCATGGTTCCTTTGATCTTATTCCATGGTTGAAGTATGCATATTTGTTGTACCATTTTGATATTGTAAAGTTTGATGTACTTCTATTTGTTTGTGTGCGTATGAACTGCAGAACTAACATTTGTCTAATTCAATTTTTCTCAATTGTGTATGACTTCGTGCTTGATTAGTTTGTCTGTCATTTTGTACCTCTTTTTGTTTGTTTGCCATATTTTTGCCAATTTAGGTAGTTTGGCCATTCAGCTGCTCTTATATAGATAGCTCTATAAATATTTGGTTCCTTGTTTGTAAAAATTACTAATACCCAGTTCTTTATTTTTTGATAATCAGTGATAGAATTGGTAATTTTATGGGTCATTTTTTAGGACATTTTATCTTATGAGGATAGAACCTACTAATTATTGCTTCCCTTTCTATGTTAAGGCCTTATTCACAAGGAAGACCAAAGTAGTCAATGCTTATGTTATAACATTATGCTAGTATAGATGATTCTAAATTGCTGATAGGATGATAGTTCCTAAGGGCATGGTTGGTTCATGAAATATTTCAGTTCGCTGCTTCCTTTTCTCATTTTAGAACCTGAGAAATTGAAAATTTGTATCTTTTAGCAAGAGAAATATCACTCTCAGTGAAGTGCCATATTCATATTTGGGAGACAGATTATGCAAAAACATGTTGTTAACATAATCTCTTTTCATTACCTAGGTAAGGATCATGTCAAAGATGAGAAGTAAATTCATATTGAACCAACATTTCTGTGAGCTAAGAATTCACTGGTTGAGGGCTTACCTACAGGAGTGACTGATGGAATCCTATATGAATAATAAAACATAAATGTTCTATAATATATTTGTTATGTAATTATATATAACATAATAATATTGTTATTATAATATTATCTTATCTTATGTCTTATATTGTATTAAAGTATGAAAATATATTATACTATATATCATATAATGTATTATATTATACAACAGAACCGTTGAATGTTTTTTTGTATATTATATTTTTTTATAGTATGAGAAAAATAAATCCTACATATTTTAATACAACTATATTATCTTTTACAATAATTGTAAAAGGAAAATAAAAGTTCAGAATCACTTTTTGGTTTACTAATTTTCATATTTCACTCATATTGTCCTACTTCTAGATCTCTGGTAGGATAATGTTCCTTTTGAGGTAGGATGATGATTTTCATATTTCCTCTTAAATGTTGCTCTAGTTAATTAGATTTTTTTTCTTGTTCATTGTCATTGCTATTCAATGTCTTTGGTTTCCACACTCACAGGGCCTCTAAAGATTTTGCCGATGTGCATGAACTAATCATGCACACATACACCTTACAAAATGCTGATTTGCGTGTTGATCATCTTGGGTTACACAAGGCCTTGTGTGTTCTCATGGGATGGAACTACTCAAAGGCCCCTGATAACTCAAAAACATATCAGTTACTATCTGCTGATGATGCTCAAACAAACAGGGATGACCTTATTGTATGGCCCCCGACAGTCATACTTCATAACGTAATTTCAGGAAGGAGAAAGGATGGCCGTGTGGAGTATTTGCGTAATATAGAGATGGATAGTAGACTTAAAGGTATATACGATTACATAACTTCAATTTTTCCCTAAATTAATAACTTGTCTTAATAATACAAAGAACCATGAACTGTAATATGTATTACATGCCTGCACTCATCTCTCATGCTGATTAGGTCTGAATCTGTTCAAGTCTAATTTTCCTGACTTGTTCAGCTGGTAATCAATGATGTTTTGTCTGTTGATTTGCTTGTGACTTGATTCTGTTGGTTTTTTTACCCTTCTTGGAGATGATCATTGCCTTTTTTCTTTTACTATCTAACATCCTGTTCGTTTTTGGTTCGTTATCTTGATCTTTCTTTTGTCATAGCTTGTTCAAGTTATTGACTATTCAGTATCTCTGTGTTCCTTCCACTCTGAATATTTTTGTGATGGATTCTTCACATTCTATTATGGTTCCTTCCATTTATTGTGTTTTAACATCCTGTCAAATTAACACTGGATTGCTTCATTGCTTCTATGAGAATCCTTGAATGTTTGAAAAAGAAGACATCTCTTTTTATACTTCGCTAAGTGTGTGTTTAGATCATTTCATTTGTTCTTCTGTTAGACTTAATAAGGATTTATTTAAATGGTACTAATAAATAATGAGTAAAATAAATGTATTATCTTCTATCAATGTTCAGTATCAGTACCAGTTCTGATATCAGTTTAAGATGAAATCCCGTGGTCCCTGTATTGGTTGACATCTGCTGGTTTTCTGCTAACAGTTGCAGATTGGTCTAACTCTCAGAGGACCCAGACACCTCAGTTACTTTCAAATCAACATATTTCACATAACTAGTTTAAAGTATCACTTAAGTTATTATGTGCTGAGGTGAAAACATGTAAGTCAAGTTTAAAATAGTTACTGTTTTTGGAGTCTACTGATAATTCAATTCTGGAAACCTCTACTCTCATACCCACTGAAACTAAAGTGGATGTTTTCTTACAGAAAAGTTGATAAGTGAAATTATTTTGCTAGCGTCCTCATACTGACTTGAATTATTTACTTTAAGTGTTACCCTTGTTGCATGTGGTGCATTCTATTTGTCATTCACATACGAAACCTTGCTTGAGAAGGGAACAGGAAGCGACTCAAAATATAGACCTTTAGGGCGGAGACAATCCTTAAATCATTGTAAAAGTGGTCTATCAAGTTTGATAGTCTGATGGCTCATCCAAACACCTTAGTTTTTCTGGAAGTACCAATCTATACTTTTTATATTCTCAGCACTTTGGCATGCGGGTGGGGGTGTACTAGCAAAAATGAGCATGCGAGTCAGCATAACTGTACTAGGATTTTGCATGTAGTTTTATTAATTATTGGCATTTGTAGGCTTCAAACAGGTAAAACTCTTTCTCTAGTGTTGGTTACCACTGTTTTCATTTCCAAAGGCTTAAGCTTCCAGGAATGAGGCAAGGCAAAATACTACCAGTCATATGAACATTCAAGCTCCTTGTGGTCTGGCCAGATTGTTATTAACCTACTCTGGATATCAGACCTTGGTAGGAGTTGTATATGCTGCAGCTCCTCAAGTTTCATGTTTTTAACAGATGAAATGACTTCAATTTAGTATACTTGCTATGGACTAACCTATTGGTGTATCTCTGGCTGATTGACTTGTACAAGAGTGCCTTTAGTTTTGCATATTGTATTAGATTTCATCTTATGCTTTTGTACAATATTCCTGCTTGATAGCTAGTGCACCCGTTGATAAATAATGGAGTGTAATGTATGAGATTTCATCTTATGCTCCTATACAATATTCCTGCTTGATAGCTAGTGCACCCATTGATAATGAGGGGAATGCTGCACAGAATATTTAACATTGCTCATTTTTGTAATATGGCTGAACCACCAATGTGCAAATCACTTGCCCTACTGTTTCCATGGCCTGAGGTTCTAATGCTGCATTTATGGGATGTACCAACTGGTATACTCCATTTGCATGCATTTGTATATCGACCACATTTCTTTACCAACGTATGCATTTTTTTTGTGTGTTTTTTCCAGTCTACCTATTTATATTTGTGGTAAGATTGATAAATTCTGCATGTGAACTGTTTTTTAAAAACATGTTATTGTTTACAATGGCAAGCATCTAATCTGTGATGTTTTATTCTGATCAATGTTTACTTAACAGTTGGGAATCACTTTTTTTTTTTGCTGATAGGCTGTCTCATTTTCGATTAGTATTGTTAGTGACACTAGGTGCTTTGTGGTTCCAAGGTCCCATTTGTCCCCACTGCCAGACGCTTGGCATTAGCTCTGAGTGCTTTAATGTTAGTATGCACTTTTGGAAGTGAACTATTTCCTATATCATTCCAGGAGGTGAACAGAGGGAGAGAAGGCGCTCATTGGGGCATCTCTACCTTGTTGATTTGATAGACAGGCTGAGGCGAAGAGTTATTTAAATAAAGCATGCTGTTTATATATTTTTTCCCCATGTTGCAGATATCTTTCTAACAAGAAATGCCATTTAGTTGTTTGACATAAATGGATGGGAACCTATAAACTTATTTTAAGGAGTGTTTTAGAGTTATTTTCCGTAAAAACTTGTCCACCCTTTGAATGGATAGAAATGCCTATTTTTTAATAGGCCCCTTTGGGGCGTATTTTTGTTGGCCCATTGGGTAGCCAACAGATCTTGGATGGAGAAAAAAAATCTTGATTCCTTTCCAGATTAAAAAAAGTGATTTCAGAATATATAATATGAATGTGGCAATCCTTTTTGGATGCAAGGTGCTGTACACCTCCATTGAACCCAACTAAATTCTTAAATTTGAGAGTTACCAACTATACATGATGGAAGGTTATGTGAAGGGCTGGAATTTGCCCAAACCACTTTAATTTTCAAATTTGAGAGTACTACTATAAATGATGGAAGGTTATGCAACAGGCAGGAATCTGCTAGTGTGATGATCTAATGATGCTCTATGGCATGGGCCGCATGGCGCCAAGGCATTCCTACTTTTCCTTGCCTATAGCCTCGAAATCTAGGCCCTTTTACCCACACTGGTTTTAGGTTCATTCTGCAAAAACTGGTTTTAATGTTTGATACCCATCTCCATTTGAGTGCTCTTCATTGTATATTTTGATTGGTTCTAACGTGTAGCAGTTTTCAGTTATAGTCAACTTTTTGAGATATTCTAGTTTGCTGTGTTTCTGAGATTTATTTCAATTGATTCTTTTGAGGATGGTATGGTTTAAGCACAGTGGATCTCTGTTGATCCACTGACGATGGTGTTCTTAGTTATTTAACATTTGTTTCATAATAATGGTTCAGTGATCCTGGTCAGTCTGGATAGTGCTGGTTAATTCTATCTCTTCAGTGTAATTCGAATAATTCTGTTCCCTTGTCTGAACTGTGGTAGATACACTTTCGTGATTTTGTCTGCCCCCATTATGTATTGATAATTGGCCAGGCTTAGCTCAATGACTGAAGGTTAAAGCTTAACTTATTGGGCTAAGCGTGAGCATAAAAGCCTTTCCTAACTTGAACTTAGTTCAAGTGGGTATTTAATTCAAGATGGAGTTTTAGCACTTCATCTCGTCTATCTCAATTAAACTGGAAACAATTAAATTTTGAACTAGGTTCAAGGTCAAACTCCATTTTGTGACTATAAGTTTACTATTTTATCAAGTTAGTATATGGTCATTAATTCTTAAAAGTTTTAATCAAATATGTTCATACTGTAACTTGTTTGTGAAAATGTGAATGGACCTAGTAAGCAGTAACATGATTGTGAGCGGAGTGAAGATAGTCACATTTCCAAGTCTTTGTAAGCAAGTATGCTAAGTGAGTTGGGTCTTATTATTTCTTTGAAGCTCAGCTTGCTTGTATATGAATCTCAAACTAGAATTCTAATTTTGTTTACTTAGTTATTGAGTGAGCTTGAGTGTGTATTTATCTATCAGAGCTTCACGCAATACTGGAGTTTAACTGGATCGGAAAATAAATTTTATGTTCAACCTTGTGGTTTTTTCTTGGTCCATTTTTCTGGTTTTGATACAAAAGCAAAAAAAAAAGTTTATGTGAACCATGTTTCAGATAAACACGTGTAAAATTTGCTAATGTAACCTAAAAACTCAAATGATAATCTTAGAAAGTTAAGAAACTTTAGTATAATCCTAATAATGTCAACTAGTCTAATTAGATTTGACTCAATTAAATTGAAACGTGTTAAAAATTTAATATTGTATTAACATATAAATATATTAGAAATTAAAATTGAAAACTAGAAAATTTGGGGTCTTTTAGGAGACCTCCTTTTGACCCACCCATGTTCCTTATTTGTCAAGTTCGTCTGCAGTTTTATACATTATGGTTTAACTAAGTGTGACATGAATTTGTCCTTAAGTGGCTGGATTTAGTTGCCCTTTTAGATCATCTTTTTCTGATCTATCATGATTGATTGAGTAGATGTTGTTATCAGTGGGGTTTAGAAGGCAACAACAACAATCAAACTTTATCCTACTAGGTGGGGTCGGCTATATCGATCTTTCTAAGTCATTGGGTTTATCCTCTATTATATCATCATCTATATTTAAATAAATTTTATTTTGTTTTATTGTTGCTAATCAAGTTTTTTTTTTGTTTTCCTTTTCTTCGTTTGATGGACATATTTGTCAGAGTTTCACATTGCCTAACTGGAGGATTTATTGGTCATCTAAGTATAAGTACGCATGATCTTGAATGTGTCTCTCTCTGAGTTTTCCCTCAATAGATGCAACTCTGATTTTCTTTCTAATGTTCTCATTTTTTATTTTATCCATCCTTGTTTGATCACATATTCACCTTAATATCCTCATCTCTGCAACTCTCATCTTCTATTGATGTGCTTGAGTCATAGTTCAACATTCAGTGTCATATAACATAGCAGGTCTAACCGTTATCTTGTAGAACTTCCTTTTAAGTTTTAGAGGTATTTGATCACATAACACTCGATGTTTTCCTTCATTTCAATCATTCTGCTTGTAGTCTATGTAAGACATTTCTCTCAATCCCTCCATCGTCTTGTAAAATGATCCTAATACTTAAAGCTCTCAATTTCAGACAACTTATAATCTCTTATCTTAACAATTATCACGTTACATCTAATATTTATAAATTTAAATTTTATATATTTTGTCTTAACTTTACTAAGCTTAAAACCTTTCACTTCTAGTGTTTCTAGTTAAGATTCCATTTTAACATTTATTCCTTCATGTGTCTCATTTATCAAAATAATATCATTTGCAAACCACATGTACCATGGTATTGTATTTTGAATGTGTCCAGTGAGTTCGTCCATGATTAGTGTAAAAAAATAGGGACTTAGAGTTGATCTTTAATGTAATCCTATTTTTATTGGTAATACTTCAGTTAATCCGTTTGAAGTCTTCATTTTGGTCATTATATCCTCGTATATATTTAATTAGTTCAATATATATTACATTAACACCTATTTTTTCTAGAATTCTCTATATAATTTCTCTTGAAATTCTATCATAAGTTTTTTCTAAGTCAATGAATTTTATGTGTAGATCTTGCTTTTGTATTCGATATTTTTCAATTAGTTGTCTGAGAAGATATATAACTTTTGTTGTCGACCTTCCAGGTATGAACCCAAATTGATTTTCGATCACCGTGGTCTTCTTCCTTAATCTCTTTTTTATTACTCTTTCTCAAAGTTATATGCTATGACTTATTAGTTTAATACTCTTATAATTTGCACAATTATGTACGTCTCCCTTATTTTTTATATAAGAAAATTAGAGTACTTACCCTCCATTGATTAGACATTTTTTTGTTTTGAATATCATGTTAAATAATTTTGTAAGCTATTTAATATCTTATTTTCCTATACACTTTCATACCTTTATCGAAATATCATCTAATTCACTTGCTTTCTCATTTTGCATCCCATTTAAAGCTTATTCTACTTTTTAAGATTGAATTCTACAATAAAAATATAGGTTTCTATACTCATTTGACCTACTTAAATTACCTAAGCTAAATTGATCATCTAAACCTTCATTAAAAAGTTGATGGAAATACTTCTTCCACCGCTCATTTATTTCTCCATCATTTACTGGTACCTATTGCATTCATCTTTGATACATCTTATTTGGGTAAGATCTTTTGTCTTTCTCTCTCACTTTAGCTATTCTATTTGGGTTTTAGAAGGCAAATGATTTTTTTTTGCTTTACCCATTAATCATATTTGGCAGTTCAAGAAAGCTTGATCATGAGTTATCCAGAGCACAGTTCCTAGCACTTTTGCAGAAGTTGGTCTGGACTGAATCTGCTCTGGAGGGTCATATTTGGCAGGACCAGTATTACTATTCACCATTTCTCAATGCCTCTAGTAAAAAGTTGAAACAGTGTCTATGGTCAAGCTAGAATAGATTTGTGCAGGCAGGCTGGAACATAGCTGCCCTACTTTATCCAGTTTAGTTTATACATATCCGTCTCTTATTTTAGTTTGTGCATATACAAACATTTATTGGTTCAGATACAAATCATCATAATGATTATGGTTATTTAGGACTTTTTTGAATCCTTGGAAGTTTGTTTCGATGTTTAGGCATCTGTTGCATGGAAATTATGAAGACCAGGAATTGCATATGCAATCATCAACACTAGCATTAAAGAACTTTGGTTAATCACTTGTGTTTGAAGAATTACATATGATTGACTCAATTTCATGTTATTATATAGTCATGCCTCCCTAAATAGTTGGAATAGACATGGTTTTATGATGATCACGATATAGTCATGCCAATTTTTTCTTCACACTGGTTCTACCTAGTGTTCGCTTTACATGATTTTTTTCCCTTTTTTTTTTTTGCTTTTCAACTACAATGTATGTTAAGGCACTTTTTGGTAGCTCTGAGTTCCAGATGATGGCAAGAAAAAGTTTCTGTTTACATGAACCCTAGTAGAGTTCTTTTATCATGATCTTTCATAAAGGAGCCTTATTTGACTGAGTTAATGTATGTGTCTTGTTTAGAATTTCCTGGATAAAGATATGATCGTCAGATCAGCCAATTGTTTGTTATCCTTATGACTGGATAGGAGACTTGAGATGTTACAAGCCTCTTAATTCCTTTTGCAGTTTTTTCAGCAACAGTTTTGCTGTATATATGGTATCTGTCTAATACAAAGTTATCTCTATATTGCATCTGGATAGTCTACATATATCTATTTTTCTCACTCAGTAGTAATTAATGATTTTTTGCTAGTCATTAGGTTGCCTTTTGATGCCCTCACTTGCACTTGCTTATGCATTTCTGTTTTTTTTTATTGGCCATACCACTCTTCATAGAGTAATACTTGAATTTTAGTGAAGTCCTTTTGCTCTTCTTGTATTCGTATGAGAATCAAATTTGATTCTGTGCCCTACATTGGAGTTTTGCACTGTGGTTGTGTGCTTGAATTCTCTTGTTTTGTTGGGAACTAGGCTATTTTTGTAGGCTAATTTGTGTTCTTATTTCAGCTCTTATGTGGTTATTGTTTAACCTCTCAAAGTAATCATTCCTTGTCCTCTTAACTGTTGCTATTTGTCAAGGTAGATGGCCATTGAACTTTATGATGATGTTCAGTTGGACAAGGGCCTGTTATTTGTTCGAAATACTATTGAGAATTCTTTGGATATTAATCTCAACCATTAATCCTATTATTTTTCCCTTCATGTTCTTGGATTTCTTCCAGAGATGGGTTTCTCTAATTGCAAGGCCACGTCAGTCCACGGGATGCAGGGCCACACAGGTGTTGCAGTGGTGAAATTTGCTGATACTCAACTTGGATTGGAGGAAGCTGAGCGACTGGTACAGCATTTGGAGAAAGAAAACCATGGTCGTAAAGGATGGGCACGCACCCAGGCTTCTCACTCTGGCGATGATGAGAATAATCCTGCCTTAGTTAAGGTTGACAGGAAGACCGGAAAGAAGAAGTGGATCTTGTATGGGTATCTCGCAACAGCGTCAGACCTTGAGAAAATTGAGTATGATTCAGTGAGAAAATCTGTCATCAAAAGCAGAAAGGATTTTAGTCTATCTGATTAGTGCCTCACATGATTTGCAGAGAGTCAACTATTGCACTGCCCTTATTTATGTTTTTACCAAATCTCGCTTTCTGTTCTCTTACAGTTGCACTGTAATTCTGAAAAGAGAATTTCTACTTGAACTAGCATCCAATTGCCTATAATCATAGAGGATTCTATGTACTTGGTTTGCTATGGGTTTGCTTCTTGATAATTTAATTGCACCATCTTGGTTAACCTGAGTTGTGTAATCATGTCTAACAAAGGTATACTTTCATGCTTTTCCCTTAATTTTGTTCTTCTGTAACTTAGAATGCTGCAGTTCCAGGATGATCGGCCTCCAATTCTGAATATTTCCTTCAACATGTGACATATCGGGATGCTAATAGGGTTATTCCCACAGGTTTGCTCGTTTGGAGGTAAGAATGATACTGGTATATGGGTTTTTTTTTTTTAATCCAATGAGTTTTTGCCCTATTGAATATGAGAAATGAATATCCAATCAAATATGTTATTACGTTGTTGCCATGGATATTGCAACTATTAAGTAGTCAATTATCAAATATTCATAATGATAGCCTTTTGTGTGATATAAACTCCAGATATGTGTCAGTGCTTGCGTGAAGGAATGGCATGGGGTATTTGAAATTTTTGGGTGTTATTCAGATCCAAACTCCATACGTGAGCTTTCATTCTTCATTCGTGATACTTGATCATGCAGGTGTAATGTGTGTACATTAATGCTATTATTATGTAGTCTAGTATGATAAGTAAGAAGTTTTGTTGGTCTTTTAAGAAGTCTTCGACTGTCATCTCTATTTGAAGGATGCTTAAGCCAGCTACGCACAAACTAGGAGTTTTTTTTTTGTTGTATTTTTTCGAATTTAATATGCATTAGGAATATTAACTAATATCGTTCTGTCTGACAATTAGCTGGACTAACACCTGTATGTGTCAGTGTTAATATTAACCTATAGTTAATCCTACCAATTACAGATGCATCAAATCTATTCATTTTGCTTTAAGATGTATTTGTGCACTAATATTTGGTTTTCCTGATCCAATAGTTTTCATGGATTCAGATAAAATTCTGAAAACAATTCAAATACAAAGGAGCTTGGCAGGTTCTCGAGTAAGGAAGGCTTCTATAACATAATTCTGAAGGATGTGCACATTTAGTGATTAGGTGCCTAAATGAGCAATATTGGCTTATAATAGCACACATTATTTCACAGAGCTGAATTTTGGCATCGTTCCTCATTCTTAAAATATTACCTAATGCGTCTACGGTTGGGCATCTACCAAAGGAAGATGAGGTCAATCAACAAATGAATGCACAGCAGAAATAGCACACCTACTTGATTGCATCATCTTCACTTAAACACAGCATAATGTATGAGCTGAAACGAGACGCAAGTAATTTAATTACATCACTACTTTATCTGCACACTGATTGTGTTTGTTAAACCTATTGGCAATCTCATGATGAATATTATTGGTCAATAAAACTCTACTACGACAGATAAAATGTCACGATGTACAAATTAAATAGCAGAACAATTACAATTCCTTTGCCTACCAAGAACTACGAAGACAATGCGTGTGTTCGAGCAAGGCATAATTTTGACCGGAACATTGTTTCGCAGGAAAAAATTTGTATTGTTAGAAAGACTTCTTTGGTCATATATTATCAATTCAGGTTTGACTGAAACGATAATGGGAGAAATGTTTAATTATGGTTTCTTTCTTGATTGATTGATAGGTGCACAAGAAAAATACATGTTTGATCTTTCTTCAAAAACAAGGGATAGATAAACTGATGTATGGAGGGATGAAGGCATTAATCACATGAAGGAACCCTTTAATAAGCTAACAAGTATTGATGACTGAAACAATCAAGAAACAACAATAACCTTGTAAAAGAAATCGGAAATGAAGCTAAAGAGAAGAAAAAAATAATAATAAGATGCAAATTTCAATCAGAAACTCAATGGACTGGAACAAGAACTGAAGCTGCAATTTCAACTCAGCTTGAAACTAGAATATGTTTCAATAAGCTCATCAAGTGATCGAAGGCATCCTACTTGGATCAGTCCTAACAATTTTGCAGCACAAATCAGGTGTTAGCTTCCCAACAAGAAGAAATCAATTAGCAGCTCAAAAAATCCAACAACTGTAATTATGTGATTGCAAGGCGACAGAAACAACATCTGATATATGTAGCAAGACGTTTCTCTTGATCAAAGAAACGATTTTTAGGGAAATAAGTAGAATTACAGTACAAGTAGAAGCCGTCCGACGCCATCCCGACTGTGAGGCTCCTCCTGCTCTTGTTCCCAATCTTCCTCATCTGCATTTCCACCACTCCTGCTCTTGTTTCCAATCCTCCTCATCTGCATCTCCACCACTCTCATCGTTGGGTTCCTCAGAGTCTTCACCTTTCGGGACAGTCACCACAAGCTCTCCGTTGTTGCATTCTGCAGTAGCCAAAGCTGGGCTGGCTGACGGCGGAAGCCGAAAGCGCCACCTGTCAAGCTCGAGATCGTCCCAGGCAGCGGCTCCGTTGCGTACGACCACCTTCATGACGCCGGGGTGGATCCGCACCGTATGCACCCGCACGCCGTGGCCGTCGAGGCTGGCAGAGTCCGCGACGAACCGGAACCCGAGGGGGCCCTCGTGGACGGATACGTCGGCGTCGGCGGCGAGGGGGAGCTCCAGGACTTTGCTGAAGACGTGAGGGAGGCGGCGGAGCTTCGCCTGCCGCAGCGCCGCGGCCGCCACGGCCTCAGCCGGAGAGAGCACGGCGCTGACGTCGTAGCGAAGGGAGATACCCCGCCTCGACGGGATCGGGTGGATCGGCATGACACTTCCTGCTCCGGCAACGAATTCGAACTCCTCGACAACAAAAAAGGTGAGCACTTTACGCTTTACGGAGACAAAAATCGAAGGAAAAACATCCAACAGATCGAATCAAAGAACCCTAGCTCGAATCGCTAGCAGGTGCGGGCGAGCTTCTCTACAAACCCTAATGTTTGACCTCGATAGAGCGATGAGAGGGGACGAGCTATTTTGTGCTTGGTCAGGTGAAGGACTTTTAAGTGTAGATTGTTAAAAAAAATTAGGCCTTTTTTACAAAACTTTGCGATCAGGGCTGTTAGTGTAGATTATGCGAAAGAGTGGGAGTATTGTGTAAAATTTATAACAATATACTTAACACATGCCTAATCGACACCCCATGTACTGTTCAGTATGAGCCTCAAAAGCTTTTAGGACATAACTGAGTTGATTACGAGTATGAGAACATAACTTATAAAAAAATAAAAATTCGAATTTCAACGAAATTGAGATAATACCTTCCTCTGTTGTGGCCAATTACAATTTCTCAATTTATCTCTATCTCAAAAAGCATGATAGAAAGGTGATTGTAAAAGGTAGGGTACTATTTTAAATCATAAATTATAAAAATTATTATTATTTAGTTAATGATTTAAATTTAAATAAAAAATAATAGGAACACAAATGAATATACAGTACATTATTATTGTGTATATATATATACACAATGGTAAAGTCCATTAGATGCATCCATGCACTCACTTTTCTTTTACAAAAGATAAAATTCGTCATCCTAATAGTCCTACACAATTGATATTATCCTAATAGCCCTACACAATTGATATTACGATCATCTATAAGAAAATAAATCAAAAAATTATAATTAATCATAACTCTACTTCGTCAAAGCCACACCTATACATATGTATAGTTAATATTGTGTGATCTTCAAGATTAGAATATGACCAAATTAAAATTTAATATATATAGACAAAATTATAGATAAAATTCTAAAAATGAGAAAAGAATGTAAAAGTAAAACTAGCAATTGTCAGCAGAGATTGCAGAGCAGAGCTTAATTGTGACGCCAGAGCAAGATAAAGAGGGAAAGAAAATCAAGTCAAGCACTCAACAGCATCAGTTAATTTACATAATTCGATAAAGGCTCAAATCACCACAGCACACATCTTGCTTAGGGAAATAACAAAACGGACAAGGAAAAAAAATGAAAGTAAAAGAGTGATTGTAAATTTCCCAAGTGAAGAGGATGATTTGCTCACTGATCATTCTCCCATGAATTTGTATAGCCAATGCCATATCGCTTCCCAGCAAGCACATAGTTGCTTCCAGCCACTCTCGACCTACAGATTCTGATCTGCAATGAAATCTCAGGAAGAGTTGATTTCGGTGGGCAATGACAACCCAAAATACAGTGTTATAGCTCGTTGCTGCATGCTGCTGGCTGGGAGTAGGGCAACACAAAAATGCAGGAGCCCAGTGATTACATATTACAAGCAATGAGACCGAGTGATTCTAGTCGAGTATCTTTTGCTATTCAGGAAGGTACCGACAACAACGCATCAGACAATTGATAACTAGATCCTGAGCACCGCACACCCCAGAATGCTGCCGCAGCAATGGCTCATTGGTGATACTCTGCGCCATGCCAGCCTCTCTGCTCTAATGTTCAATGCATCAGCATCAGATAGCTGCTTTATACACTGGTTCCTGGGACCAGGCCCAATCACTCCTCCGATGATATAGATCTCATCACCCACTCCAATCATCCCAAATCCAATACGACTGTGAAATTCTGATGCATACGATACCACTCTTTCAGGTAAATTCTTTGCACATTGTTTAGAGATGCAACCATTACTCAAAACAAATAGCTCTCCTTGAACCACAGCCATTGGGCCCTGGAGCCAACCATAGTCTGCCACATCCCACTCTTTGCTCCCAAAATCCAATATCTGAACTGTTGACAATCCCTTGTGCAAGACGTGCATCTTCCCCCCAATGACCACCCCAGAGCATGCAGAACTGTGTGAGTGATGGAGATCAGGAAGGGGTTCCCATTTGTCTAATTGAGGATCATAAATCTCAGCATTTGTTATGGTTTCCCGACAATTAGTGAATCCGCCCGCTACCACGATCTTTCCATTCAATGCACAGCAGGCAAACATTGCACGGTGCACAAGCATAGGTGATCGTCGTGTCCACTCAAAACGAAGTGGATCGTATGACCAAACCTCATTACTAGCAAAGATACGATCATGATCTCCTGTCAATGGGTCGACTCTATCACTGCCTCCTCCAATAACAAAGAGTTTCCCGCCAACAGATGCTGCACCAAAACGAGCTAGATGTCTGATTTCTGAAGGCATAATTGGCAGAGTTATCCAATGGTCTTGTAAAGGGTCATAGAGCTGCCAAATGTTCTCAGGCTCAAATGCTAAGGCACAAAGTAACTCTTCTGAAGCACCAACTTCTTGACGAGTCTTGAATATATCAGGACTTCGAAGTGCAGCCCTCCAAGAACGACAAACAAGCTGCAATTGAGGATGGAAGAAGAAGGGTACTCGTGCCAAGCACTGGACAGCAACTTCATCTGGGAGACCATCAATCAGAGGTGACATAGTGTCTAGTTGCTCAGGTATTTTGACACAGCAAACTGAAGCATTTGGTGAAATTCAGCCTGAAAGATTGTGTTATTAATATTCAAATATCAATCAAAAGAAGCAGATACTAAAAGATCTGTTGATTAGATTGTCTGATTCATTGAATGAAAAAGGAATGTCATCATGATATACAAGAGGATCACGGACAAAGCATAGAAACCAGTTGCCTCTGGAGTTGAATCCTAAGTAGAAACTATATTTCATCAGCATTTCCCCCAAACAACGAATGCTGAGTTTATACTTTCAAAGTAACTAATGGTGTTTATATCAAATCCATTATGCTTATTTGTAGGAGATATGGATTCCATATAAAGAAAAAGAATGTCCTACTCATGAATCTTATACTCATGATGTTTATATTAAATGACCCAATGCCCTACTTATGAGTCTACTCATGATGTTTATATTAATCTATCTTATGCCTATTTCATGATGTTTGTATTAAACAACCTTGTGCACGAAGCTCCCACAAATGCGAGGTCCTGGTGAAAAGTCTATCGTACGCAGTCTTACTTTGCATTGCAAGAGGTTGTTTCCACGATAAGAAAAAAGAAAACTATACCACAATATTACAAACGAATACAAAATATTGCTATACTTAGTGTAATGAAAGATTAGCTTACTGATCGAACTGAAGAAAAACTTTTCTCCAACATCAAGCTGGTTACCATGTAGTTGTGTATAACAGACTATTTTAGTTTAGTTTGATGCTTAGTATACAAAAGAAAATTTTTTAGAAGTTAAAAATGATCAAAATTAACATAGTACCTGAAGTTTAGGCATACACTAGTTCTTCATTTTTTTACATAGTACGAAGTGCTGGTGTTAACTGTATATAATAAATACAGGAAACAGTTCTACAATTTTTATTAATCAAACAAATCTACTTGTATTGTAAGAAAATAAGCAGAGAAATTCATCTTCATCATGCCAGTTTGTCCAAATTATTTGGGATCAGGTGCATAAATCTTATGCCTCCATTGAGCTCTAGACTACATCACTAATAATATTTAAGTCATTTTAATGTTTTCTTTTGACTCCCACTACCATTATACTAATAATTTCCACTCTAATAGATTCAATTCAACTCTTCTAACTACAATCTATTGGTTTTCCATGAACATGACCCTACTCTCTCACCTTATTTCTCCCATTTTAATGTTTCTTTCAGTTACATATAATTGCTCTTGGCTACTAGTATTTTTAATTTTATCTTTTTTTTACTAAAGCCACATATCCATTTTAGCTTTAGCAGCTCTGCTATATTGACTTTTTGTGTTATCTCTTAATAGTTAAATACTTTGATCCATAAAGTATGGTGGGTCATACTATAGTGTTATAAACTTTTCCATATAGTCTAAGAGCATACAATGTTCATAAAAGAATCCATAAAGTCCTCTCCATTCTCACCATACATTCTTTGTTCAATTAATGATACTTCATCAATATCCCCCTTCTTATTGAATAATAGATTCATAATATTTGGAATTTCATATCTATTGATCATAACTATTTCATAATTTTTTATCTTATTACTGAAATTACATTATGTATATTTAATTGTTTCTACTTATCTTAAAACCTAAAGCTTTTTTGTACAATTCAAGCTTCAAAAATATAGTTGCAATATTAACCCAAAATTCACTACAAGTGGAATACAAAGAGTCAATTCAAGCTTCAAATTTAATCTAGTTACAATGCACCCAAATCAACTACAAGCAACATAAAAAATAGATTTATCTTGAAAAAAAATGGTTAGTTCATCTACCACTATGTGAAAAGATTAAAACTTACAATTGATCCATAATGTGAACCTACAGCTATTTAAAAAATTATTCATCTAACTCCTATTAGTTCTAACAAAAATAATAACATTATGGTAAAAATATTTCCATCACAGTAATTTTGTTACTACATATCCTTAATTGACCCTTTTTTCTCAAAAATGTACCACAATAGGTTCTTTAGGGACTATTATAGATTTTTTTCCTAAGTCAATAAGACTCATATGTAAATCCTCCTTATCGTATATATGTCTTTTCATTAATTGTCTTGTTAAATAGCATCCATGATTATTCTTCTAAACATAATACCAAATGACCCCCAAATATTAGTTTTCAGTTGCATGTTAAAATAGAGATCCTCGTACAAACAATTTTTATATGAATTATTTTCCAATTCTCAAGTCATTTTCATATGAGTTTGTGTATAGACATAATGTTAGTAAATACAAATGAAGGAGAGCTAATGACTCACTCTCTCCTATCCCGTTGGCTGATTCAAAAGGACATCACTAAAGCAATCCCGTACCTAGAAGTTATTTGTTCCTCTTACAGTAAAACAAAAACTTATGATTATTATAGTGTACATGATTTCACATAAAACTTAATAAATGAAAGCCCTAAGTTTATACTCTTATCTTGAGTATACTGTGGCTTCACTTTTATCAATATGAGTTTGACATCAAGAATAACTCACTCAACAAGAACTCTTGCACATTGTCTTGCTCCTAGTGAGAAATATTAAATTGCTTGTAAGCCACGATAGAAATAAAAAAAGGGAGACAGAGAGAAGAAGATAAGGAGTATTCAGATTCCAAGCTGCGACCAACAAGGTGCAGGATAATAGAAAAAAAAAATCCCATCTTCTTTACCAATGTCAAGCTGTAGTTTAATATCGAATTTAGATCAGAGAAAAAGATGGTTCCTTTGTTCTTGTCGAAGTGGATTATGATTAATTTATTATGCAATTTCATGGGAAAATACAGGAGTTGAACTCCTCAGTGAGCTCATCAGATTTTGCAAGGGGCGGGGGGCGCGGCGGGGGTTATTCCCCAGTGGAGTTGGGGTTGTAGGGAAATGCACATAAAGGGGTTTAGGTGAAACAAGATTTTATGAATAGCCATATCCTGAAATAATTGACGAAAAGAGAAGAACACCCTTCAAGTGACGAAACCTAACAAGAGGGAAGGACGACAATCCAAGAACCCCTCCGCAAGGCACCAAGAAGCAGAGATAAGATATCAAATCAAATTATTAGAAAAGCAAATCTATCCACAAGGGCCACAGGCACAACCGCATCGCGGAAAACCAAACCCCAATTCTTAAATAAGCAGCGCTCTTCAAGAAAGCGCGATTAGACCAATTCGCCACAGCCGCCAAATCTTCCCCGCAAAATGAAGAGCTCAACGACCACCAGCACTCACTAATACTCAAATCCCAAAATGGGGCAGCCAAAATCGAACCGAAAAGAAGCGAAGAACAAACGAAAACTCCCAACTTTCCCTTCAATTCGCTCAGCAGGGAATAAAAAAACCATTCGCGGGGGAGAAAGATTGTACCTTGGATGGATCGAATGCCGGATCCGTCGAAATTGCGTTCGCTTTGGAGGTCGATCGATCGATCGAGGACACAGAGGAAGAGCTGGGGGAACCAGGAGCGGCGTGTCAAACGTCAATTGCAATCCGATAGCGGATATGCGCATATGCGAAGGGGACGTGGTGCTCGAAAACTGCCCCTGAGCAAACGGACGGCTCGATCTGTGCCAATATTCGTGCGAGCGGCCAGATGCCCCCAGTTGATGGCGAGGTTGTGTGGAAGATTAGGATGATGTTGATGTTTCAAGATTCGCATTAAGCAGATGATTAATGATAATGATGATTATTAATTGTACCGCATTATTTTTTATTCGTATAAATATATGCAAAATGAGATAAATACTCATTTTTAAAAAATAATAAATAATTTTTTTATAGCATTTTAAATACTCTCAAAATTTTGTTGAGCCTCTCAGGCGCAACTGACCGCAGCTTATATATATGCACACACACACACTCGGGTGCGTGTTCTCCCTCTCCGCCCGCTTCTCATTTGCCACCCCGATCCCGTCGATCAAACCCTAAAAATATCTTCCTTCCTTTTTATCGGTACCTTCCTCTTTCCACGCCGTCGCCGCTCTCTCTCATCCACCCACGGAGTCATGAAGAGGTACCGGTTGCTGAGCTTCCCTGGCGCACCGCAACCCGCCTCCACCTCCGGCCTAGCGCAGGACCCGGCGGACGAGCCCTTGCATCCGACGGCGAAGCAGAGCATCCAGCCATCGCCGCCGCCGCTTAAAATCATGCGGCAGGACGGAGATCGAGGAGCGCCCCGGCCGCGTGGATCGCCGACGCCGGATCGGAAGGATCAAATCTTGACAGCGGAATCCGTGGTTGTGGTCGATCCGGGGTCTCGGCGCCCTGCCTCCGTGGAGACGACGTGGAATGAGTTCTATAGGGTTTGCTTCCGTTGCAAGAACCAGATTAGAGACGAGAAGCCGGTGTTCATGTTTGGGTATAATTCTCGTTTTAACTATAACTACTTGTTCCATTTTCGCAATTTCTTTTCTTGTGTTCTTTTGTGAAGTTTTTCAATATATTGCCAAGAAGCAAAGAACTGAATCTTTTAAATCAATCTACATTGTTCAATAGTTAGATACATTCGTGATGTTCAATTGTAACTAAAAAGAGTGCCAAACTGCACCATTAAACTGTCTTCAACCCTTAGCAAAATATTTTCTAATTAAGATGTTCAATGTATTTTATGATGATAAATTGAAGTATCTGATAATTGAAATGTAATATATGCTAGCATTCTATTAAGTGAAATATAAAGTATTATATCATGCGTGCACTTATGATAATCAGGACATGCAGATTCTTGCATGCATGAAATCCCTAAACTTCATTTTATATGAGATGAGCTTTCAGCTACATTACCAAATGTATGTGAAATTTCGTAGCTTGTAAAAGTCAACTGGATTCCAAGAGCTAGCGTAAATTTTGATGCGAAAAGAACTATTTAAATCTATTGCATTCGTGATCTATTCATCTTTCAATCAACTTATCTCTAAAATGGATTGTTGATCCTGATGTTCCCAGGTACTTGCGTGCATTCTGCTCTATTAAATGTCGGGAAGAGCAGATGATCATAGAAGGCGTAGTGCTAAGCAACTGAGCAATTGAAAGGGCTAGCTATGGATCTCACTTTAACTTTTAATAAAGTGAGGATTAATTGTGTTTAAAGTTAGGTCCTTGATCAACTACTTCGTTCTAATTCATTCAACTTTGAAGCTTCAGTTATTTCATGGAGCTTTTAGCTTTCTTTTTTGTTTCAATCCATTGAGATTGACAGTGAATTAACTAGCTAATTCTTGATCTAGTTTGTTCTGATTCATCTATGTTGGTCTAGTTTGTTCTAAGTCATTAGATTTGATTTTATGAAAGCTTAATTAGATTCCTTTTCTCTTTCCATTCACTGAGCTTCACACAAATAACTAAACCTTAATATTGAAATAAGATTCAAGATAAGGACGGCAGATAGATATGCCCATGGACCCTGAGATAAGAGCAAGTGAAGACAATTGACTATCCTCGCTTCAAGAATCATATCTCCTCCTTTAACACTATCTATTTCTCCAAGAGGTTCACCTTTGAAGTACACTATCTATTTCATCTTGAAATCAAGTGTTGAGAATAATTATCATGTCAATTTGTTCTTTCAATTTCCTGTTAAAATCTGTAGCTCTGTAGTTGAATGAAACACTGACAGAAAATGACGAAGAGTTTTTACCATGATTATTTCCCTCCACAACATAACACAGGCATGATACTTACATTCCATCCTAAGTAGTACAACTTACAGTATTCCATCTCTTGCCAAAGGATTACCAAAAAATTCTTTCATCGCAAACCTCTACTTAACCCTAACATCTCCAACATTTCTTACTGCACAATCTAAACAGCATTCTCGCATGAAGCACCATTCGACTTGCAAGTGTGCAGCATGAAGTCGCAGGCCGCGACGGCGTCAGCAACAGTGAGGAAGATCCATTCTTGGCCAATGCCTTCAAGGACCTTCGACGAGTCCAGCTTCTTCATTACCTCACTTCCTGGGTTTGCTAACACAAGCTGAAACAAAACAGAGAGAAAAGAAACAATCAAATTAGCATGCTATGGACACAGAAAATTAGTTAGTGATGGCACAATATTTGCAGTACCTTAATGCCACTTCTATCAACAATCTTCTTCACCTCTTCCAGCATGCTGATTCCACTGGTGTCAATGCTGCCAACAGCTGCAACAATTGGAAATAAAATGTTATGTTTTTGAAGTTTTCAAAGAGAGAGAGAAAAAGGTAATTGAGCCAAAACAAGTTGAGCTAATTACCACCCAGGTCCAGGATCAAGTACTGTAAACTAGTCTCCCCCTTGGTTCTCTCTGTCTCCTCATCAATCCACCTCGATATCCTATCAATCATAGAACACCAGTTTGTTGATGATGCTGTGTATTTGTAATTTCATTGAAGTACTGAATGATCGATGCAAAACCAACCTTTCTCTCAAGTAGCTTGCATTGGCAAAGTATATAGGAGCATCGATGCCAAGGATGAGGACTCCAGGAACACTTTGTGCCGCCGGATACTGATCGACTCTTCGGTACGCCATCGAGTTGGGGATGCTGCCGAGCACAGTGGTCCTCGGCCTCGCAACGAAGAGCAAGACCCTCATCGTGGAGATTGAAACCTGGAGTCGAACAGAGTAGATGGATGAATCAAGATTTGAGTTCTTGACCCTGCAACAGCTGTGTTGGAGCACGTGTTTTGACTACAGACATACCGCGATGACTAAGCCTATTTCAACGCTGCCGAAGACAACTCCCAAATATGCGCCTACGCAAACGCAGAAGTCAACCTTGTCGACGTGCCACAGGTGGATCACCGCCTCGTAATCGATAAGCCCTAGCATGGCGGAGATGATGATGGCAGAGAGGACCACCAAGGGAGTGTAGTGAAACAGCGGCGTCAAGAACAACAAGGTGATCATCACCGCGACCGACATGACCACGTTGGACATCGCCGTCTTGCAACCGGCGTTGTAGTTGACCGCCGACCGTGAGAATGGTCCTAAACACCAGTAGTTTAATTACATCAGTAATTAAGAACAGGTCACACTAAGTAAGTCCAGTTCTTAGATGAGTTTGGGGTGGGAAGCACCTGTTGTTAGGTAACATGAGGTCAATGATCCGACCATGTTCATCGTCCCAAAAGCTATCATCTCTTTGTTACCATCGATGTGGTAATTCTTGAACATGGCAAAACTCCTTCCGACTGCAATACCTTCCTATATATATATCAGCACAACACAGTTACGAGTTGTGGATTGGTTCCATCAGATTGAGTTATGTATCAAACAAAGAGCTGGACTTACGGCGAGGGCGATGATGCCGGTGACGATCCCGGTCTTAAGCGCAACCATGATATAGGGTGGCATGAATGTCAAGCTGGTTGCTGATGGAGGGTTTAAACCCTTTTTTAGGTGCCCAATCTGCAAATATGCAGGAACAAAATTAAAGGTATAACTAAATGGAATGGAACTGGTGATTAATTAATTCGTCTAGATCAAATTAAAGATGGCAAGGATTGCTCACCACTTGAACTCCATGGTTCTCTGCATGAGTGAGGTACACCAGAAGGCTTCCAAGTATTACAGAAGTCAAGGGGGCAGCGGCTGACACCCAGAAGAACTTTGGCCTTCTTTTGCTCTGTTTATTCAAATTAAACAAATATATGTTTATTTATTAAACTTTGTTGCGATATATTAACCAAACTTATTTACAGTAAGTAGTTAAGATTCTACAAAGCAATCAGATAGTAGTTTTTATGCTTTCATATTTTACTGCTGTAGTACAGTAAAGAAAACAGTGCTTTAAACTTGGATTCTTATCCTTGGAATCCTTCTCCTTAAAGCTGGAATTAAGCCAGCTCAATTTCCTTTTAGCTTTGCTAAAGAACCCGAATATATATTAAACCACATCAAGCGTACGTACGTACTTACCATATCAAATTCAAATAATCCAAGCCATAAGAAATTAAGAAGCTTTTAAACTCAATTATGAGTGTAAAAAATGTATATATATTTCGAACTGCAATATTAATCAACTAGGGGTAGATCTCAGAGTGAGTCGATGGGCAAGAAGAAGAGGACAACGTTCTCTGGATGGAACGATGACAGCAAGTACCAATGCAATAATTGGCATGCAGTCACGGGTTTGTGTCCCTTATGGACGCAAGGGAAGTCCTTAAACTTTCTTTTCTACCATTTGCTTGATAAAGAAACGTGATTATTAAGTTATTACTTATATATCGTTTTGGTTTAGGAAGGTGAAGTTAATATAGATGCTTACGAAGAAACGAGTGACGAGAAGAAAGAAGAGGAAGCAACACCCCAGCACAGCACTTTCCCACCTCCACTGCACCAGAAAAAGAGACGCCGTGATCAGTACTTAGAGACCTCAATCCAGATAAATTGAGATTTTGGGAGAAGTAAACAATTGAAAGGAAAGAAGAAGAAGTAATGAACCTGATGAACTTGAGAGAAGACTGACTGCAAAACAGATACGAGGTCAGTTGCGGTGGTGAAGTGCTGAAGACCGAGCATCCCCTTCAGCTGCTGAAGGCACACTACCGTAGCAGCTCCTGCCATGAACCCCACTATGGTTGCATGGGACAAGAAGTCCACTATGAAACCGAGCCTGCAACAATTAATATACCATTTTAATTCAGAAGCTAATTGATAACTAGTTTCAGGTAGAAATAAGAGAAGCATCATATATATTAATTACCGCAGCAAGCCGAGAGAAGCTTGGAAGAGTCCGGCGAAGAAGGTGGCGGTGAAAGCTACATGCAAGTACAATGCAGGGTCCTGCACCGGTGAGATCTCCTTCCCCAGCATGGAGCTGATTAAGAGTGAGGCCACGGCCACCGTGCCCACGGCCAAGTCGCGGGAGCTGCCCATCATCGCGTATACCAGCGGCGGCACAAAGCTCGAATCTGTTGCATGTTCACGAATTGAATAGGAAATCAAATGATTAATATAATAATCCACTAAAAATCAGAGTTTGATGGATGGGAGGATGAGTGGATTACAGAGGCCGAGGATGGGAGGTAGGTTGGCGAGCTTAGCGTAGCTGATGCCCTGGGGGATGGCGAGGCTGGCAATGGTGATGCCGGCGATGAGGTCGGACTTGAAGAGGGAGGCGGAGTAGGTGGGGGCCCAGTCGAGGATGGGGAAGAAGTACTTGAGGCCGAGCATGAACTTGCGGGGAACCGTCTGGTTGCGGAACTGACGGAGCGGGTCGTCGGGAAAGAAGGTCTCTTTCAGGTTGGCCCTGAAGGTGTCCAGGAAGGGCCGCGCCGGCGGTACCGGTACCCGTCGAGCGAACTCCGTCGCCGCCGGAAACGCCACGTCCCCATTCCCCATGAGACTGAATAATTATCGAATCGGAGGAGGAAGAAGAAGAGTAGGTACAGAACAGGTTTAGCACAGAGGCAAAGGATGGAAGGTTCGTTATATAGAGAGATGAGCTCGCACTCCCACAGTGGAGGTGCCATATGGGTCCCGACTGGGACAGGATACGTGGCAGGTACTTAGTGGCTATTGCTATCAAGGACCGAGTAAACGTCCACTGAGCTCACGTGGAGAGATCTGGTTGGAGGAAGAAGGTGCGTGGAGGAATCTATTTGTAGCAGTGACGCGCTAACGAGAAACACGCCATCTCAATTGCAAAAGGCGGCATGCAATTTTGTTCGCCTCCTGCCACTTGGACACGTGTCTTCACCTATACCAGTATGATCAATCTATTCAGTAATTCTAATCATGGTCGAAACTGTAAGAGAGGCCTCAAAACTAATATTAATTAAGGGAGTCTGTCTTAATCATGTTTATATGAATGTAAACCCTTTTATAATCTTGGGTCTGAGAGAAACTAATCTCAACTCCACTTTACACCATATTCTAATGCTCTAATTTCAATCAATAATGATGTCCTATAATTTTTTGTAAGGCATCTTAATTTCTTTGAAATCATATCTTCTTCCTTAGTTGATTAAGAATTGTGCTAATTCTCATTCCTTTCTCCTCTAATCATTAATGTTTCCTTGTGGTTTCTTTAACCACTCTATTGTTCTTGTAGAGAAGATGGTGGGTAAAGATTGATTTTATTGATTTCTCTAGGGTCTATGGATGTATAATTGGATGCTTCATGTGAATGTATAAGATATATTATCGTCTTGTAGTGCCATACCTAGAAAGTGGTCAAACCCTAGTAGAGGCGTGCTCAATTAATCTCCTTCTTCAATTTAGTCCTTATCACAACGACTACTCCAAGCCAAACAATATCTCCAAAGGACTTTATTTTCCAACCTTAGTTAGCTTGTCATACTTGATCACTTTCTCTCACTTTATAAGAACACCTTGTCTTTTCCATTGGATTCATCTCTTTATGATATCTAAAAGCAAATCAATCATCCGTGGACCTAAATATACAATCTCACCTCCAACAAATAGAGAAATAATATTTGATTCTCTATGATTATTAGTTTGAATACTTAATGATTATAGTAGAAAGCATATATATGTCCAATTCATTTACTTTGCTTATAAGAGTATACTCTAACACAACCATATATATTATAAGGACAATAAAAACACACACTTGTTCGATATCGTGACATTTTCCTACCTTCAGATAAGCATCTTTATCCTTCAGCTAATGGCAAGGAGATAGATTTTGTCCATGACCTAAGAAAGAAAGAGATTCCTCTTGGTGTAGAGTAGGGCATTAAACAATTAATGAAAAATAGATGTATGTTGGCAAAATTTTCACTCTTTTTTTGAAGGAATATTTTGTGTATAGAGTGACATGATAATGCTTATGGTGACATTTGAAACTAAGGTCAATTAGAAAAGCCTAATTGTTAAATTTAACTCTCTTAAATCTATGCTCTGAAAAAATGTAGTTTGAAGATTCAGCAATTAACTAATCTGTCAATAAAAAAATGAGATAATTTACAGTACTGTCATAAGATAATTACAAACTCCTTTAAAGTTTTACAGTGTCTATTAGGCACCACGTATGTAGATTTAGAAGTACAAACAAATTTATTTATCAATCCTAGAGGGAGAAAAAGATGCTGATCTATTTTCTCTCATTCTATTAGAACAAGAACATCTTTTGTTGGACTAAATGACATAATGTTTTCTTTAAAGATTGATTAGTAAATAAAATAGCAATATAAACTTATAAATGATGAGAGTTTACACTCATTAAATATCTTGTGTATTTGAGATTATTATTTTTATGATTGTTATGGGTTCTCACATCACATTAGATATGTGACATTGTTATCTATAAACTATACAGATTTAAATCTCCATAAAATAATAGAAAATCTTCTAAATTGTAAACTTTGTTCATATTTGTTTATCATCAAATTACTAGTTTCAGAAATCTAGTTTAATTCAACATTAGGGTTTTTGTCAATCAGGAACATATTTATAACTGAACAAAACGGCAATTAATGATTGAATCTAATAAAAAAATAGTGCTTTTGACTAGGCAGATAGCTACTTTTGTCAGCAGAATTTAATTATGGGTTCTCGACTGAATAATTAATTTGGAGGCCTAAAGATAATAATGCAGCAGTAGTGCGATGGCATCAGGCACAGTTCAAACCATTAATTAATTATTTGCATTTCTTTTCAACAGCTTTTGTAAATTCCATATTTACTTCCAAAGCAAAAGCAAAACAGGATGATGAATATGCCAAGTCAAAACCGAGTGGAACAAAAGTGCCGTCAGAATATTCTAAAGCGAGTCAACGCGCATTCGCAATGAATATAATTATCAACTGAAGTCAACGGTTTAAGTCTATGATGGAGGCGAATCTAAAATGCAAAACCAAATCCAATGATTGAATCTTTTGTATAAAGCAGATCCAAGCTTTTTCATTGCGTTTTGCCACGCGTCTCGAGATCGAATTTTGCTAGTCGATTTTAATTCGCAGCAATATCAAAGAAAGAAAGAAAAGAGAATGATATGTTTGTATATATATTCCATTAATTGGTCCAATTATTAAGCATGAATTAATGCTCTTCTTGTCCCACACTACCACCCACCATATCCCTTTGGGCGATGCAGCCACATGAATGCATGCTTTGAGTGGCCAAACACACCACCCACATTCCATCCAAAATCCAAATAATGGAATTAAAATTAAAAAATACTTTGCATTTCAAGAAAAGTCCAAGCTATTATCAATAGTCTCACTAATGCTAGATCTTTGGCCTGCTCATAGATTGACTTATAAACGAGTGCAAGATCGTGAGAAAATATATTGATTTTAGAGAATTGAGAATATATATATGTGCTATCACTAGGTCCTTGATGAAATAATTGAGTTATCGGCCAAGTACTTTCTTCTGTTCCAGCATCTATCACTTCTTTCTGTCGATTTGTTTCTGCATTCTACAGTGTTCAGTGGCAAACAAGGATGAGAATCTGCTTTAATTTCTGCACCATCCACGTTGGTGTCCAGATCAGAATTAAGCTTCTCATCAGCCAACGTAAAACCTTTGTGCTATAAGCTATCAACCTTCCATTATTCATAACAATCATAATGCTTATAGTAGAATCTGTATTCATTTTGAGCTCGGCTAGTCACTGATACTGTAACTTTACTTTCATGGGCCATGCACGTGCACGTGTGTGTGTATATATATATACACTTCTGGCGCGAAATTAAAGACGCAAGATGATAGAAAGTGGGCACTTAATAAGACTACTGTGCGGTCCTACCGATCGAGCACTGAGAGGCATAAGGACCTATTGATCATGATATATGTATAATGCAAGTTTGCTCCATTTTCCGCACTACAGAAATGGACCCCCCTGATCCACTTTTCTCTTCTCTCTCTCTCTCTATCTATATATATATATATATATATATATATATAATCAATTATAGAGAAATTTTCTTGGGCTGAGCCTCTCCAAGCCCAACATTGCCCATTTAATGTTTTGTTGGGCCGAGCAGTTAGCGAGTGAAGTTCGCCTAGCCACGCACACATGTAACGGGTGGGTGCTGCCAGATCATCTTCTCCGGGGCTGCGGGTCTCCAGAAGCTTCCACCAGAAGGTCCCACGCCGCCTCTCCAGAAACTTCTGCGCCCTCCTCCGATTTAATCTGCCCTTCCATTTAACTCTATTGCACTCCCGCGCGCTTCCACTTCCGTCTGTCTCCTTGCTCCCTGAAGCCACCACAAAGCTGCTCGGTACTCGCTTCCGCCAACTATTTTATCATCAACTCTATCTCACTGAATCCGATCGACTCCGCCTTGTCGTGGTTGTTTCCGATCTTCGAAGAACAGAGTCCGTGACGAGTTCAATTAGAAGCTGAGTTCCTTACGAATCTTAGATCTGAGTTTTTTGCTGAAGTGAAGTTCGTCCGATTCCGATCACTTGGTGATGTGATTTCATATCCAAGCTAATGTTCTTGTTTTGTTTTTTTTTTTTCAGGGATTTAGGAAAGTGGACCTAGATAGATGGGAATTTGCAAATGAAGGATTTCTTAGAGGGCAGAAGCATCTCCTCAAGAGTTTGGAGTTCGAGTTACAGGGAATTGGAGCTAATGAGAATCATGAGCGTGAGCAAGGTGGAGATCTCTGGAGATGGATTTTGAGTTCTGGGAGGAGCTTATGAAAGAAACGAGTGAAGAAAAGGAAAGAGCAGAAGGGGCAGAAGGACTAGAGGATAAAGATATTGACGTCCTTGCTGAGAAACTAGGCTATCTGAATTCCGGTACTCCTAAATAGATTACACATCTATGCATCATTTCTTACACTTTATTGTCTCCTTCCTCTTGCATCAATTTCGCATTTAAAGCTCATTTTAAGTTTTCTCATCAGAAAGTTGCATAAGGTCATTTTAATTCTACCTGCAATTTTTTTTTTAGCAAGTGAGCAGCGCGACGGAACACGTCGTTGTCATTTACTCGGGCGAAGTTCTTTTTTCTCCAGAAGCGAATATCTCAAGAGTTTCAAGTACAAAAAAACAGGAGCCTTGGTGGGTTTTTAGAATTTGTTTATGTTTTTATTTTCTATCAACAAGAATCAATACTATCTTCTTCAAATCTCAGCTAAATTTGTTGGAATGCAGATCTTACGTCAATTTTAGTGATCTCGGCAGTTGATTATGGCTCTTTATTAACTGGCCATTAATGACGGAAATGAAATTAAATCTCGATCGAGTCCGTGATGGAAATGGGGATCTTCATATCGTGGTTAGTTGTCCTCCATTGTATTTCTCTATATGTTTATAGACATTGCATTCATCATTTGATTTTCACCGAAATGGAGAATTAACAAAGATCATTTGACCTTGTATATGTATTTTAGTGCTAAAGTATGTTTAATTTAGTTGATAGAAATATCATGAATAACAAAATTTTCCATTTTAGTTAATATAAAATATAAATGTTTTTAAGGAAAATAATTTCATTTCATAGCAACTAAAGTCACTTCTCTATCTTCATTTTCCTATCAATAACTTCTGTTTTTTATCTTCACCCTCCATCTCTGTCTCATTAGATATAATACTATTCTAAAGCACTTAAAGAGAATAAATAAGAAGATCAGAGCATAAATAATTTAAAAGTTGAGCAGTCTGGGCAAAGTTGATCAATCAAGTTAAGTTGACTATTAAAGGTTGCGTGGATCTAGTAATGCTAAGTTGGGTATGTGTGTCTAATGAAAGTTGTGTTGACTAGTCTACATAGCTTGTTCAATAGACTCACTCAACTTTTTCAAATGAAAGGTTGCGTGCATTTTTTTTTTTGAATTTTTCCAACAAAATATTCATTTCCTAAGCATAGTGTAAATTGTACTATTGAATAGGCTATGGATTATTATCAACGTTAGTTAAGACAATATTAAGTTCCTAAGCATCTTTTTCCCTTAGATTTTTTTCATTGACACATGACTTTTCAACCACAGAGATCTGCTGTAGCTGATATTAAATGTATAATCACATGGCAAACGATTTGTCATGACAAATAATGACGTTAGGTCAGCCAATAGTCATATACAATGATTGATTTAAACTGGCTACACAAGAGAACACATTCAAGATGATAGGCAGATGGAGCTACTAAACGTAGAAAACATGTTTTTATTCGAACAAGAACATCATATCCCTGTAGTCACCTATTGAAAGATTGAGCTATTTATTATATCTAAACAAATTTGTTTCTTTCAAACAAAATAAGCATTTCCCTGTTTCCATCATTTTTTTTCCCTTGCACAAATACACTAACAATAACAGACACACATATCTATAATAGAAACATTTAAATTTATTTTTTTTTGTTTTTGGTCTTGTATTAAAAGACAGCTTAGAATAAGAAAAAATTGGGGCAACAACCACTGGAAAACTACTACACTCGCCAACGTACCTCACAAAATCAAGTCACGCAGCTATCAGAAATAGCTGGATGGTGGTTGTCTTTGTCTTTTTCCTAAATGAAAATAAAAACGAGAGGGATTAGTAGAAAACCTCCAATTTCAACTTGGTGGAATTGATATTGAAAAAAATCTGATCGATCGGATCAGATTTACCTTTAATTTGCTAGTAATGGGTTGAATCCGATAGGATCACTTCTTGTTTAATTGGGTCGACATTGTCCATCCCATCGCCTCTCCTGCTACCTGCCAAACACTCACTACTACTCACCATGTGCCTTGTCCCCCTTCCCAATCCCAATCATTCAGAAAACGCTATGGAGGCATTTAACTTCCACGGGCCCCAATTGGGCTTAAACTGGGCCTGGCGCCGCGATCCATCGGTGACGTTTGTTGACCTTGATTGGACCACGCCGACCGTTCGATTTGCTCGGTTTGGGCTCCTGCGGCGGACACGCGTCGACGAGGTCGCGGATGGTGCCGTCCACGAGGTCCTTGAATATCCGCCGTTCGATTTGAATGGCGGCCTCCGCCACCTCGGCGGCCAGCCGAGCCCAGGCGTCGTGGTCCTCCCGCTCGAGGTCCCTGCGGGCCGCCATGCACGTGACGACGTTGACGTCGTCAGCGAACACTGGCTCACGCGCCCGCAGCAGCTCCGACCAAACCACCGGCAGCATCGGGCCGGCGTCCGCACTCTGGCTCGCGTCGGAGAGGGAGCCTGGGCGCACGAAGGTCTCCCAGGGCGGATGCGACGCGCAGCGTTTCCGATCGAGGATCTCCGCCACCGCGTCGAAAAGGAGGCGGCGGTGGAGAGGTACGGATTTGAAGGCACTGCGCCGCTTCTCGAGTTGAGTATACACGTCGGTGGCGCCGCCGGGGCTGTCGGAAGATCGCAGGATCTGCGCCACGCACGCATAGTCATCGTCGTTGCTCTCGACATCTTCCTCTCCTTCCTCCTCCTCCTGTCCCTCCTCTTGCGCCGCCGGATCGTCTCCGTCGTTTGACGCAACCATTTCCTCTTCGCAACCGGGCAACTGATTTCCTTCGAAATCGATGGCGCGCTTCGTCAACGGAGAGCGCGGCGGCGAGGCTACCTCGAGGACCGAGACGGGACTTGGTTGCTGCTCCGCTGCAGCATTAGCAACCGAATCCACCGCGACGGCAACCTGCGCCGCCGCAGTAAACTCCGCGATGCTGCTCAGCAATTGGTCACACCGCTTCAACAGCTGCCGTCCCGCCCAGTAATCCTCCGCCCAAGACTTCTGCATCACCGCCAAAAGCCAAATCACGAGAGAAGAAAGAAAATTGTAAACTAAGAATGACCATGTTGCCAATTAAGGATACCTCGACGTCCATTGTGGGAGGGGCTGCGGTGGCGTTCGAATCGCCCTGCGCCGGCGAGTTTATTCTCTGTTTCGGCGCTACCTCTAGTTTTTGCCGCCGATTCGACTGTGGTCGACCAGATGTTGGAACAGTTGCAACTCGGTGAGGAGGGGTTTTAGGTGGATTTGCGGCCGAGATTCGGGGTCGTGGTGGCAGAGTCTTCGCAGAATCCGTCGCACTTGAGATCCTCCGCTTGGCAGAAGGTCTCGGAACCCTTTCCTTCGTCGCATTTTCTACCCTTCGGTTTTGGCGGAGCGAAGGAATGGCTGCTTCTTCTACGTTGTTCCTCCGACCAGCGATGGATTTGGAAGCCATCTGCAGACGCGGCTCTGTTGACGGTGGCCTGGGCGGCGAGGGAACAGGTTCAATGACGACGATCGGTGAGCAATTGGATAACCTAGAATAGCGGTCGCGGCGGCCACTGATCTGGTGATCAGATGGCGTGGAGTGGAGAAGTCCCTTGAGCTGAAGAGCCTCTAGTATTTGCTTCAGCGTCTCCAAATCCCTCGATGCTTCATCCATTCCTCGAATCAAATGCCGTTTCTCGAGTTCAATTGGGAGCAATCCGCGTCTCTTCGGCTCGGGGAAGAATTCGTCAGCGTCAAAGGAACTCTTCCTCTGAAGCGGTGGAAGGCGAGATGTCTTCGCCTGAAATTTAGGTTTCAGCGCCTCAGGAACCCTAATGTCACCGAGATTTGCCATTCTGATCCACTCTTCGACGGAGACACGGTCCGCCTCCGCCGGAGATCGTTTAGGGTAGGCGTCCCCGTCGAGGAACCGGTAGGATGTTGCGTGTCTGGGAACTCGAGACTCGGAGGCGGATCGACGGAGCTCAGGCCGGCCAGATTCACAGCCGCCCTCGTCGACCGCAGAATCTGGTAGATCATCCAGCCCCATTAGCCGCGCCACGACACTTGGAGAACGGCATTTCCGATCGATTTCATCCGCAGCCTCTGAGGCGTCAGATTGTTCGCCGGACGAGACAACCACAGCCGCCGAGCAGGCCCCGCGTGCGCGGTGCCTGCTCTCGCCGTCGAGAGAAAGGCACCGAGTATGATCTCTAGACCGCAGCGAGGACCTCGAACTATCAATGACCTCCACCAGCGGAAGACGGTGCGTCCGCGGTGGCGGAGAATGAAAATCCGGCGATGGGGACCGAAGACCGTCCTTCATCGAGCCCGAGGACGCCTCCGATATCTCCGACGGCGATGCGAACGAACCCATCACCTGAGATCAGAATCCACCATCACAAAAAAGGCACAAAGGGGAGACGAATGGCAGACAAATTTTGCATCTTTTAGGGCAGTAGCATACTCACCATCGGCGGCGGAGGGAGGCGCTTCCGTGCAAGGATCTGGTGCCGGTCGAAGAGGTGGAGGAAACCGGCCATGCAGCCCATCTGCCGATCGAAGTGCTTGTGCTCGAGGAGGCCTCGGCCAGCGCTCGGCGCCATCACCGCCGTCGTCTACCTCTCGCTATCTACAACCACGCCGCCCAAGGTGTATCGCAACCCGTAACGTCTCTCTCTCCCTCTCTCTCTCTCGCGTCTCCACACACGAGGAACCTCGCTCTTCTCAACTCCTTTTGAAGCTTTGTTGCTAGCAAAATGACGTTATTGCCCTCACACCATCCTGTGATCTTTCTTGCGTCATCCGAGACAGGGACCACAACTCCTTATCCAATTAATCGTACGCCACAGTCTTCCACCACTTGGAGAAGATATAATCATGTTTCCTGTCCCGTAAAGATACGGGAAAACTATACCCTCCCCTTCATTCCTATTGCGTCGGTGTCTTTGCCGTACGTATTCTGGTGGGCCCCGCTTCCCGAATCAATCCCACCAACCGGAACGCCGTTTAACTTCCTCCGTGGCTCGACGCATCGGCTAAACTCGCGTATCGTTGTGACCCAACCGCCTTCGTCTTCTTCTTAGTTCTTACTGCCCTTTAAACGAAGGAATCAATACTTCATTCCTGTTTTCATCCACAAGCAAGTGGAGCTGGTTTTTGCAGCAGAGCAAGTGGAGAACATCATGTGGCACAGTTGTTGACTGGGAGTGAGCATGGCGCAAACCCTTGTGCCAAGAATCTCCACACATGCTCACACAAAGAACAGGAGGAGGTAGCAGTTGATGCAACTAGCTAGCAATAGTCTAAGCTGAGTCGTTGGGCCTTAGAATAATCTCATGGTCTATTTCAATTCATGATTAATGCATTTGGCATGTAGTCGTCGCGTTCGCTTTCTCACTTATCTTGTAAGGTGAGACGAGAACTAATTGGATAAATAAAAATAAAAAGATGTGGAAGCTGCTGTGCCTGTGTAGTTTGCAAACAGTGCGTCCTGTTTACACGTTTAACATTTAATGGGCTACTTTTGGTCCCCTTTTTCGGTGGTCAAGAGGCGATTTTAAGCTTCAACTCGAGTCTCTCATCCATCTTCCTGTGTTCAGACATCCACGAGTAGTTGGGAATCAAATCCATCTTATTAAGTACATTTATTATCTCCGAACATAAAGTAATGCGTACCATGCACCTAGGAACATGTAGCATTTATAGATGAAGAGAAGTGTCAAAATAGATCCAACAGTTTTCTTCTCTTAATTTTTTCAACTTCATTGAAATAAATATGTATGATGCTAGACCCAGATCTGGAGAAATGATAAAACATATTATGTCAGCTCAGAATCTTTCCTTGCATTCAGTGGATCAAGGAAAAAAAAACCAGACTGTGGAAGCATGAAGCATCAAATGCCAAAAGTATGAACTGAGAACCAACAATGGTTTCGCGTACACTTCCTGAGAAGAAGAATGCCAAATGACTATTTTCTCTAGTAGAAACAAAATTTAGCAAGTGAATTCATCTCGTGAATGTCTTTAGAGTTGAGGAAAAACCAAACACCCTGTAACATTCAGTTTATTCTGGAATTAGCTGGTCGTTGTCTGCTTCTCCTTCCTCCTCTATCTTGGTTTTAGATGGGGTTGGACCGGACCCAGGAGCTTGCTTCTTCTTTATACCACTCACAATATCATCAATCCTCAGAAGCATGCAAGCTGCTTCGATTGCTGTCTTAAAAGTTTGGGCCTTGACATTGTACGAGTCCCAAATCTGAAGGAAAAGGACAACAGGAATACTTAAACGAGCGGGGAAAAAACAAACAAACAGGAGTATGGGATGGAAAGGGGAGGCATAAACAAGACCTTCCGTTCCTTCATATCGACAATTTCACCAGTGTTTCCATCGATGCCAACCCATTCATTTCCAACATTAGCATGCTGCAGCATAGAAGGTAAACAAATGAAACTGCTCGTTTCATTTAAGGAATATGGTTGATCAATGCATCTAACTGGCATAATCAATCCAACCATAGTAAGAGTTGAGTCGGACAACTAACCGATCACAGTAGGGTTAATTTTACCTTTCCTTGGAGAGCAGTCATTGTACGAATGACATTTACCCCACAATTCTGAGCTAACGTCCGTGGGATTGCTTCAAAAGCTACAGCAGCAGCTTCATAGGGCCACTAATGAAAACCACATAGAAGGATCAATTAGCTGCTATGTGGCACAAAAATGAACTGAACATTGGTGTCAAATGTCAATGCAGGTACACTTCAAACAACTGCACAATAAACATATTAGATAGGTAAATAATGGTCACCACCTTTTCTATTCCTTCAACTGAAGAACTCTTCTGTTTTAAAGCAGCTGATACTGTCAACTCAGTTGCACCTCCGCCAGGAAGAAGTTTTGGGTTTTTCAAAATGTTTCGAGCTACCGCCATTGCATCCTGTCAACACCGACTATTATTGAAGGAAGCATAAATGATTTAAATTAGTTTGTGTGGACGTGGAACCGTACCTGCAGATTCCTCTCAACCTCATTCAGGAGATCCTTACTAGCACCTCTCAGAAGCACAGTACAAGCTTTCGGATCTTTGCAATCCACAATAAATGCAAAAAACTCATCACCAAATTTTTTGATTTCAAACAGCCCTGCTCCAGTTCCAACATCAGACTCTTGCAACTCCTCTGGTCTATTGACAACGACAGCCCCACAAGCCTTTGCAATTCTATTGTTGTCTGTCTTCCTCAATCTCCGGATAGCACTGACTCCAGCCTTGCTGAGGTAATGACACGCAAGATCACTGAGCCCTTTTTCAGTAATCACTAAATCAGGTTTGAACTTCAGTAACTGCATGCACATATTTTGTATATATTCCTCTTCCATCTTCAGCAGTACTTCCCTGACAAATGAAGAAATGCTGGTTCATCTTCAATAAGCATATGTAGAAAAAAAAGGTATCATCTTGATGCATGACTGAATTTTTGGAGGATCATCGCTTTCATCAATAAAAGGTATAATTTCTTGATAACAGTCAACATCAAGGTCAGAGAATTGAAAAGATGCTATTGGTTCATCAATAAATTAGCTCCAGCTCAAACTAGCTTTAGGGAGCAGAACACAACTTTATATACCTAGATTTCTATTAGAATGTGAACATGCCAGGTTGACTAGATACTTGCATACTGCGAAAAAAAACTTCATGGCAGAGCCATTTCACCTCTACAGGAATTGCTGGTTATCCATATAATAGCCATCTTAATAAAATATGAACAAGTAATTTTTGGCTGCTTATGATGGGTACACAATAGGTGCATGATTAGGCATTAAGGTACCACACCTAAAACATTTAGAGGAACTAAGGCAATTGAAGTATCAAAGGTAGTAAACATATGATTTTCATTTTTCCCCGATTTCAACATCTACTGTGTTTTCTGCAGAATGTTTTTGATAAAAAAATGAACAAAGTTGTTTACAATCCAGCCCACTATTCACCACTTTAAGACAAGGTCAAAAATATAAATTTAAACTGTGAATATCGAAGGCAAAAGGGAGATAAAAGAACTGAGAAAGAAAGAGATAAGAGTACATGCAAGCTCAGTATCAGTGGGAAAAAAAAACAACCTGCTGGAGATACTGATACAGTAAGTATGCAGCAATACAGCTTGCACTTGCAAAAAGTAATATATCTCCTCTGTTCATTTTTTTTTCTTCAATTTAACAATTTTCTTCCCCTACCTGGATAATCTGGGAGTGACTCCTTTTCTTGATTCACATCTCGTCATTCCTTTTGACCTATTACTAAATCAGTTATTAATTTCCTTTAAATCAGTTATATTTGATATTATATAATATACATCTTTGTAACTCACTATTCTTCAGCATTCGCCTAAGACCTATGACCCCCTAACACTACCCTGTTTTAAACACCCAGCTTGCCTTAAGCTGACAAAATGAAGACTTTATCTTCTCTCTTCTCCAGTCAGACATTTCTTAACACTACGATCAGAAAGAAGTTGTTCATCAAAACTTTGCAAGTGAAGATCAAATTAATTTCCTACCAGTCATCTTCCTTTATTAATTCAGCATTGGTTTGATTTTCTCCTTTTTTGTACTCGAGAGGGCAATCAAGGAGGATAATGCGAGGGTTCAAAATCTTTCTCCTCATTTTCCCAGGTGCCACTACATCTTTATTAATCATAACTCCCTTGAGAACCTTCGAATCCTCTAGCTGACCACCAGGAACCTTCTCAACTTTTATATACTTCTTGATGTCAACCTCACGAACACCTTGACCAAGGTCCACACCAACAGTTGCCGTAGCATCAATGGCAAGATCCTAGAAACAAAAGTAAAGATGGTTAGAATTCTGAGGTGCAGAATAAAGTCATATGCATATAAGCACACACTAAGAACCATGATCTAAAATCTCATACTACAGATAACAGGCTGAATTTGAACTGGTACCAACTAATAGTTGATCATCTATGTCCATTACAAACAAACAGACATTCACAACAAAAGTTCTTTGTTCATCTGGTATATGCAAAATTCTTTACCAGATAGTCAACTTACACATTGGAAACAAAAAACGGTGACACCTTTAAAAAAGTACTCACAGCAATTAAGTCCCCAAACTGTCCAGTAAATTTTGTTCCTATACAACTCTTGACGAGGTCCAGCATTGCAGCACCTGTGAAGAGCATCCAAGAGAATGACTCCATTCAGACTTAATGCCAGAAAATATATTACATGATGAAGAGGAGATGTTTAACCAATTGTCATGTAAAAATTTTAGATATCTTGGATCTTTAATGAAGAGGAGATAGTGATGAAGATAATAATAATAATAATAGAATAAAAGGTTAGAGGTTGAAATGAAGAGATCCTAAAGTCTTGTGTGGTTGTTGTGTGTCGTTTAAGCTATAAGGATATTCTATAAGATAGTGGTACAACCCAGCATACTTTATGGACCTGAGTATGGGGTAGTTAGAAAACAATATGCACAAAAAATAGTGCAGCAAACTGAGAATGCTATAATGGATGTGTGTATGTAGTTACTAGAATTGTTAGATAAAAGAATAGTACTATTCAAGAGCAATTTGTGTAGCTCTGATACTGGATAAAATAAGAGAATAAGTTAATATAGTGTGAAGTGAAAGATGACCAATAGATTCTATAGTTGCAAAGTTGTATCTATTAGATTCAAAGGTAGAATAGGTAAATAAACTCTTGCTAACATAATTAATGAAAGGATAAAAGTATAATGAATATCACAACATTGGTTCATACCAACGAAAAAATAAGACATGATCAATAGTTGGGACTAACATAATTGGAATGATACAACCAATTGTCACAAACATCAATTTGTTATGTGATCACAAAAATATCAGATGCAGTGTAGTACTTACGATCAGTCACATCAATAGGCATTGCAATCTTGTCAAGCACAGCAATAGAATCTTCTAGAGCTTTATTATATGCTGAATAGAGAGACAAGACACTGTTAGAGAGAACTAGATAATCAAAAAGGCTTCTGCAGTTGTAAATTTTTATCAAAAATTACCTCGACATATAACAGTGGGATGATAGTTTTTGTCAATGAAAGTTGCAGCAACATGGAGCATCTCCCCAGCTTAGAGAAATTTATGTGAAAAGTTAGTACTACACTCAAAGATGTCTATATTTCATCTCATAAGAGAAACACAGCATGCAAAGTTTCTGTTGACAAAAAAATGCAATCACAACAAAAAAACAAAAACTTTCATCAATGTATAATATTGATAAAAATGAAGATGTATGCTTAGAAGGAAGAATCCAAATTATACATTCTCAGAATAATTTTGACTACCCATAGCAAGCTATATATAATGGCAATTAACACAAATTCATACAAAGGTAAGAAAGATCACAGGACATACCTAGTACAATAACAGAGGTTGTTCCATCTCCAACTTCTTCATCCTGTGTGCGGCTCAGTTCAATCATAGACTGCCAATTGTCAAAAACCATTGTTAATAGGATTCTGCTGGTCTCAAAAGATCTAACAGAATTTTTACTGTGATACTAAAGTCCATAACATTAGAGATGTAAAAACAAAGGTCAGTGACAAGTACAACAAGTACCTTAGCAGCTGGGTGAGCAAGATCAAGTTCTCGTAGAATAGCATTTCCATCATTGGTGACTACAATACCTGGAAAAACCATTTCAACAGGTAAAAATTGAGAGCCAAATAGCCGAGTGAGCCAATGACATTATATTGTAATAATCAAGCCATGAAGCACATTGTTTCCAACCTTGTCTTTCAAGATAAGTCGAAACATTTGAAGATTGAATTTTACTTTGTCTAAGAAAAGGTGTAGTCCATGGAGATCCTCTTCTCTTTCATTAGTTCAAAGGATCAATTAGTAGATTTATTCACAAAGTCATTGAGAAGTGCTAAATTGAGTACATTTGAAGCAGGATGGTGTTTCACAATCTTTTTGGGGATGTTGAGAATCAAATTAAAAATAGGAAAGGGACAAATTGTAAAAATGCCAAGACAAGGGGTGTGAACCTTGTCAAAGCTAGGATGCTCCACGCCTTATTAGTCTCACATGGACAAGTGGTTTCCTTTTCTAACAACTCAAGCTTTGAGGATACGTGGTTAGCTGATTAGCTTAACAATGTAAAAAAGAACAATAATAGTAATCTATATCAAGGTAGAGGGGACTACCTACAGAGCATAACCTTAATAATTTCCCCATTGCATCAAAAGTTAAAATCTTTTGGGGGTTGTTTAATATTTTGCTGATCTAATTTGACTAGTTTTGAGTACTATTATTGTCTGATAACAATTCAGATTTCATAATGTATGATTCCCTTTGAAAGGGAGCCAAAAGCAAAAGATGACTAGTGAGTTCAAACCATTCCTTTGTTCCAAGTCAACTGAAAAGGAAATTCTAGAAGAGCCACTCCACCAACATAATTATTCTACAATATCTATCAATCTAATATGCATTAACAAATTAAACTTAACAGTTCTGCAACCAGATACATATCAAAAATGTGAGTTGAGATTGTCTAAACAATTAAACAATCAAGTAAAAGAAAATTTCTAATGCATTGTAAATTGAGCTCCATTGATTGGATAAGAGAAGTACAGTTAACAGAAAAGCATGATTATGCACTATAACTTCCATTAGAATCATGTATCTACTTTATCTAGTATTTTAATATGTAAAATGCCAGAACAATGTCATGTTAGTTTTAGCATTTCAAAGTATACTGCAAATAGAGTCAAAAAAGTTGTTTTAACCTTGAACATCTGGGGTTCTCCTTAACTGTATTAACACTAATGATAGGAAACCTAAACAAATCTATTAGGTAATCTCTAACATTTGCATGGATGGTGACAGGGTGTATCTCACTGGCATTTTTTAGATCCTTAGAATTCAATTTTTTCTTAAACAATGTATAATATATGGAGTGGCTCCAATTTGCCCTCCTTATCTAGTAGACTTATGTAGACAAAATGTCACTTTGGAGCTAAATGCATACAACCAAACGCAAGGGAGAAATGATGTCAGTAATTCATAGGTGAGAACAAAATATAATTTCCATATATTAGAACAAGGTTTTTATTCCATGATGTAAGTAATCATGTCTTAAAACAGACCTCCTGCAGCATCAAGCAGCATCTTAAGCATAGATCGAGGACCCAAAGTAGTTCGGATTATGTCAGCCACAGCCTGGACATAAAATGTAAATTATAATGATTAACTAATAACATCCAGTATGACCAATGATAGGATAAAAAAAATTAATCCAACTATTCAAAAACTACTGAACTACCCATGAAATTGCAATACAAGAAACAATTCGACTGATCAACAATGGGCGAATACAACAGAGCCTCCATCTATCTTTATTTTATTTGTTAACTGAGCAACTACAGATATCACTTTACAGCTAACAAATATGCAGTCCAACTAAGCTAACAAAATAATTCCAAGGAAACTTTACTTATATAGGAACACAAAAAACATTGGAGAGACTTTTAAACTCAGCAAAGCATGTTTCAGTCTCCAAAGAACTTATCATAACAGATTGTCATGTGAAATTACTTCAAGAGTATACATAGCTTTACCTTGGAAGCTTGGATATTGGCATGACGAACCTTACTGCCAGATTCCCGTTTCAAGGAATCCTCTGCTCACAACAAAGAAAACTGTCAGATGAAATGAATAGAAAAGGCACAGAAAGTACTCAATATAGCATCATTTACAAAGGGTTCAAGCTTTTTTGATCAGGAAAAACGAGAAATTGCATTAAATAACGACCTCAACGTCCCTAGAGCAATAAGCATCTCCACAAAGAAAAAGGTGATCCAGAACCAAACTTTCTTTTTGGAAATAAATGTGAAGTGTGAAGCTCGATAAAACTAGAAAAAAATAGGGGGGAACAAGAAACGCTATTCCATGTCTTCTCCAATATTCGTACTAATCAAGTGAAACTCCTCCATTCAACAAGCGCAAACAGCCCATAAAGGGAACAACGTCTGCCGACCAATCGAGTATCGATTCGCATACATTCTTTTCCCACAACAAATAATGAAATCACAACCAAAAAGAAAAAACATCGCTACGAAAGCAAACGTAGGTCTAAAAAGAAATGACCGCTCTTCTGGCGTAAAGATCAATAGGTTTCAAAAGGCAAGGAGAAGGAGAGAGACTTACTGAGAACAAGGACGGGGGCCTGCATGGCTTCGAAATGCACCGAGATGTAAACGATCCTTCCTCTTGTCTGAACGTAGGACGAACAGAGGCGACGGCAAGTGGAGGCCCGTGCAACGAGCGAGTTATCGAGAGTGGCTTTAAAACCCTCGTCTCGTGTACGATAACAGTATGCTTTCGACCTTTTATTCATTTCGATTCCCACAACATCTTAATTTACACATCGGCCCCTCCCTCGTCTTCTCAAGTAAAATAACGCCCTTGTAGCATTTTCGACCGAGGTTCAACTTGTGTTTGGTACAAGAATAGAATTAGAATAAAATTAAAACGGAATGAAATGAAAACTTGTGTTTAATTGAGACGATAGGATAGTCTAACTAAGGAGTTCTTTAATTGATTTATATCACTTTTATTTGTCTAATTTTTTCTAAACAATTTGACTTTAGTGATTTATTTGATTAATTTACAGATGTCGAATCCGGTCCACCCTCTTGAAATATTCAATTTGGTCAATCCACAAAACATGATGGAATGCAATCACAGTTGACAACAGAAGAACTAATGAACTAATGATGGGACCATTCGCCTGATAAATCTTTGTCGATGGAGATAAAGAGCATAAATAAGTTGAGCATTATGTTTGTATTCCCTTACGAGTACATTTACACGACAAATTGAAAAGAACTAAATACAGATCTTGCAACTGATTTATGTTTTTTTCCCCCTCCAAAAGAACTAACACTAAATCAATCAATGCCTGTGCGGCTTTCAGGTCAACATGCTTTAATTTCAGGGCACAGCGAGATTTACTTGCTTCCAGCCTTGGAATATGAATCCCTGAGGGTGATGGTTCTGTTGAACACCAGCTTATTAGGCGAAGAGTCCGGATCAACAGCAAAGTAGCCTGAGAAAGAAAAAAAAAATGTGATATAATTCCAAACGAAACTAAAATGAAACAGGAGTGTTTGCATAAGAACTGAAAACTTCAGCAGTTCACATGGCTATGCTACCGGATTGTGATTGTATCTGACTACTAGTTAAAGCCTCTATTTTTGCCAGGGACATCAAGCATCAAGCCTTTTTTTCATTCAAATCCATGAAAACTTGCGTAAATTGTAAAATGCAAGGATTGACACCCAGACATAATACACAAAGTGCAAAAGATACAACCTATAGGCAGCAGAGCACTGGAGTTTTCATATGCTATCATGTGGAATGGTGTGGAATGCAAACATGAGATGAGTAGAATAGCATAAGGAGATGATCATACCAAGTCTCTCAAACTGGAACTTGTCACCCAACACAGCACTGGCAAGAGAGGGGACGGCATATGCTTCAGGAATGAACTCCTTGGAACATGGATTTAGATCTGCTAACCAATCCTCCAACTCGGCCGGATTCTAAAAGTTCATGAGTAATAGAGAGATGGGCTAATGTATTGCAAAAAAAAAATATTCAAGAAAGCAAGCTCAATTGAATAAGAAAGACTAACCTCTGATAGGAATAATTTCTCAAATAACCTGACCTCCACCTTGATGGGTTCAACACCAGGGGAAGGTTGAGCAACCCAATGAAGAACACCCTACATTCAGTGTAAAGAAACTCAGTCAATTTAAACATCATAATTCAAGTTAAAAATTTCATAAGCCAGTCTAACAACAATCAGAGAACGTTAGTGTAAACCTTTGGCTTTGTTTTTTTTAAAGGATCATACTCAGCATGAATCTCGAGGATAGTGTCATTATCCCCATATATTACTTCTGTGCACTTTATAGGGAATGCATATCTGCAATTTAAAATTCATATCCATTTAGCAAGAGTGCACAGTTCAAATTTTACTTTCCTACAATATAACTTGCCTAAGGAGGACAGATTTGCCAGGTGCAAGCCCATAGTAATCTTTTGAATCCTTGATACGAAAATCTGATTGCTCTATATAAATGATGTTTGTAAAGGGAACCTGTTATGAGAACATCCACTTTAAATGGGTTCTTGAAGAAAGACAAATATGAAGAGGAAGCATAATAGTGCAACGTGAAACTGGAACAAATATGAATTACAAAGTAAATTAATTAATGTGTGATGCTGACTTTCTTCAGAAACACACCCAGGATAAATAATGCTATACCTTGTAGTATGAAGAAGAATCGTCTGATGGAGCATCAGGCCACATCTTTGCATCAAGATCTATAACTGAACCAGCATCAAGATTTGTGATAACGACCTGCGGTAAGGTTCCAACCTAAGAACTAACAATATAGCATACAAAAAAAAAAACTTCTGGCAATGGAACTGAAATACCTTTAGAGGATGTAAAATCACCATAGTCCTTGGTGCAGTTTTGTTGAGTTCTTCTCTAATGTGGTGTTCAAGGCGATCAACACGTATCATACTATTATCACTGTATAGTAAGGTTTAGAGAGTGACTACATGTCAGAAAACAAATAGCTTGTGAACCACAATTTTCCTAGAATTTGCTAGGCCATCAAAAACTTAACTTTTAGTTGATTATCATAGAAATATAGACTAAACTTGCAACAATATTAGTAAAAAATTCAGTGGCTGACAATTGTCCCAGCTGACATCCACTTATAGTTGCTTTGTTAGAAGGTCAGATGCAAATATGCAAGACCAACAACATAAAGCTGCAAATGATGGAATGCTCAGTTGATGAAACTTGAAATGCAGTTAGACACCCATCAAAGGGGATCAGTAAGTTTTCAGTTAACAATCTGACAACCTATGCACAAAGGGAAAAAACTATGACAAAAGGTTGAATAGCAACACAAAAATAACTACGAATGGAATTTGATTTGTATCAAATCAATCAGAATAGACAAGCATATGGATAGAATTAACAGAATAAACTACTTATTAGTATGTACATTCAATTATACAGATGCATAGTGCATGATAACATGCAAACATTAAAATGCAAAATGCAGGGGGAATTTTAGGATCAGTCCGACCTAAGAAATGATTCTAGTGACTATGTGCATAAAGTTTGAAGTTAGAAATCACTATAATATACAAAGATTAAAGAAATTACAAGACAGCTGCAACCTTTCATAACATACCAAATTCATATATATTTCGATACACATGATCTAACATGTAGAAAAAACAATAAATCAAGGAAAAGATTTATGTCTATATGAAAGTTGTCTTGGATTTAAAAATGGAGACAAACAGCAACAACAACCAAACTAATATAGTAAAGAGTCAAAAATTTAAACCTTCTAGTAATTCCAATTCCTCTGATAAAAGAGTTAATTGCTGTTGAAGAGATTCCTCGACGTCGCAACCCAGCTAGTGTCATTAGACGGGGATCATCCCATCCATCTACCCACTTTTCTGTTACCAGTCGGTTTAACTGCAATAAGATGATCCATAGATGGGGAAATTAAATTAATCATAAAATAGATCACATGTGCAAATCATCAAGGACAGTAAAACAACATACCTTCCGTTTGGACATGACAGTATTTGAAATATTTAAACGTGAGTACTCCCATACGTATGGTTGGTAAAGATCTAAAGCAAGCAGCAACCAGTAGTATGAAGGTCGGCGGATCTCAAACTCAAGTGTACAAAGCTACAAAAGAAGAGGAAATTTTCAACATCAAAAGTAGTAAGATATTATAAAAATTGACTGTAGGGCATAGAATAAAGCTAGCCTAAAGAATACAACTTCACTACTTAGACCAGAAGTAAATGGTTACTGTTCAAATTTTTTATACACAATTTAATAATATTCCCAACCTAGTGAGAGGCTTGGAAACAATAATAGAAAGAAACAATGAAAAATCCACATGGAATAAACTGGCGCAATAGAGTACCAATCACATAGACAAATGAATTTACCAGAAAATAGAGCCAATGAGGAAGGCTACTTACTTTGAACTTAAAATGTAGATTTTTAAAGGAAAAATGTTTAATACAATCAGATAAGCTATGACAAGTTGAATATCCAGTATTTTAAATTAAAAATGACCTCTGTACATATTTATTCACATAATCTATAAAAACAGGAAAGAACTGGAAAAATCAATGAATGGCAATTCATTTATGATCTACTAATTACAGATCCAGTAAACCCTGTTGCAGTAAGTCTGAATAGATTGTAGGAGCACTTACTGAATGTGTAACATTTTCCAGTGAATCCACTATGCAATGAGAATAGTCGTAACTAGGATATATACACCACTTGTCACCTGCTTGAGGATGGTGAGCAAACTGTACAGAATTTGCAGATTACAAATCAGGTATTAAAAGTCTCAATATATCAAGTGTTTAAGAGAAAATATCCTACCTTAATACGGTATGCTATCAAATCATACATATTCTTGTTATCACTCTGCATATCTTGCTTCAGCCTGAGTGTAGCTTTGCCCTCCTCAATCAAGCCTCTTCTCATGTCATCAAACAACTTCAATGATTCTGCAATAGGTCTATCCCTCCATGGGCTGTTCATTTTTTTCTCTCTATACTCCTTTACTTCTTCAGGGGTCTGGAGAGAAAAAGAGAGCAAAATTAGCAGTCTTTTGTACATATTTATCTACTCCCTCCACAACAGATTTAACAAGAAATATTATACTCCTTCAGTAACAATATTATACTTCTTCACTAACAAAATTAGCAATCTGCAGACATATTGATGACTTCTACAAACAGAATTGCAACAAATACACAAGATACCTGATGATCAACATATGCTAGGCCTCTGCGTATCAATTCCACTGCTAGATCATACAACTCTTGAAAGTAATCACTTGTGTGGGTAACCTAAAACAAATACTAGTAAGTTCATGCTGAGAAGCATAAGAACAGAAACTAAATACCAACCTTGAAAGGCTGCCAACCCATCCATTGCACTATTTCTTGGATATGGTCTATGTATTCTTTCTTTTCAGCTTCAGGATTTGTATCATCAAACCTGGAAGGCACAGCCGCAAGCAAAACTACCATGGTGAGTTAAGGATCCATGCAAATAAGATCTACATTTAATAGTAGAATAAACAATTCTGGGCACTATTCCAGTGCAGACCTGAATTTGTTCAATTACCACATACAAATAATTAGTATTTATTTACAAACTGATCAAATTTTCACCTGCAAAAAAATAAACAACACCTATACAAGATTGACATAGTGTATACCAGAACAACAATCATTACTTTAAATGCAGAAGCAGCAAAGCAAGATCATATTTAACACCAAGTAAAAATGGAGAAGAGATATATTCTTCTCACCTCAAGTAACATGATCCTCCTCTTTCTTTTGCTAAACCAAAATCAATAAACATTGCCTGAAGATGAATACATAGATGAAAAGTTAAATGCAAAAAGACACCAAACAATACCCTAGTACGCAAAATTGTTCTACCTTAGCATGACCGATATGTAGGTAACCATTAGGTTCTGGAGGGAAGCGAGTGAAAACCTTCCCACCAGTAAACTTAAGATGTTTTTCCAGGTTCTCCTTCGTATTATGAGCTCTCCAGATATCTCCATTGCTGAAAAATATCTCTGTGTGAACCTGAGATATTCCCAAAAAAAAATTAGTGATAGAGATCTTATCATGCTTCCCAAGCAAAATGTAAAAGAAAGAAGTTAAGCTTTGGGGCAGCTCTTTCAACTTCCACCTAAACTACTGTTGATTCTTGAGTTGTTGTCTACTATGGTAAAAAAAGGAAAATCTCACTATGATCTGAAAGAAGCATAGATCATAAATTCTACCCAAAATGCTCAAGTCATAATGCAATACTGGTATTATAGAAGAGATGCCACAGATATGGATCTAGAAAAACACTGACAGAACAGCACATATAAGAAAGGTCCACTACTAACTAGTACTATTCAAATCAGGTAAAAAGGGGACATAGTCATCGCCTTTCAACTAGGAATAAATAAAAAGGAAAAAATATATATTAGTGCAGTGCATGAAAAAGCAAAACTTAAACAATCATGTGTAGATAACAAATTGATCCAAATAAACAGCTAAGCTGAGAAAAATAGAAGTAAATATTGATTCAAGATATTTGATCAGAAGTAATAAATATAATGCTGGCAGCTAATCAAATAAATTGAGGAAGTTACCTTAAAGTTTTCTGCAGGTTCTGGAAATATCGAGTATGGATTCACTTCTTCCTCCACACTTGGAACACATGCAATTGCATCATTTACTTTTTCCTAAAAATGTATGCACATAGCTATGAAAATCCACAAGGGACCACAAATGCAGTTTTTAAGAAGCTATTAACCTTCTTACCACAACTTTAACAGGCTTTTCCTTCTTCTTTTTCTGAGGTTTTTTATCATCATCAGCTGTCCTCTCACCAAGAATCACACAAAGCTTCGCATCAATCAATTCCTGTTAATTTATCAAGTTGGAAGTAAGAAAAGTTACAATGGTAAACACATAGTTTGCTAGTTGCTTGTACACTGTATTGATTACAATACCTTCACGATTTTGGCATCAGCCCATGGGTGACATTTTCTGACTTGCCCACACAGATTGCCAACTGGTTTAAAACAAGAATCAAACAAACATGAAAAATTATAATGTACACAGTAACAATTTGAGAAGATAACTTTCAAAATGAAAAATAAATAAAACTACATGAAATGATAGTGCAAAAAAATATAACAATGGTTTTTTGAAGAGGTGTTAAAATCTAATTGTGCCTCATGCTTAAAGTAGCCTAGTACCAGGACCAGACAAAAGCATATATTGCCACTGACTGTTTGCATTTCAAATTTGTAATGTGCCTAAATCCTGCTGTAGCAAATGCCACAAATTATCCATCTCTCTCAAGACCTTTTGTACACCTAAAAATGCTATAATCCCATGATTCCGTATGTATATACTTCAACTGCAGACGGTGTTTGATGATCCCAAACCTTCCACCTTTTAACTAGGTTTAAATGTCTCACCCAGCAATTTTGACTAATTATAAAGTTGAAACAATTCAAGTTGACGGTGAAAGGTTAAAAGATGATCAAAACCCAAAAGGATTAAAATAATGGGTATTACAAAAATTATACCCTTCCACAGAGATTAATGGTGATAAAAAATATAGGTTTAGCTAATCCAATGGCAATCAAAATAACATTGCTAGATATGCATAATGTAAAAATCAGCACTTCATAACAAAGGATTTTACAACAATCATGTGTTGACATGATTTAATCAGTTTGTATACCTTTCTAAATCATAAAAAAAAAAACAATTGTAGGAGGTCACCACTAGAAGGAAAAAAGAGCTAAGATGGAAAAAGAACAAACCATTGATATGGTAACGCTGTTCTAATATGGCATTCATATTTTCTTCAAGAACAGTATTAACTGATGACTCAATTTCTTCAATTGAAACATCTACTCCTGCAATAATCATACAGCAATTTTAGAAACTGAATTTTCTAATCCCACCAGAAGTTATAACACAGACTAAACCAAGCTAGATATTCATAAAGAAACAGTAGCCAAAATTAACAGTGTGAGAGAAGATAATCTCAAAGTTTTCAGTAATGGAAATACTATGTGCTACCACATCATATTGGAAACGATGATAGCATTTGCTAAATTCTGATAAAAAAATTAAATACAACCAAAAAATAAATTGAGTGCATGGAATTATGGATATGTTGTTTGTGGAATTGTGCCAAAGGGAACTAAAAAAGATGAAAGAACTACTTTATCAACTTTTTAACCTGTCAGTTAGTATGCATATTTTGATAGTTTTGAAAAGAACTAAAGCATCTTAAAATTACCTATGTTTCTAACCCTAGGTTTTCAATTGGCATAAGAATGTTTATTGTGGCAAAAAAAGAACAAATATATCTAAAAAGAATAACTACTCTTTCAGCTCTTTAACTTTAAGTCAAACAAACAACTGAATATCCGTTTAACTCAATCCAAGTGTTTACTTAATAACCTTAATCCATAAGAAAGAGGCAGTTGTCAAGCATGTAAAATTGTAAATCCTGACAAGAAAAATATACAGTGATTCATCTCTCATATCATAATTTGCATCCTAACAAAAGAATTTCAAGAATGTAAGAACTGAGACTATCATTATTAGTCGGGTCGCCATGTAATATCTGAGAAATTAGAAATCTAGACGGTGAGACATTTACACCTTCGAAAGAAACTAGGAGGTGACAGTTAGAAATTAAGTTTGTAGGCATAGAATACCAGGAACAGGCCAAGTGGAAATAAGCACTGAAAAGGAATCTTTACAACACTAACCAACAGAACCTCATTGATCCATATTATATTTAGCAAAACAGCACATCATTAATGGCCATCTGAGCAAGATATCAGGCTCTTTCTAGAAAGATATTAGTAAGACATTGCTAACAAAAATGTTCATTTTATAATATTAAGGTTGACAAAGATTTCAGTTTAATATACCTTCTAAAAATTCGACAGTAGGAATCCCTTTCTAAACCAATAAAAAGCAAAATAGGAAAAAAGAAAAATATGTGATAAAGATGTGGAAACTATTAGATTGGCATTCACATTTAATAGGCAAGATTAGCTTTTGTATAATGCTAAATTCAAAGCGGAGAGGGGTTGAAACATAAAACCATTTGATTAGATGACCTGAGTTAGGTATCGAGCCAGAAAGAGGATGAAGCATACAACAAAATTAACTTTTTCCACTTTCAGTTGCAGATAGCCAGATATTATCAAACAAGCCAGCTTTATGTTGAACTCTTTTAAGATTGTCTAAATGTAGAATATCAACCTACCTTTGGCAGCTTCTCAAGACTTTAGACAACACCACAATAGACATCATTAGAGGTACTAACAATATTAACAATCTTACCTACACCACAAGCTTCTTCAAATTCATTCAAATTGAAGGTTTCAGGTCCGACAGTGCCTAGAAATGCTAAAGCTGCATCTAGCTGAGCCTGGTTCTTAATCTGGGGGAAAAATTAAAAAATGATCTCTCTCTCATATGAGTGCGCTGTTTGCTCAAATAATTACAATGAATCAACTTAAGTTATCAAAATTTGCCTTCCATGATCATCAAAATATCAAGTATATCCCGCCTTTCAACCCATAATTCACACTAGAGAATCAGCTACCAGGCGAGAGAGCTAAAGAGCATTACCTTTGACGAAACTATATAATGGATAAGGCTAGGCCGATGAATTAGTGCGTTAGCTGGGTACTTCGTCGCAACCTATCTCGCGCACCAACACAGACCAAAATACAGTCAACAGATGCTCTACAGCTGCTGAAACACTCCCCAGAATTAACATGAGAAGCAATACCATGTAAAGAAGGTTTCCGATTGTCTTGCTACATCCATCAACACCGGCCTGCAATGAAGTGCACAAAATTGGTAAGTCACTCAATTACGAAACTTCTCAACGGACAAAATACGGAATAAATTCGAACAATCATGATTAAACAACTGCATGCAGCAGAACACAATTGTGGAAATCGAGAATAAATCACCTCCTTGATCACGGCGGTAAGATTCGCGGTGACCTTTTGGTTGACGAGAACATTCTCCGCCGTCCGCTTATCCAATCCGATAGATAGGAACAGGTCGAGGGTATTTGCCTCACCGTCCTCTGTACCCATCTTTGCGGAGAGTGCAAGAGAGGGGGGAGCGGACGACGGTCGACGGCAAGATGACTGCGAGTGCGGCGGCGACGAGAGGAAGACTCAGATGGAGGTTAAAAGATTAGGGCAACTATTAATACTTTTTTAACCGAGAATTCCATTTTGTCAAAAGACACTCCAACGATTCCAAAATCCCAACTTAACCATCATAATTTTCGATTTTCTAGTTCAAGTCCCACCCACAGACCCACTTGGGCTCGTGATGCGTTTGGATTGGTGCGTAAATTGAAAAAAAAAATTTAAAATTAAAATAAAAAATTTAATAAAAGTGTGGGCTTAATTGGTCCTCGATTGAAAAAAAAATTAATTTAAATTTAAAATGAAAATTTTAATATACTTGTAAATGGATCCATCTGCACTACTTCTCACTCATTGAATTTTGCATTAAGGTTGAACTAAATTTATTTAGATAATATTACATGGGAATAAATTATTAGAAATGTGAATGTGATAAATTTCTAATCAATAAAAAATCCAAAATATAATATAATTTTTAATATTTTTTAAGATATGGTGCGTAACAATTTATTTTAAAAAATTAACATCACTTTCAGATTTTATGTTAAAGTCTACCATTTGTATTTTTATTAAAAATTTACTAATTTGCATTGACATTACATTCATATTCAATAATATTACACCAATTCAAGTCAAATTTATCCACCTAGATTGTCTAAAGTTAGAGAAGTAAAAATAATAATATTAATAATTCTATTAATTTTATGTTATATGAAATTTTAGCAACTTATATTATTTGATTTTATTTTTCTTTTGCCATGTTAATTAAAACTCCACAGCTTTATTATTATGGTTTAGTACTAACTATCAAAATCTTATCCGCATTACTTGGATGAAAGGTTTTTAAGGGATTTAAAGTAAATGATACAACTGTTGATTTAGGTCGGCCCGTTGGATTAGTCCGTCCCCGTCCACGGGTTGATAATTTTTTTTTAAAAATAAAAATTTAATGGATTAATGACTTTGATCTAAACTACAATCTAAATATTAGTCCATAATTTTTAAGCATTTTATTGAACTTTATTTTTAAAAAATAGAAGATATAAAAATTTTACGTTTTTTTTATTTGTTTGTTTGTTTGTTGTTGTGGGCCCTATTTTGTTTACTTTGACTTGTCCGGAGAAGTAAACGATTAAATATTTTAATTGATATTTTTATTTGTAATTTGTGATGGAAGGAGCCTCGAGAAGTGATGTGAGCAAACTTGGTCCTCACGCCAAGGATGGGAAAGTAGTATTTTGACTATTTCGTGGGTTTCCGTGCACGAGTGCGTGGACACCAAGCAAGCTTGGGATTTGCAAGCAAGTCTCAGGGGGGGTAAGTTGGAATTTTTAAAAGAAAGTACACTTTTTTATTATAGGTGGAAGATAATAATAGAATCTGCAAGTTCTCCTGGAAAAGTTTACTTCAGCCTTCAAAATCCTGGTATTTTCAAAATACCCATCATTTTTAGAACATATTTTTGACGTTTAAATTTTCAAAGATAATTAAAAAGCTAGACGACTGCATTTAGGTGTCCAAATTGCATGAACACAAGGGAAACTAGAGTTGAACAAAATAGAAGTTTTCCTCTTTAAGATGTCAATGAGTTGAACTCGAGTTGAGAGCCGAAACGCAGGGTATAAAGTGGATTACGAAAGAACAGATTTGCTGAAAAAAAGTTCGAATCCTAACGAAGTCAAGAAATACTCTCATAGATAATCGTGGAACCGATTGTATGAGATACCTCCTCATACAGATCTCACAAATGGTAGAAGAATTGAACTCGAGTTGAGAGCCGAAGCCTTTTATTGGGCTTGCATTTGCCATATGTGGTCGTCAGCCTGGGCCGTGCGGCCCAGTTGACTTCCCTGTGGCCCTATCTCCTCTTCAACGGGAAGTGACGAGGCCAACTTACGAAAAGTTTGTTGAGGCTTCGCCGTCACCGGCGTTCGACGTCCTGCGGCAGGATTGGCCGGCTGGGATGCTACATCTCTGGGCGAAGTGATTCTGCAATCGTACACTCTACAGAACTGTGTGACGATGGCGTTGATCACCTGAGCTTCATTGGCCGAGGTCATGGGTCTCAACGGTCGGCGTTGATCCATCCGATCCCGTTCCACGTGGGGAGCGTGAAGCGGCTAGGAATGCATACTCGGGGTCCTAATCGCACGAATAGATCGCCGTCAACACCGATTCGATTCGTCTCCTGGGCACCAACTAACCCTAGTTTTGATCGATGCGCTGCCGGCGGCTTCCTTCTTCAATGTTGCCGAATCTGCTGTGATTCGGTATTTCGGTGGACGATGTTTTGGCGCATGTTTGGATACGTGTGGCGTCGTGGAGAGAGAGCACCCGCACCGCGTCTCTATTTGTCTGCTCAGCTTCTTCTCCCTGGGTTGACGATGGTGCTGTTGCTTTTCCCTGAATTTCGATCTTATCGAAGCTTCTTCCTTTGCCCGGTTGGGAGTAACAGAAGCTTGTTGCCAGGTCAGTTACATTGTTCGTGTTCAAATCTATTATAATTATTTTCGTGTCTCTGTTTCATTATGCATATGCTTTGATTTTGGTGAATATTGGAGCTCCTCTGCTATTGTTTAGATTGTTTCCCCTCAAATTCTCTGTGCCCATGCTGCGGTACCTGTTCATCAAGTATGGATACCATTAATCTTCACCCAAGGCCTCCCAGCCCAATGCATTGTTGGTCATAAGGTGGACATACAAATCTCATTCTCTGCTATGTTTTAGAGCCTCCCTTGTTGCCTTCCCCTCCCTACACCTCTCCTTATGCTTCACCTAGAACTAGAGGTGTCCCTGCACCATCATCTGCTCACAATTTCTTGATGTAAGGTTGTCCAAATAATCCTTCTAGACTTGCCACGACCTAGTTGGTCCCAAATAACTGGTCGTTAAGCTCCAGAACTAGCAGTTGAAGACCTTTGCTAATTGTTAATGCAACTCCCCTCTTAGTTAAGAGCCAATATAAGATGAATACGAGTTCTGTAAGTTGATCCTCAAACCTTAATCTGAGGCCCTCGCACTGTTTTCAAGTATACTAGCTTTTAAAAATGGATAGTATCATCAGGTTAAATAGTTGATTTATTTATTATGGTTGAGATGATGATAACAACTTTGGAAACTTTTCAGGGTTCTAAATTGAGTGTTGGTGTCAGTATTATCTTTGAATCTTGTGTGACTTTTTTTGAGGCCATCTAAAATCATGGAAAGCTTGATTGTCTCTTGATCAATATATATTCCATTACATTGTTGACCAAAAGCAGTTAATGAGTTTGTAATCAATACTATAATACGAAAAAACTTAGTATTCCTACAAGAACTAAACGAGAATAATAATCTCAAGCACTTGTTCACTTGTAGACGAGCAACCAGAGAACTATGATTGTCTTATTAATATGTATAAAAATAAATTAATTTAGAGCAAAGTAACCATGAGTCTCACAATGCAACTAAAAAGGAATCAATAGTGTTTAGCACACAAGGCTTACATTTACTAATAGAGATATCTAACTTATAAAACCAAAAAAATTTGAAATTTCAATGGCACCTAGCTAATGCCTTATTGATTAGCTAGCTAATTGATGTTCTATTATTTTGAAAGAATTTCATAAATCCAAAAATACTTTTTTTTTCCATCCTCATCTATTTTTTCCATTGGATTTTTTTGTCTACCAAACATTTTCTAAGAAATAGAAGCACAATTCCATATTATTGACAACAAAAAAAAGATACATTCATAAATAGTTGAGGTTGGCTCAACCCAAATCTCATATTAAGAATCATGGAGGATAATTGGTTTACTAACCTATATGGATTTTATTGTCCAATATTAGTTTGGACGCTAACAATTCTTCTGCTCTTACGATCATTCGAGATTTATATCTCAAGATGCTACTACCTTGTAAATATATATCCTAACATACATCTCGAATTTAGATAACTAATGCCTCATCATTTGAGGATCTAAAGCAAACAACCCATCTATCAAATGAAGATTGTTATGCCTATTAGTCTCCTAGTTAGGAAGAAAGAAACATTCCACAACATTTTCTCCTTCCATGTTCATCTTTTGCTAGAAGAAGAAACACACTAACCACTCTTGCTGGTTGAAGTCATCTACTTAATAACTACCAATAATTCACTAAGAATCCATATCTCCAAGTTTGCACAGTTTGGACTAGTTGGAGTTTGGCATTTTTCGCTATCATGCAAGAATCATGTCTGTGTGGTTCATCAAAATTGGTTAACAAAAGAAGACATCAAGTACAACGTAACTCAATGAAAGCCATTCATAATCTCTAAAGAAGTAATATTTTCACGTGTTCATTTGCAAACATAACTTGGTGGCTGACTCTTAATATGTTGAGTTATGGACTAAAATCTTTTGAAAAGTAAAAGCTTGTAGATGCACTAAACAAATGCCAATTAATGGTTTCCAATCTTGATTAATATTGTCATGGTTTGCTTCTTTACTGCTAGATATTATGGGAGAGCTTTCAGTCGGTTAATGTTAAATGTATGAGAAGAGATCAATATATAATGTTGCACTCTGAGTTAGGTCATGGACTCACAAGTGGTTTTCCTTTTTTTCTTTATTTTTTAAAGTTGTCATAAGGGTTGTTTGATCCAATGAAGTTGTCATTCCATATAAGGAAATTCTTGAAAGAGTGATATAACTCACTAATTTAGAAAAGATAAGGACTTCTCACAACTAATCTTTTTGAATAAAGATCCACTTCGCTCACTCATTTTCATGTCATCTAGAAGATGCTATTCTTGTGAGAACTCAACACATTTTTAAGGTATATACATAAATTAACTTGAGAACTCCACATATTAAAAAATTTCCCTACTAACATACGTTAAGCTGGGGATTTCATCTCTGTAGCTGAATTGTAGTTAAGCGTCCAAATATATATTTTGTCGATAGACATATATATATAGTGTATTGAACAAACAAAAATTATGAACAGAATTGTGTTGTATCAAGAAAATAAGTGTCTGATATAGTACATGCATGATATTACTGAATTCTGAGTTAATTGATATTGCTGGAGTACATTTCCCACCATTACTGACATAAACTATTTAGCTGTCTTCTAGTTACTGAACATTTCCAACTATTTTCATTCCCTCGGCAAGTTATGAAGGTATACTATACGTCTTGCAATGATCTTATGCCTGAAGGACATTACATATTATACTTTTCATTATTATACTTATGGTAGGCATGATATTTATAATTGCCAACATCAAATTGAAATTACTTTATATGTATGTAATCCAAATACTCCATATCAAATTTCTTTCTTGTCGATTAATTAGCATAGGCAATACATGCACACACACATGTACATCTACTTACAAATTACAAGAATTTCAAGAATTACATATATATAACACATGCACACACACACGTGCGTGGTTTATATTTTTTACAATTTACAGTTGTTAATAAGTGGTCATAAAGTCCATTTAATTCAAGAGGAATCTTCTCCTAAGTGACAGCCACCGAACTTTGAAAGATATTTCAGTGAGTCTATATGTAAGTTACTAAGTGTGAACTCTCTCTTCCATTCTTTTATATACTGCCGTAAAACTAATTTTAGAGTATTATTTTGTATTTGCTAGTATCAGCAGTATCCTTAATTGGAGATAGAGTGAGAGCCTAAAATTTCAAATTAGATAATAAACCCTATATATATCTCTATTCTGATCAGCATGCATATATCTATTTCTACCTCTCTTTCTCCTCAACCTTAAATTGTCATGGTGGAGGAATCCATCGTCATGGACAAGAGACTAGGCAGCAGCCAGGAGGCGGAGGTGCGGAAGGGCCCATGGACCATGGAGGAAGACCTCATCCTCATCAACTACATCTCCAACTATGGCGAGGGCGTCTGGAACAACATCGCTCGCTCTGCCGGTAATATTGCTCATGTATTGCAACTTTGGTTCCTGGTTTCCATTGGAGCTCTGCGTGTGCGTGTGTGCAGGGTTGAAGAGGACAGGGAAGAGCTGCAGGCTGAGGTGGCTGAACTACCTCCGCCCGGACGTTAGGCGGGGGAACATCACGCCGGAGGAGCAGCAGCTGATCATGGAGCTCCACGCGCGGTGGGGGAACAGGTGAGCGAGAAGAGGTAGCAAGCTAGCTAGGGTTTTGAGTACTGCATCATCTTCTTCTGCAAAAGGAGGACAAGGAGGAGAGAGGGAGGTTAACTTAGAGTATGTGCATGGAGTTGGAGATAGCCAATTAAATACATGACGTGCATGGAGTCGATTGGGTGGTATTAATGGGAGGAGATGTGTGGCCAGAAATCTCCGGCGGCGGCATCCGGCGCAGGAGAGCCACAAATTCGGTAGCCAGGGTTTGGGAAGATGGGTATGAAATGGGTGGCCGAAGTTTTTTCCCACAAAATTAATTAATTGGTCCATATATTAGTCTCGGATCTAGGAGATTGAGCACGTGGACGCATGCCTAAATTTTGCTTCTCACAGATTTAGGTCACTCGATGTCTCACTGGTCGATGATTGATTTTTCTTCACCTTGTTCAGTTTTTTTTTACTAGTTTCAATGTCTCAATGAAATGACAAATTGCAATGTTCTAAGAATGCATATTATTCAAAAATCTTATTGCTTTTTATTATAATTAATATTCGTTGTTTTTTGCAAAATTGTGAGGTGGTCAAAAATTGCGAGGCAGCTGCCGGGACGAACAGACAACGAGATCAAGAACTTCTGGCGGACTCGAGTGCAAAAGAAGCTCAAACAATGCGAGTCCTTGATGCACCTCAAGAACAACCAGGTGCTTATTGACGACACGAGCACTAGTGCGGTTCAAGTCGACACCGCCGGCAATGTCGGTAGCGGAGTTCATCAGGTTTGCGACGACAACATCATCGGTGGTGATCTCCACCACGCCGACGATGTGATCTCCGAAGGTTTCTCCGCCGAGTCTAGCGACAACTTTTGGTCCGTGGAGGATTTCTGGTTCCTAAATTAGATTTTAAGATAATAATAATGTACTGGTTAATCCTTGATTAGAGATCGAATTATCGATCATATATAAATTAAACACGAAGTGGTACACGACCACTGCCACAAAATACACTTGCTGTTTGTTTTATTTGTCTTATATTTTAAATAAAAAAAGGGACACATTTGCCAAATTAAAAAAAGTAAAATCCATCCCTAATCTATATACGAGTAATGATTCATAGTATGAAAAATGTCAGCATGAATACAGCATGACACTCACATTAATTCCCTAATTCAATTTATTAATTGTTTTGTTACATTATAAATTTAGTTTTATTAATATATTAGATCGATATTCATTCTTGGAACACTAAATATGTCGATGGCCAAAAGTGCTTTTAAAAATGAATATGCAACAATTTTTCCATGGACGTTTAAAAATTTGTAGAAAATCATCATAAGGATATTTGGGTGCATTGCATTTATCTTTATCTTTAGTATGATTTGTTTTTCAAACACAAAATCACCAAATAATTCTCTTGAATTCGATCGAATTGATTATATATAATTAAGTTAGATGATGAAGGAGACAATGCACGTGAAGTTGTGCATAAGGAATCAAGTAATGAATTAATGTTGCAGCACCAACACCAATTCCAATTCCCACTGTGATTGGAGCCAATACCGAACCGAACCACTGGAAGCAAACCCGAATCCAGCTTTACGGACACTTCCATTTCGGTGCATAAAGCCGAGGCGAGCCTAACAATTAGGTAAGCCATTAATTGCCGACCGCTGCCTAATGCAGCACGTGCCAAATCTATCTCCCTATTTGTAGATCCTCCCGCCATTTCCCTTGATCAATCTCCATCGCAATTTTGATTCGGTGGGAAGTGAAAGAAGCTCGCGGGGCCACGTGTTGGAGGGCGGCAGGTGGCGGATATGGGCAGTTGAGGTAGGGTTGGGCAGTGTTTTTTGAGTAAATGAAGTGTCATGGTTTAAGTTGATGGTGAGGTGGCCGTGGCTTTAAGAGGACAAAGGGAGTGTTGATAAAGGCCACGTTTTGTTAGCTTAAAGGGAAATGGAAAAGCGAAGGCGAAAGCGGGAGAGAGAGAGAGAGATCATTCCCATTCCCATTCGCATGCGTGCTTGAATTGCTTTTGAAAAGATGCAACATGATGGACGTAGCATCGTTGAAAAATTATAAATAATTAATGTTAATATATTAAGTGTATGGTATATATTTTATATTCTATCAAAAAATAATCAAATAAAATTAATTATTGGGCATGTAGGTTGTCGTGCAGATATAATAGATTAAGGAAACATTCTCTTTATATAAATACAGATATATCATAATTTGCATGATTCACCCGTAGCATGATAAAGCATAGCCATAGGCATACAAAATATGATTCACCGTAGCATGATAATAATTAATCTAATTGAAATTTATCAGTTAAATAGTGATGTGCCCCAGGTAAATCCCTTCGGAGCCGTCGCTCTCTTTGCACGGGTCAATGTTTTCTCAGGCTCTACTTATTCTACCTTTCTCCAACCACGACCTCCGACGGCGGCAATCATCCCGTACTTAATCGGGCTTCAATTGATTTCTTTTCTCAGTCCGATTTTAAAGGGGACGTGTGATGGTATCCGATATCAGTTCTCGAGCACTTGGACCTCACTTTTTGACTCATCAATTTTAGTTTTCCCAAGTACTCTCGATTTGTCACTTAGCTTTCATCTAATAACGTCACATTCTGACTTAGGAAAGTCACTCGGGCCCGAGCACTCGGTGTTCGTACAACAACATTCCATTTGGTCTCGGGAAGGTCGTTCGGAAGCTGAACTCCCAAGCACTTGTTTGTCCGATGACATCCCATTCGAAGTTGGAAACGCCACTTGGGACTGCTCTCCCAAGCGCTCAATGTTCATTTAGTAACATCCCATTCAGGTTCAAGAAGGTCGTTCGAAATCCACTCTCCTATTTGGAGTCAGGAATGCCGCTCGGGAGTGTGCTCCTGAGCACTCGGTTAGAGTTGTCAAACTGGTCAATCCATGATGGAACTCGTCAACCTGTTAAACATCGATCATATGGTAGGACGGAGTGGATTGAAAAATCTTCAACTCAATCCAATCTAAGACAGATTGCGAGTTAAGCGGGCTAACCCACGGGTCTATCAAAAAATATACATATTAAAATTTAAAGTTTAGATTGTAGTTTAAACGGATCAAGTTGAAAATTTTATTGGATGCAATTTAGATGACCATTAGTTTTATACTTTAAATTCAAATTTAAAAAATTAAATTTAGACAAGTTGTAAGCCTAGGTGAGTCGATTCACCTGAATCCACTTTAAAATACATTGATAAAATTTTAACCCATTTAAATTATTTACGGGATCCGCTTAAATTATCTGGCAAGATAGGTCAACCCGATGGATCCAACTCAAATTGACAGTTCTACACTCAGTCTTCATCCAACAACGTCTCATTCGGATTCGGAGACCCAAAAATTTGATAATTGGATACTCAATCAATCTAATACTCGATTATAATTAACCTCTGACAACCTGACATAAGACGAAACTTAGCTAATGCCCCAACAATGTAAGGTAAACGGTTTAATGGTTGTTGCCCTTAGTGCCCTAACCACTCTTCATGCGGGCATCTGGTGAATTAAGTGGAGATTCCCTTACCTAACACAAGGCAACATCTGGACAATGCCCCAACAATATTAGGTAGATGGTCTAACGACCATTACTTTTGGCACCCTAACCACCCTTCTTGCAGTCAATTAATGGATTATATTTAAATTTCCTTCCGTCGACTATAAAAAGATTGACAAAGGTAAGCAAAAGATAGGATGATTGTCTTATCACACGCAGAAGCAAGTCTTATCCACCAATAATCTCTATTGTGCATTTCTTCTCTTTGTTTTCTGTGAGTTTCTGTCTTTTAATCCAGTGCTGACTTGACCATTAGAGAAGTCGTGCCGACAATGCCAATCCCCCATTGACGTGCTTTGACTCATAGACTAGTGAGAGCAATTCACATCGAGGATGATCGAAGTTTTCACCCTGAACAAAAAATAAATAGAAGAGGAGGAGCTTGAGTGGACTCAATCCCTGGGGGTAATCGGTCCGGCGGGCTCGACCACCAGGGTAAATCGAAGCGCATACGGCGGCCAAAGTCAGTCTCATGGACTCAATCCCTGGGGGTGATCGGCGGTTCGAAGGTTTCCACCGTAGCACTTGCGATAACATCAATCACTGGCCCGTGCAAATTGCCCTTCACCACCATGTTCGTGGCTGGCAATCTAGATACCCAACATCCTTTGATTGGTTGAAAGAAAATTCTTCAAATACGCCGTAGCTAAGGATCGAACCGCAGGTCTCTGGATCACAATCTGGATATCGTACCGTTGTACCATTGCCTCGCGAACAAAATATACTAAAATTTAAAATTTACTAAAATTTTTCACCCTGAAGTGGATGAAAAAGGACACCATCAAAACAAATAGTATTTATTCATTGGCTGGGCTGACTTGCTTGAGTGGGCTTAGAGAAACGATCATGCTAATTAGATCTATTAGGTTGAACAGACCCGCTCAATTGGACAAGATTTTCATTTAGAAACTAGAAGGAAAACAAATAAGTAGATGGTTCATGGATTGGATCATGCTAATAGATAGTGATTCTATATTGATTAAACTCAATGATTATTTATAATTATTAAGAATTATGAGTCAATATAACTTAACTTCAAAATCACACAACTTTTAATGTGGGACTAAACTCCCGTACATATCAGGAGTCTTTTTCCATCTATTTTTCCATTCAATTCTCCAACATGAACTATGTGAATCAGTTCGATCCATCATTATAGGTAGGCTAAGTATACACGAAGGAATTAAACGCACTTGAGTAAACCAAACGAAATTACAGAGCAGAGCCCCTATGTTATTGATCATTTGCAATCGATAGGTCATGCTGTAACCAAGGACAATCAAGATTTAGCTCTAGATTTGTGAAGAATAGAACATTAATTGTCACTCGAGATGATGATCAGTCAATAGCTAGCTTGAGAAATACACCTACCAATTAAACAAATACCCCAACAGAGAGAATCGCAGGGACGAAGAACTTTATATTTGAAATAAGCATTATAAAATTTCCAAGAACGAGGCTCAAGATCAGTTTCCAAGAACGAGGAGCTCTGTTGTTTGCAGTATGTATAAAACAACAGACAGTAATATTACGATCGACTAACGTAGATCTCTTTGCGTGTGATTGTTTCCGATGTCAATAAGAACTCTGCTTCAATTCTAAGTAGTATTAATTTCAGTTTGCATTATTAAGGCAGTAATATGCATGCATTTCAAGAAGTACTCGAGTTAAAGGTCTGATCTATGCATTCAAGAAGAAACTGACAGAGAATCCTGGTTCAGAAGAAAGAAGGAACACATCTTCGAACCATATACGTCAATGCTGATAATCAGAACACCTTCAGATTTGCCAACACTTGAAACGGAGGCTTATTTCCATATACGTCGTCGTAATTAAGGATGCTAACTGAACACTCTAAATATTTACTCTGAAGCAATGGTGCGAAGGGGTCGCAAGAATTACAACGACCGGTACTGCACATGAATGTGCACAGGCCAGTAACACACCTTCGACCTTGCAGGTCGGTATATATATATCAGCACAGATCGCGGTCGGACAGTATCCGATTACTCGCCGGTTTTCCGTTCTGCAAGCAGGCGATCGGAGGAACGGTTGGGGTGTACGACTCCCCAAAGGTCTGCCAGCAGAAGGGTTCGTACATGTGGTAATGTTCTTGCAGAGGTCGAAGCTCAACTTGGTTTAAGGTGATATCCGAGCAGGGAGAGGCATCGCTGCAAGCCAAGTGCACTGGCTTCACCGTGTAAGTCCCCTTTTATGTTCTCATACGCAACGCCTGAGAGGGCCACTGCTGATGTCTGGTTCCTGCACGAGCTCCGGTCGCAGTAGAATTGGTCGATCACGATCGGAGTTTGGACCTCCGAGACTCTTATGTTCGAGAATCTTATGCTCTCGGCTGCCCCTGATCCACCCTGTACGCGAATTGAATAAACAAGATCGTCGTTGCTGTTTAATTTAGTTCTGTGTGTACGTACGTACCTGCCAGGTTTTGATTCTGACGCCGGTCATGGTGCCGTGAAAACTGACGTCCCTCACGGTGATGTTAGAAACGCAGGCTTTGCTGTTGTCTCTTCCGAGCCCGCCGACGCTGATGCCATGGCCAGGTCCACAGTTTACGCTGTGGATATCGATGTTCGAGCACCCTGTTTGTATGGACACGCAGTCGTCGCCTGTGTGTTTGCGTACAAGTTTCAGTAAACTTTTTCCTTTTGGATCATCGATCATCACAGTAAAGGATGGATGGTGCAGCATGTGTACCACAGCTCACGTTGGCATGATGGATCATGACATCTCTCGAGTTCTGCAGATGGATCCCATCGGTGTTGAGGCTGCTGCCTGGCGAAGCGACTGTGATGCTGTGCACCTGAACAGCTTCGCAGTTGTCGAACTTGAGATGGCATTGCTGGCTGTTCTGGATCGTGATGCCAGTCACCGTCACATTGTAGCTACCGTAGAATCTCAGGGCCTGCAGCAAAGCAGAGCAGAATTAATGTAGCTTTGCTTTGTGGATCGGAAATCGGAATGAATGCGACCAGGCGAGCGAGAGATCTCACAGTCGGCTTAATCTGTGGCAGCTGGTTCGAGCTGATCAGTTCATCATCTATCTGTCAAAGATGAGCAAGCAGTCTTTTAATTTTGAGCTGATGAATTCCACTAGATATATATGTGTGGAAAACAATGCAGACTTACTGAATTCCACCATGCACTTCCTCGCCCTTCAATTACGCCACTGCCTCGAATTGTTATGCCTTTCAGTTTTGTGAACTCGATCCACCACAGCAGTCCGGAACCCCAGTACTTGGCATTAGTTGGAGCGATGATCATACCATCCAACTGCAGATTTCAGAGAGAGAGATTGATAATTTTTAAAAATGTTATTATTATTTCGGTTAAATTGATTTGTTATGTAAATTTTACCTGGAAAACAATGTCGGGCTGACAGTAAGGCCCAGAGAAGGAGATGGGACCCACAAGGAACTCAAACTCTGGCGGAACCGCCATGACTGAGCTAGCCACCTTGCAAGCAGCAGCCCATGCAGCCTCGAAAGCCTGAACTCTAATTAAGCTTTCAAGTTTTCCATCATTTTCTCCGAGTGTTTGAGAATTAATTCATACAAATTACGAAGGAGAAAATTAAATGGAGGAAAAAAAAAAACAAGGAGGAGCAACTACTTCTTCGAGTTTCAGAATTTCATGGAAAACAGAGCATGCAACGCCAACCTTCGTGTCATCCGCGACGCCATCTCCCTTCGCTCCGAAGTCCAGCACGTCGAAGACGGCGGCACTCTTCGGTGCCGCTGGAGGCAGCGCCGGAGAGCCTGCGTTATGGCTTGGGCTTGGACTCGGCGCCGGAGGATGACGACTCAGGTGACCACTTCCTCCTTTTCCGCCGCCGCCATGCCCGTGTCGGCCGCCATTCTTCTCCTTCCCCTTTTTCCTAACCACCATGGACGAAGAAGTCTTCTTCTGCCTCCAATGCCTTTTCCCTTCGCAGCCATCAAAATTTGAGCACGCCGAGAGCAGGACGAGGACGAGGAAAAGGAGCATCCCAAAGCTGCTCATCCTAACCACACTCGCTGAGCGAGTTGGGACTTAGAGGTTTAAATAGCAGAGATCATATATCTAGATAATTAGTAAAGGAATTTAAAAGGTCGTCTTCACTCTCCCTTCTCTCCATTAGTTTTAAGGCTGTGGATGGTACGTGGACGGTAGCTCGAAGGGAGCAAATGCCAAGGCCTTTGGCTCTCAACACGTGAACGAGCCTAATGGACGAGGGGAACAGACAGCGAGCTTAGCAGCTCCTCTTCGATCTTCACATGCAGCTCGGTCACGGGCTTCAAGAGCTAGCGCTAGCTGCGTTGTCCACTCCGACTGCCGGATAAAGAGGAGGAACAAAACAAAACCAAATGGCCCCCTTCTTCTCTCCCTACAATCAATGCTCCTTTACTTCCTCCCAGAGTTTTGCTGAATTTACGAGGATGAAAAGTAGATATAAAGTTTTATCATTGTGCAAATCTTTTGTATCATTTCTGATGATTTTGGACCTTTTTAGATAGAGATACGATTGCTGCTGGTGGTAGATGAATTCTTGTTGGATGGTTTATCAGTAACAAATTTCAGCGACAAATCAAACATAACAGACAGAACACACCTAATTATAGGGTCATTAGATTCCTTCATCTTCTGTGGTCCTTTTGGTGAATTATCAAATGGTGCCAAATCTTGGAGAAGATGAAGTTTCTCATCTGCTTGAATCCTCTCTCAATTACTTTTCTATGTTGTGCTGGGATATTCTTGCTTGCATGCCACACTCTCTTGTTTGTTTCATCTGTCGACCATTTGTGCTCGAGTTGCACGTATCTTTTCCCAGCAACTTGAATCATGCAAGCTGGAAATCAACACTAGCACGGACTGATCACAATCCATCATAGCTCTCAGTAACTTGAATGAGTACAGGTGAAACTTTTCCTCTTTCATTTTACCCTCAAGAACACAAAAGATACGACTCTTCAAGTACAGTTCTGTTCTTCTAGTCTGATTGCACTATTGCTGCCACAACCCAATTCTTCAAGAAAAATTTACAAGCATTCACTGCCTTAGTTTTTGAGGGCACCCACCCTCTCAGAGAAAACAAAAGTTGGGCCCAGAGGGCAGAAATTCTAGCTAGCTATTCTCACTGAATGGTCAGCATGCATGGCAATTCCTTCAAGGAATCGAGATACTCAGTAGGTTGTTTTTGTTCTTTATGACGAGATAGCAACTGCATATTTGCATGACAATTGACAAGGAATAATTAAGCAGCATTGTTAAATCTCAGAGTTTCTTACGGTTCACTCAATGCATTGTTAAGCCATCTATATATGGTTCGTTGATGGGAAGTGGAAGGAGCAAATCAAGAATTTGTCTTGTATGATATGATCAGTACCTGGTTTAGACTTTAGAAAAAGGCTATAAATTATATTGATATTCATCATGCAAATTTGTTTGTTTTGTTTTGTTTTAACAATTATTTTAACATTTCTTCCACGACTTCCCCTCCTTGGGTTTTTGTGTGGATTGGAAGTCTGCCACAGAAGACGTCGGCTAGCGTTGGCTGTAGGGCTCGTGATTTCTGGTAGTCTCGTGAACCCCATGATATCATGCATTAATCAATCTCTCTCACTGTCTGCCTGTTGTTTCTTTATTATTTTATATATCTCTCTTACTTATCATGCATGTCTCCTTCCAATAATACTATATGTATTTTTAATTAATGTTTTTGCCTTTTACACCGGGGGTGTGCGATGTGCAGTCTTTAATTTGCTTGCTCTCAATAGGAGTGGTAGCAGGGACTGCATCTGGTTCGCTGGATTTGGCGTCCCCAGTGTTTTGTGTTGGAGAGTACGGACGGGCTGGCTGCCAGGTCAAGCAGGGAATTGGAAAGCAAGAGGGGCATGGCAGAAAAACAGGCTGCGCACTTGTCTCTGTGGCCGTGCAAGCATGATGATGGTTTTCTTTTCAATTGCTTCGTGGATTATGTGAACGTGATTTCAATTGATTTTTGATGATGAGTGAGTTTTGGATGGATGATCAAATTCACCAGTACAGTGTGTTCACGTCTGCTATCTTTTGTTAACAAGTAGTCGTCATCGTATTTATATGTGGGAGTACTATTTGTACTTGGCTTCGCTTTCTGCACGTCAGCGCATCAATGCTTGGCTCCTTGTGCGATACGGTGGGCGCTCTGCATACCGCGGCCATAAAGTTAAACAGTATGTTTAAATTCTTATTTGGACAAAAACTAAAAAAGATGTCATTACTATTTTTTTTTCAAATTTTAATTTTTTTTAATGAAACCTGTTTTATGAGAGCTTGCAATTTGATACATATAAGCATTGGAGTCTATTGAATTGAGTGGTTTGTTGAATTGTCCATATCATTGTTATCAAATTGAATAAAAATTCCCTGCACTCTCAAGGAATGAACAAATTCATTGTTATCAAATTGAACAAACCAAATTCCGCTTCTTTGTAGTTTACATTTCAGATGAAAACTCCAACAACATCAAATCGACTTGTGTAGAAAGAGACGAACAACCAATAGCATATTAAATGCGTACCTATTTTATTGTGGAACAGGTATTCAAGTCGTTTATTGCTCAACGTCTTCAATTTAAATGTCACGATATTGAGGATCTTGCTCGGCGAGGAAATTCTTCAGGGTATTTCGAAGCAATATGAATGAAAGAGAAGTATGCTGTTCGACACACGGACAAATGCGACAATATCAATCATTGTATCAGAGATCTCATCTGAAGGACCACTGTATTTCTTCAAGAGTTCTTCCCTTGGTCTCAGGCACCCATATGATCACAAACACTAGAGTCAAAGCACTCACAGCAGTGTAGATGGCAAAGGTCCCTGGTGAAGATAAGAAATTAGACACGAAAAGGATGCTATAGAAAAGTAAACAGATAATATACTGAGAAAGAGAATCCAACCTCCAGTGCTCCAGTTCAAAAGTAAGTTTGCAGTCATTGTTACTACAAAAGATGTCAACCAGTTGGCTAGTGTTGCCACACTACCTGCAAGACTCTTAATGTTGACAGGAAGAATCTGCATAATCAAGAAAGCTTACATATCAAATAGCCTCAAGCTATAAATGGGATAACACACAGTGACTGATAAAAGTAGAAGGTGATATTAAACTTCGACATACCAATCTTTTCATACAAGTTCTCATCTAACGATTGATAAATTAAAATAGTTAATAACATGCTTGGGCTACGATTGATCTATTCACATGAGAATTCTAAAAGTTGTTTCAATTTTGTAGCTTGCATATATAGGAAAAAAACAAGACGAAAAAACTACATACCTCAGACATAATGATCCATGGAATAGCTCCCATTCCAAGAGAGAAGCCAATCACATAAACCTAAACAAATATGATAGATCAACACTTTGAAGAAAGTGAACATTTATAAAGAAAGTTGCAATTTCATAGTTGATACATACCACTAGTCCAACCAATGAGAGAATGCTCATTATGTGGTAAGTATCAGAGTCTGCAGAAAAAGTACCCTGACTCCAGTATGTCAGCAAAACATATTAGGAGTAACCGAACAAAATTTAAACAGAGAAATGAAAATTGGCAAATTTTAGTTGATACAAAAAACCAAAGAAATAAGCACGGAAGAGGCAAAAAAAATCACTGCAATGAGCTAACCTCGAGAAAAAATGCAACTGAGACTAAAAGAAGACTGAGAGACATAACAATAGAAGAGACCTGTGAAGCAGGCAAAAAAAGGGTCAAATATAATTTATCTTTTATTATTATATAAACTTTTGATGTAGAAGGAAAATAATCCAGTTATTGCTCACTATGAGAAGAATTCTTCGACCAGCTCTATCGAGTAACCAAGTAGTAACTGCAGTCGCAAGAACCTGAATGATAATGAGCATATTTGTATTTACAGGGTGTAATTTTAGGTTGAAACTAACATATATTGCCCAAGATGTGTTATCACTACCTGTATAGCTCCAAGACCACATGTAGGCAAATCACCATTTGTAAGTCCTGTTTAAGATATAACAGTTAATCTAAATTTGAGTGAACTCAATAATAACTGATCATGAAAAAAGTATTCACAAGCAGTAATTCCAGTGCAAGACTGCATTAAACTTCATAGATGCAGGATGAGTATTAATATCATTCCTTCTCCGAATTAAAGTGTGTAAATACTCAAAACATCCAGGCAATATTCAATCTGAACTTCGCTCATTTTAAGAGATATGCAAGATGCAGCGAGTAAGGTCTCTTGTAAAATCCAAGCGTTGTACTGTACAATCTATTGAGTGGCCATTTACTGTCAAAGTTCAAGCTATTATGAAATGGAAATTTTATAGATTTATGGTTTGACATCACCCTCATAGTGAAACTGAATCGTAAAAGACTGCAGCTACATTAGTATCAAAGGGATAGACTAGCAAATTTAAAAATCAGAAGTTGCTTGGGAATACTTTCATCAAGTTGAAAAGAGGTCAGAGGTCAGCCTGAGTAGACAAAAAGAAGTGTTCCAGCTGAAAGGGCAACTATTTCTAGAGTACCATCTATGCACATACAGTCTGTTGCTTCAACATAGATAGACTATGACATTATATTTAAGCATTGTTTGACCTACCATCTTGATCATGGTGGTCAAAATAAATTTACATTCAGTTAGAATTTTTAAAGGTTGAAATTTTCTAAAGAAGATAATTGTTTTCATCTCATACCATTTGAGAAAAGTAGAAGAATCCTTTTGATTATTGTCATTGTGGTCCGTCTTATAATTATCATTCAATTGATAGAAGCTGTTACTTATTATATACAGATGGAACAGTCTAAAACATCATACTGTATTACTATATTAATTATTTTAATTATCTTTCATGAAATTAGAATGATAGTGTTTAAACTGTTTATATCAATACATTATATTGAAACTTAATATATATGATACATTATAAATGTGAATACTATTTGTAGAATATTTTAATTAAACCATAGATTCTTATTTTCCTACACTTTGATCCCATAATCGAAAACTAAGGACCTCTCCTCATTCCTAGGTAGTTCCTGACATCCTTGATCTTGAGGTTATAATAGTTTATATTTTCCTTTCATTTGCTAGTGCAAACAAGGAGAAAAAGCATCAATGCCAATTTTGCATTGTAATTGAATTTGATAATTGTTCTATGTTGGTATCTCTTAATTTGTTAGAAGTATCTATTAATTTGGTAGTAGTTTAATGGGTTTATTTTGTTTCCCAGGTTGTATTTTTCTCTTTTAGTTTAGTTAAAATTGAGTCTATAAAAGTTGTCATTTTAATGAATTGAATACCTTTCAATTAATAAAATTTCATCAATTTCAATATCAATTATCTGAGTTTGATTCAATTCGTGAGCCGCTTGCATCACTTGCCAACTTATTTTCATTTCAGTATCTTACCATTGATATTTCCTTTGCCTTTCCTATGTATTATGCCATAATTTTTGCATTAGTGACTAGGAGAAAAGAACACAGGTATTGCATCGAGAGACAGTTCTGGGGTGGACACACAGAAACAACTAGACTTATGTAGGAAGTAAAAGATCATGTCTAGTAGGTCAGCCCTAAATACTGAAATCGCAAGGGCTTATACATTTACAAGCAAACTGTTTGCATGCTATGCACATATATGTACAAATTGATGTGCTGATCTACATGTGATAAACCCGTGAAAGTTAAATTAAACAAATCTTATGGTAGATACATCTGATTTGAATAGGATACCAGATTAATTCAGAAAAGCAATTAGATAATATTTATCTTTAATTTGAAAGTACAATTAGCCAACAATATGAAAAATAAATCGCGTCTGAAGATCCAAGATATTGTAGATCAATAAATATATCACATGCACAGGAGAACATTTAAAATAAATAGAGGTTGTAAGGTAAGATAAGCAACCATTTTCAAGGTTCAACTATCATTACCAGCTGCTTTGAAAATGTTGCTGGCATAAAATAGGATGCCATTTATTCCAGTTAACTGCTGCAGTACCAGTAGACCAATACCTATCTGCAAGTGCAAACATGCTCTGGATGAGAAGAATGTGATTGATTTTTTGAACATATAATGAATCATCTGTTTTTATATTGTTTTACCATAAGAGGAAGTGAGTATCTTCTTTGTTTTAGTTGTGTAAATCTGATTGCTGTCCTTCTGGTCGATGATGCCACAGACCTCTGCAAGAAATTAAAGCAAGCTAACCTTTATAAGGGTGAAAACTTGAAGCTAAAGCCAAACCGTAGTACGTTTCCAATTATACATGTCTACTTACTTAAAGAATAATGCAAATGAATGACAAACTACTAAGAAAACAATCAAGAGACTTTAAATAAGTTTGAACCTTGATTTCATTTACTTCAGCAGAGATATCTGTGTCAAAACCTCTCAAAACTTGTAGTGAAGCTTCAAAATCTTCTGTCATCCCCATTTTTGCCTGCAGGGGAAGGGGGGAAAGCTCAATTACTATTTTGATGTTTTGTTGATTGTGCAATTATCCCAACAAAGTTACCAGCCATCTTGGAGACTCCGGAATGAAGAACAGAGCAGGAATGAGGAACGTACAAGGCAAGATTCCTAATAATCATGGCATATTGAAGTGGAACAAAAATTGATGTCAGATGAATCACTACATATATGCAACTCACTAACATTTAATTGACTATTTAAAGGGAAGATAATAATTGTGTAACGAATAACAAGAGAATTTTATGAAGTTATGTCCAAGAGGAAAATAGAATTGTGATATATAACCTACTTAAGAGATGAAGCTTACCTATCACTGCAAGCAGCCTCCAACGGATAAACATACCCAATAGATAAGCTATCAAAATGCCAATAGTCACAGAAAGCTACCAAATAAGGAGGCCAAAATGAGACATCAAAAGGGGGAAAAATTAGTCTATGACCATTAAATAGAAAGAAGAGAAACTCGGGGCGTGGAACCATGAACCAACCTGATTCACAGAGCCGAGCGCTCCTCTTAAGTTTTGAGGTGATATCTCCGCTATATAGACAGGCACCTAAGGTAACAAGAGATCAGCGGAGTCAGACTATATAAGATTCTAACGATTAGAATCAAATTCCTGAAGAGTGCGGTAACAAACTGTATATGAGATCACACCGACGCCGAATCCTGCCAGTAGCCGGCCCATGTACAGGAACGAAGAGTCCTTCAACAATACAATTCGTCACAAATCTCGAAATTTTCATAGAGAAGAAGAACAACCAGAAGATTAATTCCGAGGCGGGAAACTAACGTACTAGGCAAGAGACCAAAAAAATACTCACTCTTGCAAAGGAAATTGCCAGCCAGCCAATTATGTTAGGGATGGAAGCGATCATCAGAGACTACGCGAAGGCAAATAGTTCAATCAACTCAAATGCTTATCCAGATCAGATTTCTTCTATGGTAACACGGATTAAGGGAAACAGTAAATGACAGATCTGCCTCACCCCTTTGCGCCCAATGTACTCGGCGATCTGCCCACTTGCGATCGCGCCCACCATGGCTCCAACGTTGGACAAGGAACCAAAGATCGAGAACTGGCACCAACAAGCAAGCACAGATCACAGGAATCAATCCAAAAACAGGCGGGGAGGAGACGGATAATGATAGACTGACCTCGGAAAGGGAGAGGTTGAGGTCGGCCATGATGTCGTCCTGGGTGGGCGAGGAGTAGCCCCCAGTGAAGCCGAACTGGATGGGACCGAGGGCAACGATTAGGGTACAGAGGACGACGGAGATGGCGGAGTCACGAATGGCGTAAGTGGAGGAATTCATCATGCTAGACTGCCGCGACCCCATCGTGCCGGCCATCCGGTACCAGCTCCCGGTGTGGAGGAACGGCTTCTTGAGGTCGCCGCCCCGCCCATCCTCGCTGCCGCTCTCCTCGCCTCTAAAGCTCATCTTGGCCTGCCGTTGCTCCTCCACTGGCTACCTATCCGCCGCGGACCAGAAGTAATAAAGAAGAGGAGACAACGATCGATCGGAGAGGGAGCAACGTGCGGAACGTGCGCGATCGAGAGGAAAAACAATCCTCAAAAACGAATTCAACAATTATTTGCTGTTCTAATCATTGAATTATTATTTTTTTTTTAACACAATGGCGCTGGACGATAACTGGATAATCATCAACAATTGCACTAAGCTACCAAACCTTTCCATTTTTAAGAATTAATCCAGCCCTTGAAATGTGATTTAGTTGAGAAAAACACGGCCAGTTGACCATGGTCACCATCGAAGACTCAGAAATTGATGGACGATCACTTGCCAAAACCTCACAATAATCCTTACAAATATGCTATTTTACAAATATGGCATATTTGTAAAATTTTTCTCACCCCTAAACTGAAGGAGGTGACCCCTCGCCGCCTCCCGAGGTCAGCTCGCTGCCGCCACCGCTGCTTGCTTTCTTCCCAGATCTATCATCGCTTCCATGGATGGGAAGACCCTCCGCCCTATTCAATCCACATCCTCTTCCTCCTCTGCTCCGACTATCGCCACCCTCTCCGCTGCCTCCGCAGTCTCGATTCGACCCAGAAAGAACAGAAAGGTTTCCTCCTCGGAGGATCCTTCCAAGAGGGCCGCCTCCTCTGCCGCCGTTCGCGTGATCCCCCGCCCTCTTTCCTCTGATGGGGAGATTGTCGCTGCACTTCGCTACCTCCGCGCCGCTGACCCGTATCTCGCCCGCGTGATCGACGCACACGAGCTTCCCACTTTCCAGTGTCTCTACCCACCTTTCCACGCCCTCGCCCGTAGCATCCTCTACCAGCAACTGGCCATAAAGGCCGGCGCTGCCGTCTATGCCCGATTCATCTCTCTTTGCGGTGGCGAGTCCGGCGTTGTTCCTGAGGTTGTCCTCGACCTTACTCCTCATCAACTCCGCCAGATCGGTGTCTCTGGCCGCAAGGCTTCCTACCTCCACGACCTAGCCCGGAAGTACCACAGCGGCATACTCTCTGATGCCACCATCGTTGCTATGGACGACAAGTCGCTCTCCACTATGCTCACCATGGTCAAGGGCATTGGTGCATGGTCCGTTCATATGTTCATGATCTTCTCGCTCCACCGACCCGACGTGCTCCCCGTCGGCGACCTTGGTGTTCGCAAGGGGGTGCAATTGCTGTATGGCCTCGAGGAGGTCCCACGGCCTTCGCAGATGGAGCAGCTTTGTGAACGGTGGAGACCGTATCGTTCTGTTGGGTCTTGGTACATGTGGAGGCTTGGGGAGGCCAAGGGCGTACCCCCTTTGGCTTCATCAAATGCTGAAGATGGTGCCCTTGATTTCACTTCCGTGGGAGGTGGAGCAATACCGCAGCCACAGTTAATTGATCCAATTCAGATACTTCCCAGTCTTGGATGAAAGCCATACGTTTCCAACTGGTATTGTTTCAGATTTTCTCCTAAAGCTAGCTTATTAGAAAAGAGTTATCTTACTACGTTCCTAGTTTCTACATCGAATGAGCTGTTCAGTGCCAAAACGCTTTCCTCTTTTGTTCTATAATTCATGTCGTGCACATGTTGTGTTTGCTCATTGACTCAACATGCTGCACCACCTTGCTATTGTAGTTCTTATAGGTTGACCTTTCATGGCAATGCTATGTCACTGCCAGTCTCTATACTCATAGGTCAACACTTCAATGTCGATGGAAAATAGTTTGTAATTAATTAGTTATCATGAAGACGAAGGATTTAATCATTCATGTTCATCTACCATTCAAGTCTCAACAATGCAGAACTAATTTGGTGGTGAATCAGAAAACAAGAAACTAACAAGTTTTTGTTCCATATTTGTTCAGCCAAAACAAAGACAAGACTACTATCATGAGACCGTGACTACCAAATACTATTCCAAAATGATGCTCTGCATTTTAAATTTTTATAAACAATAATCAGAGTGAATGGGCATCTGATAGTTTCATTACAGAGTCAGAATAGTGTTAACTGAATCTGTTGTCAGTACCACATGAACCTCAACTTCGTTATCTCCATTAGTGTTTTTTATTATAATAAATGATGAGCAAACACTTTGATTCATCTCTCAATACCAACTGCATCGAGTAAAAATCTGTGTATCAGCAAATGGATTTGATATCATGTAACTATAATTAATCTTTCTTGTCACCTATAACATTTGCATTGGGACTAATTTGGCCTTCCATGGTGAACTAAATGCTTGGTGGAAGTGTTTTCTTGAAGGTTGTAGGTATATGATTCCAGTACACATAATTTCACTTTGCCATATCATGTTTCTTGTTGTTTTCTTAAAGGATGTTGATTGTGCATAATACATTTCTCATCCTCATTGTAGCATGCAGTTTAATGATCATTCTTATTAAATTTGTACAATTTGTCTCTGTTTGACTTTTTTTTATTGACTTGATTTGCTTCTTTTTTATAATTTGACTACAGTTTGGCTAGCCTTTATGGCATAGATGATATATCCAACAATGCAAGTAGACATGAAGTCAACTAATCCACAATGATCTTGTGGCTTGATCATTGTCTTTGTATATGTGTTGTACGAATTTTGCAGTTGTCTTTTGATTGCCTCCTTATTGTGCTTTATCATCTGGCAATATCTTATGTTACTAATATTGTTCTTCTTGCAATTGGTTAATTACTTCTTATGTAACTAGTTGGAGTTAGACCAATTTTAACACTACTAGGGATGATTAGTTTAGTTTTCAACTTCCAATTTCTTTAAAATATTTGCTGGATTTTGTGGTGAGAGGAGTTTATATAACCTCCTAGGATGATATGTAGTCTATGGGGCAAAAATGAAAAGACCATTTCAAATTATGTAAATTATCAAAAAGGTATTCTTTTTTTTTTTTTTAATTAAGAGGATGTCTTATTATATTAATTATCTTTAAAATATATTTACTTCTTTTATAACAATCAATATAATATTATTATAGTATTGAAGTAGTTATTTAGTAATTGTTATAATTGTATGGTAATTATATGCGTAGTTATTATAATTATTTTTATGAAATTTAAGTAATTTTGATAAGTATTTTAGGTATAATATTTGTGATTAAAATGAGATAGTTGATTTTTATATTATAGTAATTGTAGTAGTTATTTCGAAGTGGTTATAATAAAAATATTTTTTGATATAAAAGATATGGTGGAGTATTTTTTTGAAAAAAAAAATATTCTTTTGACTATTATCTAGACGTGTTCTTTCAGCCTGAAACAATGTCTCAGGTTTAAAAATAAATATGTTAGATGTGTATGAATTCAAACTGATTGATTTTAGATAAACATCACGTCGCTTGCGATTGATTTGAAAATTCTTGTAAATTATTTTATGTCAATCCAATAGAAATAAGAATTTATCCATCATTATTAACTTGACAGAGACTTTGAAATAAGAATTTAAGTGGACAAGAATTCAAAAAAATATAATTTTTTAAATTGAACTGCAAATGAACTTGTAGAAACCAGCGATTAATCTTTTAAATGGAAAGGTAAAATGGAACATGAAAGTGTGTTTTAAATAAAAAACATATAAAATTCAATAAATTAGTAATTTTTTTCTCATCCATTAAATAAATTAAACATGAGTTACTTTAAAAACCACAATAAATCTTATTTATGCTAAAAAAATGGCTATGCTCATTAATAAATGAAAATTCGCTTGACAATTTTACAAAGTAAATGTGATGTGCCGGTTGAAAGTTCAAAGTCCTGGAAACGTATTCCGCCCGTTCCTTCTCTACCCTTGCATTATATTATGCAACTCAGTCGAAAAGTCAACTCTGCATGGGATTCATGACAGGGTGCTCGCATCAGTTCTGACGCATTGAAAGTTGCTAATTAATCAACCTTGGTGGTTATATATTCCATCATCTTCCATGGCAGCCACACCAATACGTTCTATGGAAGAAGAAGCCTCTAAGAAGCAGAAGAGGTGGCTAAAAGGAGGGTACCGTCGCCTCCTGTCGCGGCGATACACCCCCTCGAAGACGAAGGAGATAAAGCAGCTGGAGGAGGATGGAAAGGACGAGGCGGATATCAGGGTGAGGAAGGGCAGCAAGGAGGTCAATGGGCACCCTGTGATTAGAATTCTGGAGGCGCCATCGAAGAAGGCAACGTCGAGGCCGGAGTTCTTGAGGTATTTGGAGTACTTGAAGGAGGGTGGGACGTGGGAGCCCAACTCTGAGAGGCCCTTCATCTACTTCAAGTAGTCAAGACCGAGTGCGAGCGTGCGTGCGTGTGTATTGTAAATAAATGGTCTTTCATGAAAATTTCTCCTCGTCTGGATATCGAAATCAGCTCGTTTTGGAACACATAATTGATTTTACAAGTTAAACACTGTTTTGGGGTGATGAAGCCAAACGATAACTTGCTTACTACGCAGCATGCAAGTGCGAATTTCATCTTTTAACGGATCGCCACGAGATAAACACCTACGCAAGCATGGAAGCGTGTTCATAGAAAGGCGTTATGGACTTTGTAGCAGCCAAGGCGTTATATTTGGAACGCAAAAATAAATCTAAAGAGGACTAAGTGTTACGGCCCAAATTGTCTCTTCACGCTTACTTCGAATAAAAGGTTTGTCTGGGGCCCATCGCCATGTGAAGGGAAGGGTTATTCCGATTCGCTCAGACAGATATAAAGGAAGCCCATTTCGAGCCCTAGTCGGCGATTGGATCCCCAAATCGTAATCCGGTGGGAATCTCGGCGGGCAAACACGGCCGAGGAAATCGAGATCGCTACGCAAACCTCGACGCCGGTGGGAGTCGACACCGGGTATTCGTGTTCATTTGCTCTTCCGCTTTCTGTGATTCTTCTGATGGAATTCAAGCCTGCTGTTTTTTTTTTCTCTCGTTTTATGTTCTTTCGTCTGATTCTTGTTGCGATTTGTGGAATTAACTGGTGGGAATGGAATTCTACTCCTTTCAGAGCTTACAGACGGAGTTTCGATTCGGATTATCGGTTTGTGAATTACTGTAGTGAAATGTAGGGGATTAATCTCCGATGTACCACGCGTTGATCTCCTAGATTAGATTCCTGTTACACCTGAATTTTATTTGGAGCAAGATGAAGTCAAACGGAAGTTCCTTTAGTATTGATGTTGAATATGCCTTTTCTTGTGTATCTGATTTTTTTTTGTCTTGATTTACGCTACAGTTGTGCAAATAATATTTTGCCTGACCTTAGCCATTCAAGATAGTTGACAGAATGTCAAGGGCTCCATCGCTTCTGTTGAGTGATTCCTCCAATCAGGAACACTTCTTATGGCTAGTTTGCTTGATTTTTCACTTAGATGCTAGCAATGCCTATACTTATGGGCTGCAAATTGGAAGTTGCAAATTGGAAGCATTTATGTCAGTAACGCGGGGGAAGTTGCAAATTGGAATTGCAACTGACGTTGTTTTTAAACAATGTTCCTCACCAACTCCGCCAACCATAGACATAAATGATTTTGTACTTCTAGCTGCACGCTAAGAATTTCATATTACTGAGATTTTTTTTGACTCAAAAGTGCTCGCACATGAACAAGTCTTGCACTGCTTTCATCATACTTTGAAGGAAGGAGTACACATGGTATTCATCCTTGATACTTATTATGGGTGCAAAATTTATTTCATGTGTGACATTGGGGTTTTGTGAGCTCGTCAAAGAGAACTCACTGATCTCATGGTGGAGATTTGATTTCTCTCCTTCATGAGTTCTCCACCCGTGTGTTCCATGTCTTGTTTTCCCTGTGATTGTCAAAATGAGTTAGTCATCTTATTCAGCTCAGACCTCAACTTCATGGCTTGTAACAGTATGCTTACCAAACCCCTCAGAATTGGAAGATGTAATCCAGAGGTAAGATCATGTATAATTTTTCTGGTAGATTTCTATACCTATTACTAGCATATATATTCCTGTTAGGATATATCCTTTAAATTCATAGTACCTTAAGTATTGGTAAGTACTAGGAAATATATTCAAATCTCAGGAACCCATTAAACTAAACATATTTAATTATACTAGTATCTTGAATAGCTTTATGAATTTGTTTCAACCGTGGTCTAGAAAGCAGTCTAGCTGGCTGTTTAGGAGGTTTGGCCAAGGGACCACTTTGCCTATCCCATACATAGTTCGCAGCCATTCCAAAAATCAATCTATGTGGGTTAGGCAAATATAAGTAGAGGATAGCCAATTTAAATGAATCAAATGAACCAGATTCGTTTTTCTTTTTTTTTTTTTAAATAAAAATTAATTTCTCTTATACCAAACTCCTATCTATCTCTTTATCCCTTTCTCACATGAAAACCTTCATTCTCTCTTGCGCAGTTAGGCTGCAGATGACCTGTAGCAGATTTCTTCATCTTCATTCTCCTTCTACTGCTGTGATTTCTTCTTCTGTCATGGCAATGTCTTCATTTTCATATTCTTTTCATTTCTTTTTTATTTTTCTATTTCTCATCTCTCATATTTACAACTCCCTTTAAAATCAGCTGCTAATAGTTGCTAGACTTTACAAAATTATTCTGCTCTCCAAGGTAATAGCTTTTGCTCTTTTCTAGTTCTCATATCTTCTAAACATTACAATTGTTTCCCTTCAAAATTGCTGCTGAAATAATTGTTATAATTGTTATGTTATGTGATTTCTTGCAATGTGAAATGATGAAATTGTATGTGTCGAAATTTACTCATCACTTAATTACTGGTGAACTTATTTTGATTGATCAAATATAGTCATTGTTAACTTTTAAGCTTAAATAGTATTTTGGTGCTGATTGCATATGCCTCCACATATTGCATATGCACTATATAGTGTGTTGACCTCTTGCCATCTGAAATTTTTTAAAATCTTAGGGCTTCACAGTCAAATCTTAGTTTTGATTCACTATGCCTACAATTCACTATGCCTTATAGACTAATGACAAGTTTCTTATGCATGCATCTGCAAGACTATAAATGTATTTTATAAAATATATACTCAGTTTATTTCTTTCTGTAAGTGTCTGTATCTCGAGTTGATTGATAAAAGAGATTATATATAGTAGCTGCACATTTTCCTGACAATTATTTTTCTCTTATTTTAACATTCCAGACCACTTCACTGTGATCCGCTGTACTCACTTCCATGATATTTCCTTTATATCTTATCTTACATTTCTATTGTTTTAGCCTTTTTTATTTGATTTTATATGTTTTAATTGAACCTTCATCCCTTGCAGGCAAAAGACTTCCAAGGGCATCATGTCAGACATAAAGGTTGATGATGTTTCCAAGGATGATGAATCAAACCAAAATGAGGAGGCCAATACCATGCCCTCTGCAGAACAAGAGGTGATATTGTGCTCACATTTGGTTCCTTTTTAGTGCCTAAAATGATGGATGAGATTATGCATAATATTAAACCTTGAGGACTTATTTGCTATTATATTTATTTCTGAAGTGGCATTTAGCTATTAAAATGTGACATTATTGTGTTGTGTAAATGCTTTGTTTGTTTGCAGGAGCAAGTGATTAAGAAAAAATATGGAGGAATTGTACCCAAAAAACCCCCATTGATATCCAAGGTACGATCTATTTATTTTACAAATGATGAGGAAATTTCGTATTGTTAATATAACTCGAGTTTTGAGTCTATTAATAATTATCATTGTCGCTGATACTGGTTCTGACTATAGTTCACAGTAGAAATAAAAAACAATCTTTATTGCAGATTAAGAAAAAGTTACTGCATGTAGATGCTTGGAAATTTCTTCCTGGTTTGAAGTTTAAGCCATTTATAAGTTTGCTTTGAGATCTGAAATGATACTCCAATCCTTGAAAAGTTTGTAAGACCAACTACTACAGGATGGTTCAAGTAAGAATTCTAGAAGGTGTCAAAAATTGATCTGAATCTTAGGCTGGTTTTACTTTGGTGGAAAAATCCAAGGGGAACAAAGGGAAGAGGAAATTACAAAAAAATTATTGCTCGATATGAAATTTTACAAATCTCTCTTTTCCTCCCCTTCTTCCTATAGCCTTTCTTCTAGGTGGCATTGAGGGAGCACAACTTAATGTTTCAAGAGAACACAATCTGAATTAAGCTGCTTAACAATACACATTATTTTTTAATTTTCCTGTGGATAACAATTTAACACAATAAATATTTCTTTTTGTAGGATCACGAGCGTGCTTACTTTGACTCTGCTGATTGGGCATTAGGAAAGGTATTATTATCATCTTAAATTTTCATTTGCTAAGAGAGGAACGTCAGCGGTCAGCCATTCTGATATCGATGTCCTCGCTGCTCACCCATGTGATATTGATTTTCATCTTTTACTTGTGCTTCACAACAGCAGGGGGGACATGCTCAGAAACCCAAAGGTCCCCTTGAGGCACTTCGACCAAAGCTGCAGGTACCCATATTTCCAAAGATTCTGTAATACCAAGTCTTCAAGTTAGTCTGATTCTGCCTTGTCAAAAAATGCATAAAATTTTTCATTGGAGGGTACTTTAACCATTGAACTAGCAACTGATATTTAATCAATAGTTCTATTTTTCTTATTTGTGTGCTTTTCTCCAATCTCTAGCCCACACCTCAGCAGCAGGTACGTTCCCGACGCCCAGTTTATGCCTCAAGTGAAACTGAAGGTATGTGGTTTGGTCTATCTCATTGTTCTTTTTCTTTTTGCTGTCGAACTGCAATCTTGTAACCGATAAATTCATCTTTCAGATGGAGATAATGCTGCTTCCGAGGCAGTGAATGACAATAACGATGGCACCGACGGCAGTGATCAGTAGCTTCTTAATGCGGAGTCTTCCAGTTGGGAATTTTTCTTCTTTGATGAAATACGACCAATCCATTGTTAACTTCCTCTAAATAAGAAGTGCACATTATCTTGCATTCGGTAAGATCTGCTGAGACTTAACTAATGAACATAGCATCTGTGTTGATGAAATCCTGCTAGTTATGTATCATGTTAAGATCTTCCAGGATCTGCTTGATGTCAAGTCTTTCCAACTTGTATCATTTTCCACATGGAACTTTATATTTTAATGTTAAAAACATCTTATTGGTATGGTGATATCATTTGGAACTTTATATTTCCATCTAAGAACGCGTATGAGCCTAACCAAAATTCAGAATCACCTAAATCTGCAAATCTCAATTGCTGTATCAAAATGAATTCAAATGTCAAATCAGATAATGCAGAATGATAAAACCGTCGTATCTTAGACTCAAAAGCATTCAACTAATTCTACATTATAAAAAAGAGGTTGGCTGTGTTTTAGGGGATCCGCGTACCCGATGTGCGAGGCAAGCTTGGCTGACTCATGGAAGTTTCCACGTTGTTTCTCCGCGGAAACGAAACGTGGCGGTAAACTTTGAACGTCTCAAACAGCGTGCTCCAGTCCCATCGACTTGTCGAGTTTTGATTCGTTATCTTCGCTAATGCCTGTCTGCGTAGATCCTGACCGTCCGACAGAGTGGCAAATGGGAACGCGCGTCCTGACGCAACTCCTCGGGACACGTGGAACACAGAGGTCAATAAAATAAAGAAATGATCCCATTTCTGCCGTCGCCTCTCCCCTGCCTCTGCCTCCTCCAATCTCTTCCTCTTCTCTCTCCGCCAACGAATCCGTAGCAGAGGTAGCGACCAAATCTGAGTTGGGAGGGGTTTTGTCGGGAGGAAGGGAGAAATCGATTGCTTGGTGTTTGATTTTGAGGCCCGACGCCTTTGTAATCCAAACTGTTTGGGTTTTCCCAAATCGATGGATTCCGATCTCTGGATCTCTCGCCTTGCAGCGGCAAAGAGGCATTACTCGACCCAGCTTCAGCAGAATGTTCAATCTGGTATCATCGGATCGTTCTTCCTTGCTCTTGCTTTTTATTGTTTACTTTTCTTCATCGGATTCGGGTAGAAATTGTTTGTCTGATGGGGTTTCTTCTTCTTTGATGTAAATATTTTTTTTTGTCCCTCCTGAGAAATCGAAATTGGATTTTGATAGATCGTTTGAGCATCGACGAATTCGAGATGGAGGAGGAGCTCCGTCCCGATTTCACCTGCCCGTATTGCTACGAGGATCACGACATCTCGTCGCTGTGTTCCCATCTTGAAGAGGAGCACGCGTTCGAATCTACTGCTGCTGTGAGCATCGAAAACCATAGCTTTTCTTTTTCAGTTTCCCTTGAATGCTTATGCATTTTCACTAGCATGCTGTGGATAGGCAATAATCATAGGCGATTTATGCAATAGTTGGATACATAAAACTTTATGAAACATCTGGAATTAGTACTCCCTTGATATATAACTGCAGGATTTGGTCATATGCAGATTTTAATTGTCAACACTTTAGTAGGAAGAAAAAAATAAATGGATATGGTATGGGATGTCAGATTTTGTAATTTCTGGTCCGCTCTTATGATATGATCTTTTTATTGTATGTTTGACCTTACAAATGATTTGTCTACCGCATACTTTGCCTGATAAATCCCAGTGCCTTTGTCAACCTCACAATATCTTTCCTGCTCCTTTCTTGAAGAAATTGTTTTTGCCTCTATTGCTGTGGTAAGCATCAAAAGACAAAAACACTAGCCTCCAGATCAGTAAAGTCCTTTTTTTTTTGTTTCCCCATGAATGCTTTTTTTGCATTTCTGTGATGTTGCAAATAAGCATTTAAATGCCATTTATTATAGGATTCAACAAAACCATTCCTGACATTTATAATCAGAAGTTAGATATTATTGCAAAAATTGATTGTATGCACGTTGTTAGTGAAAATACTAAGGAGAAAAAGGTAGAGAAGAGCTAATGTTAAATTGAGTTGATAGTTTTCTATATGCCTTTAGTGTTTGCTTCTAAGTTTTTCAAGTAGAAATGATTTATCTGGTATATATCATGCCCAGTAAATTCTTGTGACAAATCTAAATGTGGTTGGTCAACTCACTGTTTGAATAAATAAATAAATAAATAACTACTTGCCAATTATGTTGGTTATTTTTTTTACTTGGTTACTGTTTCACTTTTGTAGATGTTGCAGCTTATGATTCAAGAATCTGATCTGAAGTGTTTAACTGTTTATATCTGTTCCATTTTACAGGTTTGCCCTATCTGCTCCATGAAGGTTGCAAAAGACATGCTGAATCATATCACTCTTCAACATGGGCACATATTCAAGATATCCTTCCTGTTTGATTGCATCTGTGGCACATCTGTGGCATTTTATCATAAAGATTTTGCATTTGTTTCTCTTAACAAAGGATTACATGCAGAGACGTCGAAGGTTACGCAGATTTGCCATCCCTAGCAATCAGACACTTTCTCTTTTGGGGAGGGACCTTCGTGAGGCTCATCTGCAGATTCTTTTGGGAAATGCTGGTCGTAGAACAAACAACAATGAGGAGTCCAACATAGCGTCTGATTCATTTCTTTCATCACTTTTTATGAACTTTCCAACATCTGAGCCAGAAGAATCATCGAAGCCATCCACTGATGACAATGCATATCTGAAAAAGGAATCAGATCTACCCTCTTTCATATCTGGGTAATTATTACATTTATCTGTTGTAGTTTTTATGTCAGATTTAAGTTCACTTCTTTATCTCCAAATTAATTCTTAATGGCATATGGTTTAATTATGTGGAAAGGGGGACATTTAAATACTATTGCAAATAAATGTGAGGGTGGTCAAAATAATGGTTTAACTTAGATCCTGATGTGAAATTTATTTGTGAATTAAGTATTTGGATTGAAAATTTCAGGGATGGTACTACGACTTGAAATTAGTTCCATCTTAATCTGTTTTTGATTGGAAAAACAACTGTATAACGATTCAAGTCTATATTATGATTCTTATTTGAGTTTACCCAGAATTCATAATAAAATGAATTTTCTTCTGTTCACTTGCTATAGATTTGTTTTTAATGAAATTGTGGAATAGAGAATTTGCATAAAATGCTGACGAGCATATTGAGTTTCAACATCATTGAAGGCATATTGACATTATTAATGTGTGGTTCAGATATAAAATTGTAGATGTTTGTACAGGTAGATTTTGAACCGATTCTGTTAGAGGTGTGCTATATAACATTCTTACTTAACAGAGGATGTGTTTCTCACCTGAAACACCATAAATAGTGAACGAGGATGTGAATATGTAGCGCTATATAACATTATTCATTTGTATTCTGATTCGAATTCATAGAAACTACAAAGTATATTGTTAGCTTGTCCTTTATTGAGAAGATTTTATTATGCAGCACAACGCTAAGAAATGTTATCATTAGTTCTCATTGAAAATTTTTCTTGACAGTTTCAACTCTTCATTAACACACGAGCAAAAGGAACAAAGGCGAAAACAGGCCACTGTTCGAGCAACATTTGTGCGAGACCTACTTTTCTCCACTCTTTTTGATGATTAAGGAAACTGGCAGATGAGAATCCGATGAGAGTACAACACCATGGCTTCCGATTCTCTAGTGCATTTCATTGCTTACACTGAATCCTAAATTATCACCTAAAACAGGGCGTGTATCCGAGCCCCAATGGTTGTCCATGCTAAAATGGAAGAACTCAATACAGGCCTGGAAGTAAAGGTTAAATCTGCACATGTTAGACTACCTTTAAGTCCTTAGCGCACAGTCATACTTATATTTATTGAATAGAGATCCAATTTACAAAATGCAGCTTATGGTTTGTCTTTTTTACTTTTGCACTTCTTTTGTCTCGCATTGTTTCAGTTGAATACAAAATTGCGGTGAGCAGATTGAGAAATCTGCAATGGTTGATGGAATTCAAGATTGATAGAAACCTGCTTCATTCGAAATATACTCGGTTCCTAGTGCTTCAGCACATGGAGAAGCAAATTGTTAACACATCATGAGCTGAGCTTATGCAAAAATTGAGGAATTCACAAAGTTGGAAACTGATTTGTTCTACCAATAGAACGGAATTCAAAGATGCTCCATCTTTCATGCTACAAACAAGCTCCAAATGTGAGTTCCAAAGGCCAACAACACAGTGGCAATCCCTTAAACAACATACAAACTGTAACACAAACAGATCATAAACTGATAGAGAAGAACAGAGCAAGGGATTGATGATGCAAACTGCTGTCGCCTCATTTGTGCTGATTCTTCTTCCAAAGGTTTCCAAACATCCGCACGCCCGTACCCTTCTTCCTCCCGCCGCCGTCACCGCTGTCCTCCTCGTCCACGTCGTCTCCGTCCGTCAGCGGCGATCCCCAGCTGCCGTAGCCGCTCCCGACGTGTTTGTCCATCGACCTGCAGCGCTCCGCCACCCTCCTCCCACCCATTTCGTCACCTCCGGCGGCGTCTCCCGTTGCTAGAGCTTCTGCCGCGGCTTCGGCCGCCTTCCGCCATTGCTCGGTTTGCACCTTCAGCCGCTTCAGTTCCATCTCCAGTGTCGCCTTGGCGCCTTCTGCCGTCTCCAGTTGCGCCGCCAGCTGCTTCTCTCTGGTTTTACTTTCTTTGAGCTGTTCCGCCATTGAATCCATCTTTGCCGTGAGCTCTTCTTGTTTGGATCGTGCAGAGTCTGCAATTTGCTTGGCTTCTTCCTCTGCTCTGGTCGTAAAGATGGCGTTTTCTTCCAGGAGGATTGCCACTTCCTTTTCCTTCTCCAAAAGCTTGGCTTTCCAGATGCCAATTTCTTCCTCCTTGTTCTTCTCATCCTCTTTCTTCTGCCCTTCTGCTTCCTCCACTGCTGTAGCAGCACTTTCATTGTTCACGTTCCTCTCTGTTTTGTCGATCATTGTCCTCTTCTCCTCTCCCCCTCTTTCTTCTGCTCGCTGTCAGCTTCATCCTCAGTGAGAACGGACTCAGCCGGCACTACTACTTCAAACACATCCATCGTCGCCGGCGAAGTGACGCTCTCCTCCATTGTGTCATTTTTTCGAACACCTTCCGGTTGAGAATCCCGAGAAAGAGCAAGCTGCTCCTCTTTTCTTTTATTGGCCGAGGCAGCAGCAGGGACACGCTTCTTGGCCTTCACGAGGGCTCGCTCCGCTTCGCGCTTGGCGGCTTCCGCCTCAGCCAGCTGCTCCCTCAGCTTCTTGAGCTCCGCCTGCGCTTTGCTCAGCTTCGTCTCCAGCTCCGCCGCCCTCGCCGCCCGCTTCCTCTGCTACAAACAACAAAGCTACGTCAGAAAACGGCAAACCCAGAGCCAGGAGCAAACTTGCTCTTCGCTTACCTCCTGTGATCCCCCGCGAGGGGACACCTTTGCGCTGCAGTCGACGGCCGCAACCGCCCGGCGGCGCGCGCTATTGGCCTCGGAGCAGGCGGTGCTCCGCAGGTGCAGCGGCGCGCGGGGCGACGGCCTCTGTGGTGCGTCCGACGAGCCCCTACTTCCCATCAAAACTCCTCGCTCCTCAACTCCGCATCAAAACAGCAGCGCAGCAGACAGGGTGTTCGACGAAAGTCCTCCTCATCAGGACCCAGGCGTTGCTGTCACCCCAGCTTTTAATGGCTCCTCCTCTCCTTCCCAAGGCTGTCTTCACCCTGTCCATGTGGTGGTCGATCAACGGTCAAAATAAATAGCTGCAGAGAGGAAGAAGCAGCAGCAGCAAGAGCACAGATTTCAAAAACCTCCTTCAAATTTCAAACTCCGAAGGACGAGGCAGCGCGGACAGTAGAAGCGGACATTAAATTAGTACATGTGAGCAGAGTAGAGGATGACAGTGAACGTTAGGAATGAGAACCATTAGCATTAGCACATGCAAGTAAAATTGGAATGGCTTTCTGTCGCAGCATTTTCCCCTATAGTGTATCAGATTCAATCATTCAAAGCAACAAACTACCAAGACAAGAACAGAGACAAGCTTGATGTTCACTCACCTCTACAGATAGAACCTTGTTTCCAGCAAGTGAATCCCCGGGGCAATGGTGCAACTTTTCCGGATTGTAACCTATGGACCCGCGGTTCGATAAATAACGGTGTATTGCAGAAATTTTTTTCCAAATGGAGAACGCAATCAAAGAATACTAGGCATCTGATGACCATCGTATGCGCTTCCCAATTTTTTACATAAAAAAAAAGAACAGAGACAAACTTTGATGCTCACTCACCTCTACAGATAGAACCTTGTTTCCAGCAAGTGAGCTTTGAGACATGGAAAATGTAGTTTGCTTCACTAAAGCATACTTGGATAGGTAACAGTTTAATTATAGGATTGATTATAGTAGAACGGTCGGTTTCCCAGGTTTCACAGGCATTTGAACAAGAAAAAGGGTGTGGCTTTGGAATCCAGCAAGAGGACAAAGGAACCTCTCTCGAAAGCAGGCAGCCTTTTCTATTTCCCTTTTTCTTCTTCTCTTGGATTTTGATGGCAGTAGACTAAAATTCTCTCCCGGTCACAGTTGTGTATGACTCTGGTTGAAATTGGCTAAACATGGAGAATTTTAGTTATACAACTGTGTAAATTTTTTTTAAAATACTTTTTTTAATATAATTTTTAAAATTCATATCATCTTAAAGATTCACAAGATCCAACCACTATTTTAACACTGAGTTGCAAAGTATTAAATGAAACAAAATCCTTACTGAAAGAACAATCAATTAAAAAATCTTTTGAGACAATTGCCATGAAGATTGATGTCAAGGCTGGCAGCTATCCTTTCTTGTCAGCTCTTCTGTAAAGCGAGTGCACGCTTGCAGTCTCTCGGTCGATTCCACTGCTCCATGAAAGATTCTGTCTCCCTCTTCCTTTAGGATGATAATCATTTTATAGAGGATTAATCAATGAAAGAAAGGCTTGAATCAAAATAATCAAGTCAACTTGAACAATCAGTTTCAGGTTGTTGGGCTGAGCTTATTCCTGTCATTATCTGATTACTTATTGTTGCTGATAATCATCCATTGTTACTATTCGAATTTGATTAGGAGGACGAAAACATGCAGAAACTGACATAATTTTCATTCAAAATCAACGTACAACCCTAACAATACAGAATTTTCTTTGTTCATAATTAATACCCACTTAAAACATAGAAAGAAAAAAAGAAACAAAGATTCTTGCATTGCGAGTCTATGGCCTAACAACAGAATCAAAGATTGTTAGACTGTAAAATTAACACTAAATAGATGCTTCAGCCATACAGAGTTTAACCAAATCGATCCTTAAGCAAATTCACCTTCTTTACTTGCCTGAACATCAACTTGATTAAGATCACATTGTCTGCGTAACTAATAAATAACGATCCTGAGAACTCATGGATCTTAGCTTAGCTTAGATATCACAATTTAAGATGAACATTTGATAAGATGCATGATCTAGATGTACAAGCCAAACCGTGACTGCTGTGGAGAAAGCCCTCCCTCTTTTTATCCAACTACAAATAGCCGTCTGAAGATGAAAAAATAGGAAGTATGAGCACACATCTGAAAGAGGATGTTGCAAACATAAGAGACACTGTTAATATTACAAATCGTATGTTCTTACGTAAAGCAAAAATAAGCACAACTGTTTCATACTCTTATCGATGATAAAGGTAGTGGTATTGCATAACTCCTAGTCTAATTAACTCCATTAGGGCAACAGAGTAAGTGACAAATAAACAACCAGGAAATACAAGAGCCATTAAGCTCTTTATGAGTCTTTATGCAAATGGAAAACACAGTTCCAAATTTTGTTGTCGAAGAGATTCATCTGAGATGATATATACCAAAAATAAGAATAAAATTGATCATGATGCATGGAAGAAACCAGTACTTCTGATGTGAATAAATAGGTTAACCGTAGTTGTCTTATGAAGCTCATCGAACCCTCTGCAATCCATTGCAGCAGAGACATTTCTTACGCAGGGGAGATAGATCAAAATTGGATTGAATGGTGGAAACCAAACCAATCTTGATGGGAAACAATTCACTCTCCATTGTAGAGATAGGAGAGAACATTAGATAAGCCTTAATGCATAAATGATAGTTGTTCTATCAAGCTCTATATGCAAAATAATTAGCCAAAGAGTTCAGCAGAGGAATAATATTCATGAAATAACTTTGATGATGAAGAATGTAGGGAAAATCACATTAATTTGACATATGAGCAACACATAAATGTACCACAAAGTGTCAGAGACGTTTACAAACTAAATGACTGCACATTCACAAGATGAAACTAAATGTCACCAATGCTCATTTGAATCCCTTGTTGTAAAGGTATCAAAAGGATACATCACCAATACCAGCAACACTCGAATAAAAGTATACTTGAATATATATATATACACACACTAACTGCATGCATTACTGATGAAATCTGTAACTTCCATTTTGTGAATGCATTTCAGATTACTAACGGGGCAACTAATTCATAGACAAAGAAATCATCTGCAACAAATTGGTTAAGCTACCAAATTGATTTCCAAGTTAGGAAATGATGATATCAGGGAAGAGTAGTGTATCAACAACAACAACAACACACACACACACAAATGAACTATCAGTAGGAGAATGGCGTGGCTAATATCCAGCAATTCAATTCCAGATATGTAAGAAGAAAGAGTTGGAAAATCCACACCAGCAAGAAACTCCAGGTCGCATGAAGAGAAACTAAAACTTTTGGATTTTTAGCAACATAAAGATAACTGTAAGACAAAAGCTAAAAGGTGACGTCTCTTACCGGTGCCCGATCTTTTGGCACGCTTGATTTTGGCAATCTGCACTTGTGTGTCCACAATGAGCTGCATCTTCTGGAATTCGAGCGTCTTCGTGAACTCCATTCGCTGCTTCTCTAGCTCCATCATCTGCCTCTGTTTTGCCCCTTCCACCCTCTCGTAGATGTCCGCAAACCTCGCGATCGCCCTGGCTAACTCTCGGATCCCGTTTCCTTCTCCTTCCTTCGCCTTCTTCCAACCCCTTGCCGATCTTGAGGACGATCTCGACGGCGAGTCAGATCCCACGTCGTCCTCATCCTTGATGTCCTCCGCGGCCGCCTCGGCAGCTGCGGCCGCTCGCCTCAAGATCGGATTGTCCACGGATAACGCGGTGGCGGCCGAACGCTTCCCCTTCGGTTCCGCCGAGCGCACGGCGGTAGCAGCAGGCAAGAGCGTGCCCTTGCGGTGGAAGGGGAGCGGAAGGGCGAGCGGCGGCGAGGAAGGCGGCTTCTTTGGGGGCGGGGAGGACCCAATGAGGACGTCGAGGCGGAAGAAGAACGGCCACTGGCTTTCGGCGCCGGCGGAGATCCGGGCCTTCTCGACCTTGTACTTCTTCTTCAGGGTGTCGATCCGGTTCTTGCACTGGACGTCGGTGCGGGCCGGGCGGCGGCCAGCGCCTGCTCGGGAGTTGACGGCGTCGGCGACCTCCTGCCAGTGCTTCTGGCGCAGGTTCCCGCGGTTGAGCTCGAGGTAGCGGTCGCCCCAGGCGTCGACCAGCACCGACGTCTCGCCTTCGCTCCAGCAATCCTCCCGGTAAGGCAGCGCCGGATTCGGCGGCTTCGTCGTCGAATCCATCTTCCCAAACCCTAATCCCCTTCTCCTCTCCTCTCCTCTCCCTCTCTTTCTCACGTTATTTGCTCTTCGTCGTCGGCGTTAGGGTTTGATGGGGAAAGAAAGAGAAAGAGGGGGCAGGTAAAAGAGGGGAGACGGCGAAGGCGCCGGCTGCGCGTGAGAGGCACGTGCGGCGGGACGGCGGGGGCGCATGCTGGCGCCTGCGGTGGATGAGAGGGTGGGTCCACGGGGACGGCCCATCATCGCCGTTGGTCACGGGAAACGATTCGGGAGGGGACGGGGGAGACCGGGTCAACATCGTCGACGACGTCGTAGCGCGAGTCGTTCGAATCCGCTGTTATCGCGGGCTTCCTTTTTTTGTTCGTAACGGGGTGGGTTCCTGCGCGCGGTGGCGGAAGGACAGAGGCGATGAATTCGGCGACGAGTTGCGAACTTCCCAAATTGACTCCGCCCGCAAGGCTACGCGTCGGCCGATGGAGGGGCAGAATTGGGATTCCAAGTATGAACAGCGCGTGACGATCCGATGACAGAGAAGTCAGAAGAGGACCACCCACGCCGGTTGTCGTGGTCCTCGGTGCTGCCGAAGAAAGGAGAAGGTTATCGCGCAACAAATTAAAAATAAAAGCAACAAAAATCCTATTTTTGATGGTTCCTGTTCTTCGTAGTTGACCACTCGACCTCACTTGCCATTGGCGGGCCGTCCGTTGGCTTTCTCCCCAAGGAACCTCCCCCTTCTGGCCTCCTTGTTTCGCCCTTTAAAACCCTAACCAGCGAAGGCGGCATCGTCAGGGGGTGGAGGCGATATCGCGATGTCGGGGACTGGTACGATCTCGCAGGATTGGGAGCCGATCGTGCTCCGCAAGAAGGCGCCCACAGCGGCCGCCAAGAAGGATGAAAAGGCCGTCAACGCCGCACGCCGCAGCGGTGCCGAAATCGAGACCATCAAGAAGTGTACTCTTCTCTCTCTCTGTCTCTTCGGTTCCATTTCCTTTTAATTTCGGCCGAGATAACTTTGTCGATTCTTTATTTATTTGTATGTATTTCGCAGACGATGCTGGAACGAACAGGGCTTCTTCAAGTAGCACGTCTATGAATACGAGGAAGCTCGACGAGGAAACTGAGAATCTTACTCGTGAGTAATTCATATATTTACTTACTTTTGCTGGTTTCCTTAATTTGTCATGATATTGATTGCTTACATTTGATTGTATTCGTTGTAAATTAGAAATCAAAGTGTAAGTTTTGATCTATTTCTTAGATTAGGGCAACATATGAAGAACCCATATAGAGGATATATGGAAGAGTTTTCTTCTCAGCCATCCAACTGTGTTTTTTTCTTTCTTAGTTTCTGTTGTCAATTGATAAGGTTGCAGTCCCTGGTAATAGAACACCCAACTCTACAAGAACTTGAACTATTGCCATATTTTGGTCCTTGAACGCTACAGCTTGGTGCATGGTCACATTGGTTGCTTGTTTGATTCTGGCTAGCGTGTCTTATACATGCTTGTCTTTTTTTTTCTTGCAATTCTCAATATTATTACAACTTCATAAAAGCACCACTATAATTTTTGTTGCCAAGAACAAAGTCAGGTCTTGAGCTAGTTTCCTTTCATCATCCAATGACATACTTAAAGATTCCTTCCTAAATGTATTTGCCTCTTAATATATCAAAGCAACAAGAAGGAAGTGGTTATGTTAATGATCTTGACCCTAGTTACTTGCCATCAATTTCAATTTCTCTTGTTGATATCATTCAGTGGCTTGTATTTGCAAGTGATTTTCTTACCTTTTACTTCTTATTTTTTTCTGAAGATGAACGCGTGTCGAGTGAACTGAAGAAGAATCTGATGCAAGCTCGACTGGACAAGAAGTTGACGCAGAGCCAACTTGCACAGGTACTATGTTAATGTTGGCATTTCACTTCAACTCTTGTTATGTATCTTATCAAACAAATCATACTGCATCAGCTAATCAATGAGAAGCCCCAAGTGATCCAAGAATACGAGTCAGGAAAGGCTATTCCAAATCAACAGATAATTACCAAACTGGAAAGGGTGCTTGGAGTTAAACTGAGAGGTAAAAAGTAAAACAGGACACCGGAACTGACCGACGATCGATCAAGCCTATGGTAAAAAATGTTTCATACGCAGTAAATGGATTTGTGTAGCTGAGCCACCTCTTCAGTATGTGTAAAATGTGTTGTCTTTTTTCCTTGATGTGCTTGCGAATGTAGTGTATAAAAGATTGGAGTAACTGGTTTGGTTGTGTATGATATTTTGACAATAATTAATATGTTTCCAGTTTTGATTGTTTCATTATCTATGCAGAATTAAGAGATTATATTATATTATATAGACAGTTTCCAACCATTTGCCACACAAGCCTCACAAGAAAGTTTAATCAACAAATTTAATTCAGGGAAATAGAGTCTTAAATAACATAATCAACCAGTAAGATTAAACCCTACCTTCATCACTTGCACCCTTAATTAAAGTAAGAGCATCCATGTACATAAATATCATGCCTTATAAAATATAAATGTAAATATATCCAACACGACATACGCTAATTAAGTGATTAGTATTTTAACCAAAAGGATGGCGATGATAATTAAAAGAGAATTAAGCCATGTGATGAGTAATTCTAATCAATTAGTTTCTCATCGTAAATCCCGTTCCTAAATTTGAAGCCCAGAAATCAGCTGCGTTGTCTTTCTCTACTTGCAACGTGAATGAAGCAGGCACCAGGCACAGCCCTCGGCTCCTCAAGTCCTTCCCCTCCTCTTCCTCCTCCTATTAATTAAACTCTTTTATTAATTAGCTAGAGAAGATTTTAATTAGCTTGAAACTAACTAAATAGCAGGCCGGGAGACATTAATTAAGCTTACCAGTTGGTGATGTCTGTGGCTGTTGGTGTTGTTCCTTGATGCTCTGCCAAGGTACGGGGAGCTCAGAGCCTGCATCAGGTAAAGAGGCATTCTATTCTAAATTTCCAATCCCTGAAACACACGCTACGGATACATGCATGACAAGAGAGAAAGACAAGAGTTGGGCACAATTACAAGAAGAACTACACAAAAGGTGTGGAGGTCCATTAGGTTTCAATATTCCATCTCATTTTTTTCAGCAGCTTTTACTGCACGCGTGCTCCCTACCTTTAATTGTCCTCCATCTCATCGAAACCCAGGCAGTGTTCTTGCTTGTGGCTCATCTGTGTGTTCTTTTAAAGGGAGGGAAAGATGGAGAGAGAATGGACCTGAATTTGACCGTGGAGGAATCTGATGTAGCCAATGGCTTCTAGCAATACAGACGCAGTGTCAGTCTGAAAGATAAAAATAGACTCATGTCAGTAGTAAAGCATACCTCGCCATGATACATATTGGAACTGCTCCATTTTATCCGTCCATAAGAGTTTGTTTCAATTCCCCAGAGATGGAAAGAAGTTGAAGAAGAAAAACTATTTTCCTTGATAATTATTTTGCACCACAAACGAAGGGATATTCAAGATCTCCCCTCCCCCTTAAACATTTTGTGCCAACCATTGAAGATAAAGGTTAGTTATATATATTACTTAGTTCTTGTGTATGGTAAACATGGGTTTCTCTCACATGAAAATACTGTTCTTCTAGATCACGAACCTATAGAGGTTGCTCAATTAAAAGACTCTGAGGAGCTTATGAGGAGAGGCAACATTAATGAAGTAGACAAATTTCTAATAGTAATTCCATGCAACGAGGCCAAAAAAACCCAGAAACAGTGGAAGAGAGGGTGATTGAGAGTTCATCGTTAGAGTTTAATTATGATGAGAAAACGTTTTAGGGAAGGCACTAGAATGATTAATACCTCAAACAAAAGGTTTCATGAGCTGTATTAGCTAAACTGTAGTGTAATTAATTCATGGATTTGCTGATAATTAATACCTTTCCAAATGGAGAAACTAGCTGATGTAGAGCTGCTATTCTATCTCCCAGTTTCTCCTTTCTAACCTGGCCAAAGACATTATATAACCAATAAAAAAAAGTTCACATAAAATTATTCAATTTACTTTTGTTGTACTATAACAATATCTATGATCATGTGAGAGAGGAACCTTGAGAGGTGACATTACTGAGGAGGCTTGAACCCTAGCCTTCTTGAAAGATGCACCACTATAGTTGCCATTCCACTTAACATGGCAATTTAAAAAAGCAAAGCAATAAGCATAAATTCTTCTGACAAAGAGCAATTAACTATATGTATATATACGTATAAATTAACCCTAAAGATCAAGGAATACATATATAATTCTCACCTGATCAGGCGATGAGTGATCTACTTGGTGATTTTGCTTTCCGTGTGCTGGTCTGCTGCCATTTGAGAAGTCCAAAATATTGTTGTTGCTGAAGCTTGTAGTGACGCAAGACCTAGGAGAGGAGGCTGCAACAACTTGGGTAGTACTACTCCATGGAGATCTACTTGCTCCCTGATCATCTTCTCGACGAGGATCTTTAAAATGGACACAATCATTGGCACTGTAGCCATGTTCTTCTTCCTCTTCCTTGAGTTCATGATCACCGAAACCTTTAGCATCAGTGGATGATCCATATATTGGAGCATATGTGCAGCCTCCCTCCACCAAATTCCCCCTACCATAAATATAAATTAAACATGTATATGTGTGGTGTGTGTGTGTGCGAATATAATATATATCGATCCCAAGTCCTATATTATATATGCATTTGTTCAAGAGAGTAAAGAGATAAAGAGGGGTTGTCGAAGTATTACAGCAAGAGTTGGCTCCATGAGTACTCAGCTGGTAGCTCTCTTGATCTGAGATCGTGGCAAGGGATCATGGGGTTAAGTGTCTTCGAGAACTTTGGAAATTTCTTGGGGGAAGGCAAGGAAGCAGTGGAGGATAATAGATTAGGCATCTCCTGAGGTGGCATCATCATCAGGTCATTGATGCTCCACTGCAAGCTAGGGTTTGGTGATCTCTCTATCATCATTTGCTGCACCAAGGAACTCTCATGTTGATGATGGCTGTGATGATGAGCTCCTCCTCTATTCATTCCGAGAAGACTGATCTCCTTAGGGTTCAATTCTGCACTTCTAGGTCAACCCCTTGGATACTACTAGTTTGCAACAAGGCTTACATGGTATGGGGGAGCCTTTTCTTTTTGTTCACCTTCCCTTCCACCCCATCTTTTGATTAAATAATATATGTTTTTCTTCTAACTTTCCATCTCTCCCTTTCTTTTTCGCTTGCTTTTGCTTTATCACAAAGTTGGCAAACAAAAGGTGGTGGCAGCTTCATGAACAGTGATTCATTGAGGAAATGTTTTAGGAAATTAGGTTAGCCCTTGATTTAAGTAAAAGCTACATGATTATGGTTTAGGGTTAGACGTATAGATGTACATATAGATCTAATTAAGTAGCCCTTGTCTATATATATAGTTGAAGAATGACAAAAGATAAGTTGATGCTAGAATGAAAACTAATCTATTAGGTGAGAGATTTGGACCACCTATATAAAGAATACAAGTCCATATCACTTTAGATTACTTAATTATATGTTAATTATTCTTCTCTTCTTATAGCAAACTGTTAGTTTCTCGTGATGATCAATTATGTAATTGTTTATTAATGCTGGTGTGAGCCAAAAATCAACTAGATTTAATTTTTTTGACTAATTAATAAAATAAGAGAACTTCAACTGTTCAGTAATATTTTATAGTTTTAAAACTATAGAAATAATAAAGTACTTGGCATTTAATCTGTTCTTTGAGCATCAAATTCTACACTTAATTCCTTGCTTAGAATAACAGCGAGATAATGTTTAGCAGGATAACTAAAGCTTTTGGCACCAAAAGAAAGCAAAACTGAAGCTTTAATCAGCAGAGAGTTACTGTTTAGTATTCTTAAATTAAATTTCTAGGATCCTTCACTTGAAGCCAAGGGACTATTAAGCATCTATGATCTGTTGAGTGTGACTGACGTGAAATGGAGGAAAGTCTGATGAAATTCACCTGAAATGGATTGAAACCTCCCATGATCATGCATCCAATTCAGTGCAGTGCAGTGCAGTGCAGCACTGTATGCCTAATCTTTCTATTCATCAGTCTTTTACTTCTCCTGCAGTGTCCTTTCTCTTTTCTTCTTTTCCATTATTTTCAAGAGATTGTTTATTAAGTTGCTCTTGGAATGTACTATGGTAAAGCTTCACATTGAAGACCAGCAATTATGATATTAATGTTTGTTGACTGAATCAATGGAGTAAGAAATCAAAAATTTTAATGAAATTTTCAAAGTACATTTCATACATCCTGAGCCTTTATATGTATCTTTATTTTTAAAGAAAAAAAAAAGAATTAGTCAGACGAGGACAAAAATATAAGTAGAGATAAGGAGAATAGTTATAATTGTTCTAATTCATCCAAAGGCACAAAGTAAGTTTAGACAACAATAAAGAGACTTTATTGTTGATAAGCCAAAAGCGAATGATCAGCAAAAGAAAGGAGATTGAAGGAGCTGGTGAGGTGGAATATTCATGATATGTCAAACTTATCGTCTCCATTGCAATTAAACATATCACTATTATACTAATTAAACATCACATTCACTTGGCCAAATATTCGCAAGTATGTGTTTGTTTTCTGTCAATTGTCGGGTTGCTGTCGATGTATACACACACTTGTTTGAACCAGTCATTTGCAGATATATATAAAAGTATGTGTATATTTTGGTTTATTGCTGAATCTCATTGCCGTGACGAATGAGATGTAATCTGTTTTGATGTCTCGATTTAAAAAATTATAGTGGCTGTAGCTGTTCCTTGAACTACAATATCTAATGGCAATCCTTGTGCTATGAAATTCCAGGTAAAGTATATCAGTATGAAAAATGACTAATTAAAGCTTACACCTTGAGACAAATTCCAACAAATCAATTAAAACATAGCATTTGCATTTAATTTTTTGTTTTCTGAAAGTAATAACTAATAAATACAGTCTGACCATTGGATGTTCACAGCATTTCTATTTAATTTGTTGAAAAGTTATATCCTGTTTTTTTATTGAAGAAGATTACTAGTTCAATAAAGAAGTAAAAACTGCTATAAGGTTGTTTTTCCAGATAGACATTGTGATCCTTCTACTGACAAGATATTGGTTGCTGACTGCAATCTAACTTAACATTTCAGATTCAGATCACATGTATATGCGTAAATTAAAGCTCTTTGAAAGTTTGCCTTCATAAAAAAAAGATATATATGATCAAAAGCCAAAATAAGGAAGTACATTAACTAGATTAAGACCAATTGTAATGCAATTGGGCAACTATCAAGACGAATCGCAAGTGCTCTGATACTCATGTCTCATGTTTTTTTGTTTTTGACTTTTAGGAACTTGTCCTACTGATTGAATAGGATTGGTGTTACCCATGTCTCAAGTCTTCATCATGCTAAGTACTTCACAAAAGAGATGATATGCATGTCAACAGATATTCACGATGTAAAAGAAGAAGAAGAAGAAGAAGAAGAAATATTCAATAGGAGAAAAGAAGAGTAGATTTAGAGAAAAAAATTGCTTTGAAGACTGAACAATAAACATTCATTTAAGTTTCTGGTTCCAACTAGTTCATAATCATTTGCTCCCATGTTGATAATCAACAATGCACCAAAACTAAGCATTTTCTGAAATGGAAGAAGCAAAACTCTCTTTTTTTCTCCTGAAATTAGTCTTTTTCACCCAATATTAAGATATTCAATCCAATCATCAATTAAAGAACAAAAAAACTAAGAAATCTTATACAAAGACTTTGTAAACAAGGAAATGATAGGACAAGGCAAGATATCACACTCAATTGTTATTATTAAACATCCATTTGGAAGATCTGGTCTCTGATAAATTTCTAACTCAAACAAAGTCAACATTGCTGAGAGTTTCATAGACATCAACAATATCTACCAAACAATCAAACTCATATTTTCCTATTTGAAATCAATGATCTAGTTTCAATTTCAAGTATACAGCAATCAGGCATTTCTATCTATAACTGTACATATCTAAACAAAATGAAAATCAGGCAATCACAAAATTAATTGAACTGTACATATAATTGTTGTTGCAATTACGGTTATCTACATACCGGGCCAAACTATCTGAATCAAGCACTTGCTGACTCCTCTATTCTACTCTGTGATCTCCTTTCTCTCCCTGCAAACCACAGCAATGTCCTTCTTGCAATAGGCAGCCAAATCCTCCTCAATTTCTCATCTTTAACCCCAGCCCATACGCTGCTACTGCCTGCATCCCTACCCATCCCACCTCTTGACAGATTAGTGATCTCCGACATCGATCTTGTACCAGAGCAGATCGAAGCTCTCGAGTTCACATCAGCTACAGAGCTGAAAGGAACCACTGATTTGCTTCCTTTGATTTGCCTGGCTTTGAGCTCTAGTAATCTCTTCTTCTCCATCTCCTTCTTAATCATCAATATCTGTTCATCCGTTGGAGAAATTTTGTCTACTGCTTTGTTTTCTCGATGAATTTTAATTCCATCAGGCTCCAAGTTGAAGCCCTCTTCACTAAATCTTTTGCTCGAAACACTGCTGAGCATATCTGCGCTCAGAGAAAGCAAATCAGCCGAGTTGACGTCGCTCCACCGGCGTTTGAACATGACATCGGAGGCCATAATTCTGATATGAAGAGATTTAGCTGCGTTTCCCCCTTTGTCTTCTGCTCTAATCCCTTCCTTCTCCTTGCCTTTATTGGCCGACCTCCGGAAACTGCTCCCGATGCTGAACCTTGAGGAGCCAAAGGGCTCTCTTTCAATGAATAGCTCAAGGTCAGTAGCGGAGGCAACGTCATCGAGGCGGTCGGAGGCAAACAAGAAGCGGCAGCTGGCGGAGAGCTTGCTGAAGAGGGCAGCGTCCTCGGCGCAGACGCCGGCGCGGCAGAGGGGGCAGGTTGAGTGCGCCTCGAGCCATCGGTCGACGCAGGTGATGTGAAAGGCGTGCTTGCACTTGGGGAGGAGGCGGAGGACATCGGCGTCTCCGAACTTGGAGAGGCAGACGACGCACTCGAGGCCAGCGCGGGCGCCGCGGAGCGAATCGAAGCGGAAGAAGGGGAGGGAATCGATGGCGGCCTTGTCGATGCCGGAGGGATGGCGGAGGGGGAGAATCCATAGGTCGTCGGCGGCGGCGAGGGAGGGTTCGAGAGTGAGGAGCCCGTGGTGGCAAAACCTAGCATAGAAGAGCACCAATAAGGTGAAGCAGAACACGATGACGAAGATGACGGCGACGACATCGACGCCCAGTCGGAAGGCGATGCTGACCTCCTGCGACGGCGAGTCGGCGCCACCGGCGGAGGCCAAAACAGAGAAGAGGAGGAGGAAGGGCATCAGCATTAGACAAAGAGCTGATTAACACTCGTTCTCGGTCTCGTTTTGTATGGATTTGGTGGGAATTACATCAAATCTTTTCGGTTTAATCTTGAACCCGGCTCGGATTTAGGCCGAACTGAATCGGTTTTTTTCGAATCAATTGAGCCGATTGCCATGTTTTTATTTCAACTACTTTGAAAATTGAATTATTAATCTTCATGTTAAAATTATTAAAAATATTAATCTCCTTAAAGGTAATTTGAATAAGTTAAAACTTATTATATAAAGGAGAAATTTTAATTAACAAGTTAATGACCCACTTAGTATTGTTAGGGCCTCTTTGTTTGCGGGTTATTTCTGTAAACTCGCAGACAGGGTCGGATTTGAAAATAGCAAACATATATGGGTTTGTATGGAAGAGATTGGTTCTCTATAGTTCTACTCCACCTCAAAAGGCCGCTCTTTTCTTCCCCATTAGTTCTCTCCTCCCCAGCCGTTAAGCACCTCTTTCCCTCCCTCTCTCTGCTAATTTTCTCCTCAGTCACAAGAATCGCTCCTCGAGACGCGAACTGGATTGGGAAGGAGTCTGCTGCTAGATCTCCAGCATCGCCATTGGCGTGTCTGCTCTGCATAGATAAGCCTGAGATTTGTTTGATGAGTTGGTGGAGATTGGTCCTCCGATCGCAATTCCGCACTTGGGCATGATGAGGTTTGTGTGGATCTTGTTCTTCGTCTGTTCCTCTGGTACTAGTTGCAATTTGGACCATTTTTACTTCGATTTCTTCTCCTGAGCCCCCTGCGGCCGTCGAGATCGATGGGAGGTGAACGTGGTGATGGATGCGGAGCGTGATCTTTTCTGCTTCATGATCGCCTCTGTCACTTTGATCTGTAGGTTGTAGTCTGGCTTTACCCAAATGGTTCTCATCTGTTTTTATTTAGGATTTTTCTTTCGCGCATTTGATCCCTCTGTTTTTCGCGAGATTTTCTAGTTACTGCTCGTCAAATTTCTCTTGGATGCAGGATCTGTAGTCTGATAATTTTTTTTCTACTTTTGTTTGGATCAGTTCGTGATCGTAAGCTATCTTAAGGTCTTCGTTACGTTCTTTCTTCGCATGGGTGTACTCTTTGCCTTTATCGTTCTGGTTGAGAGGATGAGAAAACGAGCGAGGCCGGAACCCAGTGGGCGAGGATCGATTGTGTTGCGGCTAGCTTTTCTATTTCATTCTTTGTTGTGTTGTATCTCCCCTGAAAGATTGGTCGTTTCCATGTCCGATCCCTTTTCTCATTTTTATTTTTCCCATTTATCCTTCTCTTCCGAAATTCTCGACTTCTTCATTGACGAATGAAATCTGGCCGCCACGATGCCCTCCGCCTGTTGTTGCTCTTCGTTGACATTTTGTTCTACTTACTGCTGATATAATTTCCTTCTCCTCTTCTTTCGTCCCTGATCTTGTGCCTTTTTCACATTTTTTCTTGACGAATACCATCGATTTTCAGCAACAAATCGAGGCAAAAAAGTTTCGATTTTTTTACCCTTTTGCACATGTTCCAGTGTTAAGGTGTTCTTATCCCCATTTTATTTTTCGCGATCTTTCCTTTTAAGATTTTATAAGATCTACTGAGGCGTTAGACAACCTTTTTTCATTGAATCTTGATCGCGCAGATACCAGAAAGTGAGCCCCGACGTCCTCCTCCTCAGCAATGGAAAGAAGCTATCACTGCGAACCTGCAAAGAAGAGGATGCGATTCCAGACTACGTTGCCTCCGAAGGCAAATCACTTCCACGAGCGCGATCGGCGTCGGGGCCGGCGGATCCCTCCCCAACATCGGCCTGCCACCACTCCTTACCTTCGGAACCCTTACTAGCTCAATGCAACCAACAGCCATCCTCCTCGAAGGCTCAGAACAATCACCATCTCTTTGAGGTAAATGGGTTCGGCGCCGACGTTGGCGGCGGCACTGGTCTTCTCCAGTGGGGTCTAAATAAGAGGTCCCGTGGCTCGAGGGCTGACGACCGGTCGGCTGGGGATGAATCTTCCGCCAACTCAAGGCACAAAATCCAGCGGAGATCGGTGTTGTCGGCTGCGATGCCCCCTCCGCCTTGTGGCTTGTACACCAGAGACGCCAATCACCGTTCACTAAAAAATAAGTATGCCGCATTTCTTATTCTCCTCTTGTTTTTCCTTTCTCGTTCTTCTAACTTCGTTTTCATTGATGTTTGCCCAAGCGAGGTGAAACAAAATCTTGGAAAAAGCAACATTTTGGTGCTTTCTGGATCTAAATTGTAAAATCGTGTCTGTCTGCATCATTTATATCTTTGTTTTTCAACCTACAGTTAGATCAAAAGTGAATAAGGTTATTTGTTTTTCTTAAAACTATTAGAACGAGGCTAGTTTGCCAAATTATGAGTTTAAAAGCAATGTTTGACGCATACATATTGCCCTGCTTTGATGATGATTAAATCCTAAAAATTGTGTAAGATCTCATTTTGATTTTTAGTTGATAATTAAGTTATCTGAAGTTGACCAATTCTTCTCCGGAGAGATCTTGGTTTACTTTTGTGGATAGAGTTGTGAGACCAGTCCTGTGATGTGCCTACATGCGCAGTAGTCCTTTCTAGTTTCAATATGACAATCTTAGACCTAATAAGTTAACTTTAATGATAATGTTTCCACTAAAACCTTTTTTTCTTTTATAGTTTCATGTAAAGCATGACTACCTCCAAATGCTTATGCTTGCTTCTGTTGTACCAAAGCGTGTTTCTGTTGTCCCACCATGATGCATTTCTTTCCCTTGGTTTGATTTTTGTTACTTGAAAATATGTCATCTTTTAGAATTACTCATATTCTTTGCCTTAAATCAAGGTGCTACTGTATCTCTCTATAAGGTTGTAAACATTAGTCACCATTACATTTCGAGTGGCTATGAAGTTAATCCTCATAGAGTCCTGCCCATCTTGCTTGGTTTCATCTAAATACCTCTTTTTGTCCTCTATATCCCATGATCAGGAACATTAAAGATGGATCCAGCGACCTGACTCTATCTGGGAAGAGATCTCCGAGAGTCCTGCCCGACAACGCTCAGAAGCCGACGGCCAAGGCTGCTCAGAATGGCTGTTCAGCAGCAGCAGCAGGTGTTTATGTGAACACAGAATCATCAAAACGTCCATTTGAGAGAGAGATGGGCAGTGCAGGAGAGAAGATAAATCTTGATAAGTTTGAGTGGCCGAGGATTTACATCTCCCTCTCCAGGAAGGAGAAGGAAGATGACTTCCTTGCCATGAAAGGGACAAAGCTGCCCCACAGACCCAAGAAAAGGCCCAAGAACATTGAAAAAGCTCTCCAGGTGTATACTATAATTCATCATCTTACTTGATCCATTGCTTCTTTCCATCAGTAATGGTGTTTTGCATTATTTTATTATTCTATTGTTCAGAGATCTAAAGAAAATTTCTGAACTAAAGAAAAAACATGTTTCTGCAGTATTGTTTTCCAGGGATGTGGCTTTCAGACTTGACTAGAGCTAGATATGAAGTGAGGGAGAAAAAGTGTGTGAAGAAGGTATCCTTTTAACTTTTAATATTCGCAACCTGGTACTATTTGATGCAAGACATATGCTTTTGACTCTTTGATCTGAAAACAGTACGTTGGTTGGTTTCGTGTGCTTGCATCGATAGTCTAATTTAGGTTCTAATGGTGGGTGGCTTGATCTGTTGTTTGCAGAAGAAACTTGGACTAAGGGCCATGGAGAACTTAAACAGTGATTCAGAATAACGACAGCGGTTAGTGGTGGAATCTCACATTTCTCCTTTTTTCACTTTTATTTTGCAGTCTGGAATTTTCTCCCCCTTTTGCTACAGTTTTTGTTTTTGGCAAAGATGAAGATCATGTGATCCTTCATCTCCCTTGCTCTTGTACAGCTTTCATCCTTCAATGAGAGATATGAAAGTTTCAATTAAGTGCTCCTCTCTGTCTCCTTCATTCCATGTCATGTCTATATTAGAAAAAATCCTTTTCATCACTATAAATTTTCAGGGTTACGATGCAATGGTAAAATATTTCAATGGTTAATCAAATATTCACGGAGCAATTTCGGTAGAAAACATATTCAGAATAGTCAATTCAAAATACCTGAATTATATTTGTTTTTTTTTATGGTCAAGGTTCATTTCTCCCACAAGTATTATATAGTTTGATTCATCGAGTTGGATGGCAAGAAAGACACGCGGCAGGAGGGACAGCTGGTCTTCTCGTTTTGTGACTGAATTGCTACATTTGTTTTGTGTGGTGAAGAAGATGGTCTCCAGCGCAAGTGCTGGTTTGTAGGGTCAAATCTGTCCAAATGCTCTTCGGATGTGGCATTTTATGATTTTGCACATCCAAAAAAGAAAATTGCTTTTAAATGTACGGCATTTTTACATTTTAATACTCACAAAAATATTTAAATTTAATTTAATATAAACAAACGGGATTAGATAGAAGGCCTCAATGATAGTCAATACATTTTCTAAATAGTCAATGCATAATTTTAAATTAGTTTTTTATCAATAAATATTTTGAATTTTGAGATTTGATATACTCGCAACATTTTAAAATTTGTTTTTTAAAAAGAAAAAATCTATATATTTTAATGTTATTTATTTTCAAAAAAGTAAGTTATAAAAAATAGGGTAGTTTAATAAATTGTTAAAGGGCATTGTTGAAAATATGATAAATATTGGGTCATTTTAAAAATTACCCACTAATAATTAATAAATGCCCATTGGAGAAGGTAGCAGGGCGTAATCTTCCTGGCTGGCTTCGTGGAAGTAAGCGAACCCTAATTCGCGATCTCGATCCCCAATTCTTGATCTCCGTCAACTCGTCGGCGGAAGCCCCCTGAATCCTCAATTTGCCAAGGAAGGTTGTCGTACCCTTTAATCCTTTTGCGGAGTATCCTCTATTTCGGCAGATCTGGTGAGTTTTTCTCTCTTCTTTTGTGTTATTTTCTTGATCCTTGTTTACATCTTTTTTTCCTCTGCTGTACGTTCGACGCATAGAGGAATCGAGGATATGATCTAAGTAATAGATCAGTTCGAACATCGTTCAATTACCTATTCAATTGAGAATTATTTCCGTTTATTTGAAATTCCCTTTACTTTCCTTTTGTTTGTTTAAGGCAAGGCGCACTAGAGATAAATCTACAAGTAATTACTCTGGTCTCTTTTTTAACCTTTCATATTTCAAGATCAATTTCCTTAAAGTGATTATTCTTAGCTTAGCTTGTGTCCTTCTTTGAATAAGGCTTGGATTTCTATAAAATTTGTTTTCGTCATTATCTTTATGTTCTTATAAAATATTATGTTCTTGTTCTCAAGGTACTTGTTTGGATGCCTATAAATGCTTTTGCGTGATGCATATTAATGTAATAGTAATACCTTTGACATTTGGCGGTTTACCCCGTCAAATAATAATCTATCCATCTCTCTCTCTGTCTATCTTCTTTTTCAAGGCAACTTTCTTGGTTATCCATATAACATGGTTTTGTATTGGACCTTGATTTAATTGTGGATTTAGAACGTTGAAATCGTTCCTCGTTTCTTCTCCTTAAGATCTAAAACTGCATTGTGACTACATGTGATCAACATCGCCGACTTAGTAAGCTGTAGAAAATTGTAAATGCAAAATACTTTTGAATTTAGAGATGTAGAGCAAAAACAAGCCTTCTGTTTAGTTGTTTGTCATGTATGTATCTATTTTTGAAATCCTAGATTCCTATTGGCCTCCTAGGTCATTCAATGATTTATCTTGGAACCCTTGATTGTGTTTGTAGCCATGAGTTTCTTGAATTTTATATGTACAATGTGGTTTTTGTTTGACCTGTGATCAAATATTGAGATAGGATGTAGTTGTCTTCTTCATTCACTTTAAAGTTGGTTTTGGACTATGATTCTTTCTGATTTGTTTCTTTCTCTATAAGCCTTTTAAATGGGAACTCTCCTAGGAAGTTAGGGTTTTAAAGCTGCAAAGAGTACATGTGCTATTGAGGATCAGGGTTGACATATTTTCAATTCTGAGTTG